>NC_134356.1:666944783-667244783 GCF_048569485.1 Anomaloglossus baeobatrachus | reverse complement strand
ATACTTTCAAATAAAGTGAACCTCATAATCACAGTTTATCATTGTGTTGTTGGTGCATGTATACTTGTTTCTGCTACCTACAGTATTGATTTTATTATAATATAATAGATATTGATACCTTATGTATAGCTTCTGTAGACTCTCCTAATATCAGAATATTTAAGCAGTGTGCCTCTTTTCTGCTGTAAATTTATTTTAGGGTTGTACTTTTTAGAGTATTACTTTTGGTTATGCCTAGCTCAGCCAGATTGAGCTGTTTTTGCAATTCCACCTAATGTGGTCAGTGACTTGACAAAGTTATTCTGGTCTAAGTCATGAAAGGCTGGGGAGATAAAAACCCTTGAAAGAGATTATTTGTCTGATGATACCGGTTTTAAAATTCTTTATTAGAGAATTATAAGTGATTAAAGGAACCCTATCAAATATCTACAGTGGAGAGGGACTACATAGATCATCCCTCTCATTTCCATCTTTCGAGGATTTGACAAGTACACACACTGGGATCAAAATTAGAGACCAACACACAATTTCCTAAATGTTTCGGTCATTGCGTCGTCCTCTGTGATTATATCCTAATATGAGGAAACTCGCAGGATTTTCTGCTTATTTCCCAAATAGCATTTTTTCAAAAGCACATAATGAAAATGTAAATGAGATATATGAAAAAGAACATGGATCAAAATTAGAGAACACTTTCAGATCCCTGCTAGTTATTGGTGTTAATCTGGCACCTGGTGTTAATTTCCTTAATTATCTGACAAACCCTATTTAACTGGCAGCCTAACTTTCCAGTTTACACTGACTTTGCAAAAATGGTGAGCCATTCCAAAGTGACTGAAACCCTCCAGCAGCAGGTTGTCCAGATGAAAGTCAAAGGGTTGACTCTATCAGCCATAGCAAGAGAAGTTGGTCATTCCAAGTCTGTGAGTTCATGAATATTGCATCTTTACAAGATCAGAAAATCTTTCAAGTCTCTCAAAAAGGCTGGTCGCCCTCAAAAGACAAATGCAAAAGAGGACAAGATAATGCAGAGAATCTCCATGGGTAATCATTTCCACACTGCAGCTGGAATTGATTGGCAGTTCAGAACTGAACAGGGTAAGGATATGTCTCGTCATACGGTGTCACAATGTTTAAGAGCATTTGGACTGAAAGCCGACTCTGCAGTGACCAAACCTCTAATTATAGCAGAAAGAATCACAGGGCTAGACTCCACAGGTCATTTTAGTGATGAAAGCAAGTTTAATTTATTTGGGTCTGATGGGAAACATTATGTTCTTCGACAATTTAGGGAAAGACTGACCACAAAATGTGTCAAGAAGTCAGTGAAAGGCGGTGGAGGAAGGGTCACGGTTTTGGGAATGTTTTCTGCAGCAGGAGTTGGACTTCTCATACAGCTACACGGCAGAGTGAATGCAAGTGTGGATCAGAACCTTCTCCAACAACACGTGGCTCCTTACTTGCATTCATCCCTCAGCCAGCAATTGTCATGCAGGAATTTGCCCCCTGTCATACAGCAAAATGGGTAAAGCAGTTCCATGAAACAGAAATCATTGAAACAATGAAATAGCCACAGCCCAGAGTCCTGATCTAAACCCAATAGAAAACCGGTGGTAAAAACTTGGTGACAAATTTATGGCCAAAAAATTCACAACAGTCAAAGAACTGTGAAAGAGACTGGAAGAAGAGTGGACCAAAATCCCACCAGAGCAGTGTGAGAGACTAGTGATGTCCAGTGGCCACAGATGTGCTGAAGTCATTCACAGCGACGGCCTGAACATGTCCTACTGATTGTGACTGTTGTTCCCTTCAGAAAATGTATCTATAATCTTTCTCAGTGCTACAGTCATTGCTGTTCTCTAATTATCATCATCATATTTTGGGCAAAATAAAGGTTATATGTTGATAAACTTTGGATCTTTGTAAAACCCTGTTCTAGTGGCATGGTGGACCCCTTACCCTAAACCTTCAAATGTTCATCAATGTAGAATATATTATTTCTGAAAAAAGAAAGTGATCATACATTGCTCTCTAATTTTGATCTCCAGTGTATATACCATGGACAACAAATTGATTTTTATAAACAATATGAAATTCTTTATTTGTAAGTAAATATTTTCTGCCAGGTTCCACCACAAGTTTAATTGACCATTGCAGGTCCTAGAAGTTGGAAACCCTATGATATGGCTTATTTTTGGATTCTCGTCTAACAAAAAAGTGTTCTTTAAAAGTAGAAAGGTATATTGATGATTTCCAATTAAATTCTTAGTGTGCAATGGGAATTCAATGACATAAATAATTATTATTAGGTGAATGAAACTTATATACTTTAGCCATTTCATTATATCACAAATCCAAATATTAATAACATATATGCCTAATAAAAGACATGGAACTAAGACAAGTTACCACATAGTTGAATTGATGGATCTGGTTTTGAACATTAGGGTCGTTGTTCCTGATATTAAAGCTGACAACGGCAACTTCTCCTGGTTTTATGTCCCCTAAGATACTCAGGTGTAAGTAGTTGCCACCAATCGGTTTGTATGCAAAGGCTTGCATGGTGGTAGAAGCTTGTTGATTCACATCTGTTAGTTTTGGATCTATTGTTGATGCCTAGAAGAAAAAAGAAGGAGATTGATATCTACCATGGATAACTATAAAAGTAATAACATGCTAATAGGAGTAATCAATAGTCAAAGTGATATCTCATACAGGGGTATTACTATAGGAATAAAAAAAACCCTTAGATTATAGTGCCCTGGTAAACTATGACATCAAGACAGAATTATTAAAAATTAAGGAAAATAAAATAGTTACAGTCACATGTAAATCCATCTAGATATATAAATTTTACTATAAAGTGATATAACAAACACTAAACTCAGTGTAAATAGATTATAGTGCACTGGCAGACTATGACATCAAGAAAAAATTAATTAAAATATAAAGTAAAATAAAATAATTACAGCCCCATATAAATCCTCTACTATAAAGTGATATAACAAACACTCTAGAAATAAAATTCAGTGCAAATAGGCACTGGCAGACTATGACATCAAGCCAGAATTATTAATTAGAATATTAAGGAAAATAAAATAATTACAGCCAAATATAAATCCACCTAGAGATATAAATGTTACTATAAAGTGATATAACAAACACTAAACTCAGTGTAGATAGAATACAGTCACTGACAAAAGTTGTTCATTAAATGATCAATATTTCAGCTTTGCAGCAACTTTATTTTCATAACCTAAACCAAATTTGGGAGGGTTTCAGCTTTCAAAAGAGTAATTTATGAAACCAATGGATGAATTTAAAGTCAGGTTATAAGCTTTTATTTGCATAACATGGATAAGTGACAGAACGTTTGTCAGGGACTGTATAGTGCACTGGTAAACTATGACATCAAGACAGAATTATTAATTAAAATATTAAGGAAAATAAAATAATTACAGCCAAATATAAATCCACCTAGAGATAAAAAATGTTACTATAAAGTCATATAACAAACACTATAGAAATAAAATTCAGTGCAAATAGATTATAGTGCACTGGTAAACTATGACATCAAGACAGAATTATTAATTAAAATATTAAGGAAAATAAAATAATTACAGCCACATATAAATCCACCTAGAGATATAAATGTTACTATAAAGTCATATAACAAACACTATAGAAATAAAACTCAGTGTAAACAGATGCACTGGTAAACTATAACATCAAGACTTAATTATTAATTGAAATAAAATGTAAAATGGAAATTACAAGCACATATAAATCCACCTAAAATATAAATTTTAATCACACAGCCAAATAATAAACTATTACATACATAATGGATACAGATATAAAAAAAAAAAAATCTACAATGGGGATCTAGTGGAGAAAAACAAAAAAGTGAGTTAATATAAATTTAATATTAAGGTTGAAACTCCTGGAAAACAAAGTAGTAATGTCAATAATTTGTAAATGGACAGACTCAGACAAATGTTAGTGTGAAGTTTTAAAGAGGATGTCTGCTACTTTTACATTGATGGCCTATTTTTAGGATAATTCATTAATGTCTGATTGGCTAGGTCCAACACCCGGCACCACCGCGATCAGTTGTTGCCAGAGCAGGCAACTGTAGTAGGCGGTTGTAAATACTCAGTTCCAGAGCTGACCCATCCTCCAATAGCAGCCGCTGTCAGGTACTGCACATTCGGGTTCTATTGATTAATATAGGAGGCGGCTGTGCAGTATCCGATCGCGGCTTCTATCAATTGACGGGGCAGCTCCAGAACTGAGCATTTCCGGTGACCTGCTACCGCCATCGGCATTGAGAACAGCTGATCGGCGGGGATGTGGGGTCTTGGACGCCAGCCATTCAGACATTGACAAACTATCTTAAGGATAGGCCATTAACATTAAAGTAGTGGCCAACCTCTTCAAGTTGATGTTATGTTCTCTTGGTGGTTGAGCTGCAGATCTCTGGCTGTTTTTTTTTAGGACAGAATGTATTTCCGCTTAATGTAACAATATAATGTTGAAAGAGAGATTTTTGAATTTAAAAAAAAAAGATATAAAACACATATTCACATCTTATATAATAGATGTCTACATGTAGATAAACTATATGTCAACTGTGACATATTTGTCTCCTGTGATTAAAAATGAGGCATCAGATATCAAAAGTTACAATTAGTGAGAGGATTCACCAAAACAAATGTTTCTCCTATAATCAAATGAGTTTATAGCTGACATGGTGACTTATTGGGCTATGTGCCCACGCTACAGGATTTACCGCGGATTTACCGCGGATTTTGCCGCGGATTTACCGCGGATTTGCCGAAAATCTGCAGCAGCAGCACTTCCAAGCCATTTCAATGGCATTTTGGAAATGCTGTGCCCATGCTGCGGATTTTTCCGCGGCGGATTTGCCGCGGATTTTGATCCGGAAAAATCTGCAGCATGTCAATTGTTTGGTGCAGATTTGGTGCGGATTTTTGGCTTTGAATGGGGAAAAAAAAAAAAAAAAAATCTGCATCAAAATCCGCGGCAAATCCGCGGTAAATCCGCGGCAAATCCGCGGCAAATCCGCGGGTGCGGATTTGCCGCGAAAGTCGCGGATTTTCAGGCACAAAAATCCGCAGGGACATTCTAGCGTGGGCACATAGCCTAAGGGTTGGTTTGCGTTTTAAGGAAGCTATACTTATATAGTAAAAAAGTTGTTTATTGCATCTTTTATGTACAGTTAGGTCCAAACATATTTGGACAGTGACAGAATCTTTGTGATTTCAGCTCTGCAGGTCACTATTTTTATTATTTAAAATGGAACAACTTAGATGCAATTAAATTATCTTGTGAAATGTTTAGGAATTGCAGCCATTTTTTTACAAAGTCTCATTTTAGGTTCTCAAAAGTAATTAGACAAATTAACTCTACCATAAATAAAATGTTCATTTTTAATACTCGTAGAGAATCCTTTCTAGGCAATGAGGATTTTTCATTTGCATGTAAAGAATTCTGCGATCATCCATCACTGATGTCTTCCAGGGTGCTTTGATGCACTTTTGAGCTCCCAATCTCATCAGTGCCCTTTATTTTTATAAAATGTACCAAATTGTTGGTTTGTCCACTCCTAACATTTCAGCTATCTCTCTGAGAGATTTATTCTTTTTTTCAGCTTGAAGCCCACTTTACACGCTGCAATATATCTTATGATGTGTCGGCGGGGTCACGTCGTAAGTGACGCACATCCGGCATCGCAAGGTACATTGCAGTGTGTGACAGCTAAGTGCGATTGCGATTGAACGGTAAAACGTTCATCGCATACACATCGTACCTTTCTCTAGAATTGCATGTCAGATTGTTCATCGTACCCGGGGTAGCGCACATTGCAGTGTGTGACACCCCAGGAACAATGAACCAGCGTCCTGCGGCTCCCGGCCAGCAATGCGGAAGGAAGGAGGTGGGTGGGATGTTTACGTCCCGCTCAGCTTCGCCCCTCCGCTTCTATTGGCCGGCTGCCGCGTGACGTGGATATGACGCCGAACGTCCCTCCCAATCCAGGAAGTGGACGTTCGCCGCCCACATCGAGGTCATATGGAAGGTAAATACGTGTGATGGGGATTAATCTTTTGTGCAGCACGTTCAACAAAATTGAACGTGCCACACATACGATAGGGGCGTTGCAAATCGCATACGATATCGTATGCAAAATTGCAACGTGTAAAGCAGGCTTAATGATAGTCTTTTTCTCTTCCATTGAGAATCCCATTGACTGCATTTTGTGGGTTCACAGCAGCAGCTTCCAAATGCAAATGCTACACCTGGAATCAGCTCCAGACCTTTTATCTGCTTAATTGATGATGGAATAATAAGTGAATAAATCATGCAGCCCATTAAAGAGCTTTCAAAATAATTGTTCAATTACTTTGTGGTCAGTTAAAAAAATGAGGCAGCTGCAAATTAAGAGCTGTAACTCCTAAACCCCTTCCTCCAATAAGGATGTGAATACCCTCAAATTAAAACTGTGAGTCTGCACTTTAAGCTCATATTGATGGTATGATTGTATCTTCCAAATGTTTTGATAAACAGTTAAAATACTAAACCTTGAGTATTATTTGGAGACCGTATATTAATATTATTGGGCATCCAGAGGACAGTTCACCTGGGGTCACAGCTAGGGTATGGTGGGAACCTCTAGCTGTGTCATCAACTGAACTCAGTGACATCCCAGCTCATAGTTGCAGCTCAGTCAGAGTGTTTGGCAGCTCTCAATGAGCAGCCACGTTTCCTAATGTGACCGTGCACTGCAACCTATCATGTAGAAGATATGGTTCTTCGTGGGACCTAATGTGGATTACATAGAACCTCCAGGGTTGTTTTGGGGGTTAGTAAATTGGTGACAGAGGGTGTTTTTTTATTTTTTTTTAATCATTGTTTTGTGTTTACATTTTTTATTTATAGGATTATTAATGGGGGTCTCAGAGACACCTCCCATTACTAATTCAGAGCTGGATGACAGCTGACAAATCACAGCTGTCATTAACCCCTTATATTACCCGGATTGCCAGCACACAAGAGCAGGTAAAGGTAAAGTACCAGGTAAAGTGCCGGAATTGTCACATCTCATGGATGTGACAATTCTGCATAGCCGCTGGCTGCTATTTTTAGGCTGGGGGTGCCAATGACCATGGGCATCCCCAGCCTGAGAATACCAGCCCCAGCTGTCGGATTTATATTGGCTGAATATCAAAATTGGGGGTGACGCACAGTTTTTTAAAATTATTTATTTAAATAAGAAAAAAGCTGCATGGTCTTCCTCATATTTTGATGCACAGCCAAGATATCACACACAGCTGGGGGCTGCAGTCTGTAGCTGTTGGCTTTATCTGCCCTGGTATTAATATATGGGGTGACCCTGCAACATTTCATTTATTTTTTTATTTTTACACTGAAGTCAGGCAGACAGACAGCTACAATGAGGGCAACCAGAGACGCCTGCATGTCGGCAGTCTGACTGCAGCCAATCACAGACGCTATCACAGAAGGTGGGGGGGAAGCAGTGAATATGCATAAGGGATAATGAGCTGACCTCAAAGTAGTGTTACAGCCATGTGAAGGCTGGTAAGTATGTCCTGCTTTATCCATTTTTGATTCCTTTTTTTTTTACAGGGATTTCCATGACCAATCACAGCCATGCCAATACTTGACAAGGCTGTGATGGGGCAGAAAGTGGATGGTTTCTGCAGTAGTGTAAACTTGACTTAGTTACCAACCACAGATGAACTTTTCCAATTTTTGAGAAAAGTGCTCAGGCATCCGATCCCGAATCCGAATGGGCAAGGCTCGTGCCGAATTTGAAATTGGTGAATCTTTTTGGAACAAGTTCACTCATCTCTACTCAAGCCCCGCTAGGTTTTCCATCCAATATTCTTTTCACTTAGAAGAAAAAGTATATTTATATTTTGCTCATAATTAGTATTATCAGTTATTTCCAAATAGTAGCGTGTAAAAAAAAAAATCCTTACGCTGATCTCCAGCTGCTGGGAGCCTGCTTCGGTGTTCAGAGAAATCTGAACAGTTCCATCTTGCCGAGTCGTTCCTTTGAAATTTCCTGGTTTTACTTCAATTGGGATACGATGAGCCGGGGTCCCATCCGGATTAGTGACGTACAACTAAAATAGATAAAAACAGATATAGCTTTGACTAGGCCTTTTTTCCTTCACACCAAATATTGAAATGTTAAAAAATTCACAAAGATGGGACATGACATAGAGACATGATATAGATTGCATTTGTAAAATAAGCTGAGAACTAAACAAAAATTAACCAAATTTTTTGCTGAACACAAAATTATTTTTTTTTGGCTATGCACAGCACACGAGGGTCATTGGATTTAATGGAGATTTGCATACAGGCTTTCCTTCTTATGAACGATATGATTAATTCAATATCATTCATCTCCCAATCCAGCTATTGAAATATAGGGTCCAACAAGCTTCTGCTAGGGATCCAGATCTACTGAATACCGGAGTAGAACCGATGCACAAATTTTGCCTCTGAAATATAGATGTGGGCTCCAAAAGTCTGATCTCAAGGAATAAGATTTGACACCTGATTGAGGAATAACAGGGAATTGCTATCTTGTTGTTCTACCAACTTTGATGTTGAGTGTTAATATTTCATGTGGCCATTATTTTCCAGCACTGCCTTAAATCTCTTGGGTATAGAGTTCACTAGAGCTTCAAAGGAGCTGATGGATCCTCTTCCATCCTCCAAGATGACATCATGGACCTGGTGGACATCAGAGACCTCGTGCTCCTCCACCTGTGATATACTGTATATGGCTATGGATAAATGGATGGTAACCACTGGTAACAAAAGACAAATCAAAAAACACCTTAAACATTTAGGCACTTTAGATGTTACTATGAGCTATACCTATATTGATATTAAATATTAAAAGCTGAGGGCAGAGAGCACAAATAGAGTCTTACTAGATATTAAAATAGCGGTGTATACCGTATACACTCACCTTATAGGGTTGCGAGTGACACAAACACCAAGAATGCATAAAAGATAATGGCGGCTGCCACAGCCCCACGTGTACAAATCTTCAGTGCTGGAGATGAGAACCTCTAAATAGGACGTTCTTTAGGAGTAGAATGAAAGGACTAAATGTCAATATACAGTACTGTAGAGGAGAAGTGGGGGTTAATGCTGCGCTGTTGCCAAGTAAGGAAAACAAAATTATAGATTTGATAATAAAAATGTTTTATTCCATAGGGCAACACGTTTCAAGGTTCAAGACCCCTTCTTCAGGACCAAAAAAAAAGAAAAATCAACAATACATGTATTGTTGATTTTTCTTCTTTTTTGGTCCTGAAGAAGGGGTTTTGAACCCTGAAACGTGTTGCCCAATGGAATAAAATATTTTTATTATCAAATCATCATTTTTTTTCCTTACTTTGCGACAGCGCGGCATTAACCCCCACTTCTCCTCTACAGCACTGTATATTGACATTTAGTCCTTTCATTCTGCTCATAAACAACCTCTTACTTTACTAAACCCCGCTTTACACGCTACAATAAATCTTACGATGTGTCGGCGGGGTCACGTCGTAAGTGACGCACATCCGACATCGTAAGGTATGTTGTAGCGTGTGACAGCGACATGCAATTGCGATTGAACGAAAAACCGTTCATCGCATACACATCGTTCATTCCTGACGAATTGAATGTCAGGTTGTTCATCGTACCCGGGGTAGCGCACATCGCAGTGTGTGACACCCCGGGAACGATGAACAGATCTTACCTGCATCCAGCAGCTCCCGGCCGGCAATGCGGAAGGAAGGAGGTGGGCGGGATGTTTACATCCTGCTCATCTCCGCCCCTCCGCTTCTATTGGCTGGCTGCCGCATGATGTCGATGTGACGCCGAACGTCCCTCCCACTCCAGAAAGTGGACGTTCGCCGTCCACATCGAGGTCGTATGGACGGGTAAGTATGTGTGACGGGGGTTAATCGTTTGTGCGGCACGTTCAACAAATTGAACGCGCCGCACATTCGATGGGGGCGTTGCAAATCACATACGATATCGTATGCGAAATCGCAACGTGTAAAGCAGGCTTTAGAGAGGAAACACTTTGGGTGGTCTCGGTTGACCATTTTCATATAGAGTGGTTTAATATTTGGGCCGTGGGCCCTTGTCATGCTCCCTAGATTAATTGTTGCTGGTTGAGTTGTTTTCCGTATGATATCTTTGGTATAACCCCAAAATTAATGCATTTTTGTGGTTTACTCTAGTGTGGTTTTTCCTACTGTCACTTATTCCATCTGTATAGGGTCTTTTAGAGCCTGTAGGGTCAGTCGTCGGTGAGTGGGGGCGCCATAAGCGCAGGATTAAGGTGCTGACCTCCGCAGCAAGGTACGGATGAGAACAGGGCGTATTAGGCCTAGCCCTCCTTTTCGTTATCTATCTATTGTTACCACACATTTTTCTTGGTGTATGTAGGTCAGCCGCAGCAGCAGCAGGGAACCCTTTATTTCCTGCACTTATCTGAATCAGCCCTATGGGATATCGTGACCGGGCATTCAATTGTTCTAAGGTTGCACTGCATGAACTTGTATATGCAAAAGCTGTCCACAGTTTAATTCCCCCGATGAACCCCAGTTACTAGTGGAGGGAAACGCGTTGGGTGGACAATGGGAGAATTTATATGCTACACCCGACACGGCACCACTATGTGTATTTAAGAAGGGAGAATCCTGGTAACTAATCATATCATAGTAGTCCAGGAGGATTACCAACTAAAAGTAGGATACCCAGTGGATCACTGGTTATGGCGTGTTTTATACCTTATGGTATCTATAATACATAGTAGAAACTGTCCTGTTGTGTCTATCAATTATACGGACAATATTATTATTTTTTTCTAACCCTTCCGACTATATTGATATACTGAGAGAGAGGGGAGCCAGCACGATCTGAAAATGTCATGCATCATATAAAAAGTGCAAATTCACTGATTTATTCCAACTGTAGTATAATATAAATTGAGATTTTTAGCGAATAATTGATCAATTCTTTGAGCCACCCCTGCCAACGCTACATTTTTCTGGTGGCTGACCACCACCATGCTATGCATGCCTAATCTTGGTTTGCAATGTATTCCTCCTGTTGGTGGCTGTTCACATTCAGTTTACTCGCCCTTTCCACAGGTATTGCTAATTAAGCACCATACTTGGATCTGGTCCGCCTTTATCAATGGTTGCTGTCTGGCACTGGGAGGGTCAGTTCTTATATAGTCCTGGTATGTGTAGAGCTTGCTCCACATACTGGGACCTGGGCTGGCCTATATCCACACTTGCCTCTTTTGCAACATAGAAGCGGTTATATACAGGCAACAGGTATGTGTGCTCCATTATGGTTCTGCTTTTAACTTTATCTAGGAGGCCGCATGGCACATGAAATACATAATATAGTGTTGGACCCCCCTATTGAGATTTGCCGTGACGTTGGCAGGGGTGGCTCAAAGAATTGATCAATTATTTGCTAAAAATCTCAGTTTATATTCTAGTACAGTTGGAATAAATCTGTGAATTTGCACTTTTTATATGATGCATGCCATTTTCAGATCGTGCTGGCTCCTTTTTTCTATATTGATGTACTGTTAGAGGAGGGAGGGGGCTTTATAGGGATATTATACCCTGTGGAGCACTGTCTATTGTCTATTTTTGCTCCTTATGATATCTCTAAAACACAGGGTAACAACTGTTTTTGTGTCTATCATCTATACGGACATTATAGCTAGTCCTCAGTATTGTTTACCTCTTCTACTATATCTATTCAATACTTGAGTAGGGGGGATGCTGCCGGTACGGACTTATTGACACTGTGTATTGTCCCAAAACTTGGGACATAACCATTGATCCTTCCTACATACTGTGGCTTGAAATCTTCATTTTTTTGTCTGTATAAATGATGCTGCGTCTGGCAATACTGTGCTGATTTTATTGCACTTTGCACTTTTGTATCTTGGTGGTAGCTATTCAATCAGGTAGTTATGAACAGTGAGGGCGAGCCGCCGCGGAATGGGGGCACCACAAATCTAGGGTGATCAAAGCCCCATCGGTAGGTAGGACACAGATCAGGGACAGATATAACCCTTCCTGGTCCACATTATCAATACTTCATCGATACCACCCTCAGACCCCTCAATAAGCTTTCCTACACCTGGCCACTCAGTGTGCACCTTCACACTACATGCACTTTTGTATGTTTGATGTTTTGGTTGATTGAAAATCTTTTAATTGAATATTAATAAAGTTATTATTTTTATGGGTATAAAATTCTGGTCTGTATACTAAGGTACCCTAGTTTGGACACACCTTCTCATTCAAAGAGTTTTCTTTATTTTCATGACTCTGAAAATTGTAGATTCACATTGAAGGCATGAAAACTATGAATTAACACATGTGGAATGAAATACTTAACAAAAAAGTGTGAAACAACTGAACATATGTCTTATATTCTAGGTTCTTCAAGGTAGCCACTTTTTGCTTTGATTACTGCTTTGCACACTTTTGGCATTCTCTTGATGCGCTTCAAGAGGTACAGTAGTCACCGGAAATGGTCTTCCAACAGTCTTCAAGGAGTTCCCAGAGATGCTTAGCACTTGTTGGCCCTTTTGCCTTCACTCTGCGGTCCAGCTCACCCCAAACCATCTCGATTGGGTTCAGGTCTGGTGACTATGGAGGCCAGGTCATCTGGCGTAGCACCCCATCACTCTCCTTCTTAGTCAAATAGCCCTTACACAGCCTGGAGGCGTGTTTGGGGTCATTGTCCGGTTGAAAAATAAATGATGGTCCAACTAAACGCAAACCGGATGGAAGAGCACGCCGCTGCAAGATGCTGTGGTAGCCATGCTAGTTCAGTATGCCTTCAATTTTGAATAAATCCCCAACAGTGTCACCAGCAAAGCACCCCCACACCATCACACCTCCTCCTCCATGCTTCACGATGGGAACCAGCCATGTAGAGTCCATCCGTTCACCTTTTCTGCGTCGCACAAAGACACAGTGGTTGGATCCAAAGATCTCAAATTTGGACTCATCAGACCAAAGCACAGATTTCCACTGGTCTAATGTCCATTCCTTGTGTTCTTTAGCCCAAACAAGTCTCTTCTGCTTGTTGCCTGTCCTTAGCAGTGGTTTCCTAGCAGCTATTTTACCATGAAGTCTCCTCTTAACAGTTGTTCTAGAGATGTGTCTGCTGCTAGAACTCTGTGTGGCATTGACCTGGTCTCTAATCTGAGCTGCTGTTAACCTGCAATTTCTGAGGCGGGTGACTCGGATAAACTTATCCTCCGCAGCAGAGATGACTCTTGGTCTTCCTTTCCTGGGGCAGTCCTCATGTGAGCCAGTTTCTTTATAGTGTTTGCTAGTTTTTGCCACTGCACTTGGGGACACTTTCAAACTTTTCAAAATTTTTCGGACTGATTGACCTTCATTTCTTAAAGTAATGATAGGCACTCATTTTTCTTTACTTAGCTGCTTTTTTCTTGCCATAATACAAATTCTAACAGTCTATTCAGTAGGACTATCAGCTGTGTATCCACCAGACGTCTGCAGAACACAACTGATGGTCCCAACACCATTTATAAGGCAAGAAATCCCACTTATTAAACATGACAGGGCACACCTATGAAGTGAGAACCATTTCCGGTGACTACCTCTTGAAGCTCATCAAGAGAATGCCAAGAGTGTGCAAAGCAGTAATCAAAGCAAAAGGTGGCTACTTTGAAGAACCTAGAATATAAGACATATTTTCAGTTGTTTCACACTTTTTTGTTAAGTATTTCATTCCACATGTGTTAATTCATAGTTTTGATGCCTTCAATGTGAATCGACAATTTTCAGAGTCATGAAAATAAAGAAAAGAGGAAGACCAGCAACCCGATGGCTTGATACTATCAAGATAATGGGGGAAAAGTACATGGTGGACCTATCTAGGCTTGATCAAGATCAATGTTCCTACAGAGCGTTCATCCATCAAGTTGCTATTGTTTAAGATCGAGCTTAATGGGAACATGTCATCAGATTTGGTGACTATAAGTTGCGGCCACCACCACTGGGCTCTTATATACAGCATTCTAAAATGCTGTATATAAGAGCCCAGGCTGCTGTGTAGAACGTAAGAATCACTTTATAATACTCTCCTAACGTGCGGTGCGGTGCAGACTGGTGGATGGGTGTCTCCACTCTCCGGTACCGGCGCCTCCTCTTTCAGCCATCTTTGTCCTCCTTCTTCTGAAGCCTGGGTGCATGACGCGTCCTACATC
Organism: Anomaloglossus baeobatrachus; assembly: GCF_048569485.1. Classification (NCBI taxonomy): domain Eukaryota; kingdom Metazoa; phylum Chordata; class Amphibia; order Anura; family Aromobatidae; genus Anomaloglossus; species Anomaloglossus baeobatrachus. Next base: position 667,230,445 of record NC_134356.1, on the reverse strand, counting down.
ATCCACACAAGCCGACACTGGGGTCCTGCACAGGTGCATTTTGATCTGCCCTGAGCAAGGCAGATCAATTGTATTGTAGTGCGCCTGTGCGGAACCTCAATGCCGCCTTGTGTGCATGATGTAGGACACGTCATGCACCCAGGCTTCAGAAGAAGGCAGATAAAGATGGCAAAAAGAGGAGGCGCCAGACCCGGAGAACGAAGCCACCCATTCGACCAGTCTGCACTGCACCAACAGTTAGGTGAGTATTATAAAGTCATTTTTATGTTCCGCACAGCAACCAGCCTTATATACGGTATGTTAGAATGCTGTATATAAGAGCCCACTGGTGATGACCGCAGCTTAAAGTCGCCAAATCTGGTGACAGGTTCGCTTGAAGGCTATTTAAAATATAAAAACAAACCAATTGATGAATGTATTAGATCAATATGCTTACCATTAGATTGAAGGGCATTCCAGGCTTGAAATACTTGGATGTTTTTGTGAAATGAATTTTATATGGAGACTTCACAATATAAATATTTTCTAGTTCAGCTTCCACCAAATCGCTGCCTACAAGAGAAGCAGCCATGTAGAATATTTACATGATTGGAGGTCGTGACTGAGAAAGCTTACCAAAATTCTTAAGCATTGCCTTTTTGAGAGATGTACTCATACTGATATTTAGCTCTAAAGACGGGACAGTAAAGATTAGTCAGTCAGGTGGGAAAGCAAAACCGTTATAGAAGCAAAAAGATGCAAACTACTAATTTTGAATAATCCTGGATATTTTGTAATTCAGCTTCAGTTTTACCTAAAGCCCGCTTTACAAGCTACACTATATCTTACGATGTGTCGGTGGGGGTCACGTCGTAAGTGACGCACATCCGGCATCGTAAGGTATATCGTAGTGTGTGACAGCGACGTCCAATTGCGATTGAACGAAAAACCGTTCATCGCACGCACGTCGTTCATTCCTGCCGAATTGCACGTCAGGTTGTTCATCGTACCCGGGGTAGTGCACATCGCAGCGTGTGACACCCCGGGAATGATGAACAGATCTTACCTGCGTCCTGCGGCTCCCGCCCGGTAATGCGGAAGGGAGGAGGTGGGCGGGATGTTTACGTCCCGCTCATCTCCGCCCCTCCGCTTCTATTGGCCGCCTGCCACGTGACGTCGATGTGACGCCGAACGTCCCTCCCACTCCAGGAAGTGGATGTTCGCCGCCCACAGCGAGGTCGTATGGAAGGTAAGTATGTGTGACGGGGGTTAATCGTTTGTGCGGCACGTTCAGCAAATTGAACGTGCCGCACATATGATGGGGGCGTTGCAAATCGCATACAATATCGTATGCGAAATTGCAACGTGTAAAGCAGGCTTTAGAAATTGAAAGAAATGGGCCAATTTTATAAAAACCAGTGAAAGAAGAATGAGCAGAGAGAAGAATAAGGACACTCATAAAATCAACATCAGGTTTTAAACTTTTTTTTTTAGAAATACATTGTACATATCAAGTCATTTAGATGCTAATATATATGAATTTCTCTAAATATCTTTTACATAAGCAGAAAGATCATGATGTCCATATTCATTTTTCTTACCTGAACTTGTAATGACAGTAACAGACACAAATAGGTTCCAGTCCAACATGTCTTCTTCTTTTTCAAAAAATTTAACTAATTGTTCTCTTTTCAAAGAAGTAGAGCCTCTGCCATCAGTGATCTAGATAACAAAGCACAAAAACCTCAAATTTGTCTATTGCCAACATGTTATTGAGCAAGGGTCCTCAACTTGTAGGTCAGGAAGTATATGTAGCTTGCTGGTGTCACGCTGTACAAAGGGCTGGTGAGAAGTAGTACAGCATATTCCCCACTAGGTGGCAGCAGTGTAGTGATGGAGAGTCAAAGTAATACTGTAACAGAAAGGAGGCTGAAGTACAGCAGAGTAACTTCAGCAGGCAGTTCACAGGCAAATCACCAGGGGGCAATACAGTAGTCCAACAGTCAGGGTCTCACCGGGAAGTCAAGTAAGGGCAGAGAGAGGATCAAGCTCAGGTCAGAAAACAGAACCGAGGTTGGATGCCGGGAGATCAGGTATGCAGAGGGGAACACAAAGGGCACAGTGAACAGAAGACAAGCCCGGAGGGTGAGGAGACACAACCACAGGAAGGAGGATGAAAAAGGATGGGTGAACAAATGACAGGAGAGGGAAGTCAGGGACTGGAGACAGATGGACAAATGGGAAAGGGTACAGGTCAGGGCACGGTAACAAGGAGTCAGATCAAACAGGAAATCTCAACAGAGCTAGTCACAGGCTGCAGAGCAAAACTATAACCAGCACAGGAATGCTGGTGCAGCGCCCAGATATAGTGTCTTCTGAAACCGGAACGAGGTTAATGGGAGTTAACCCCTGACATGACCAGGTCGGGTCTGGTAAATTCTGGAGTGGGAAATACCGGTCCTGGATCATGACAGCTGGCCTATGATATGTGGTTTGGGCGTGTCTGTCAGCATGGTGCATTGGCACCAAGTCTACCAACCTTCTATGAGAAGAAAGTTTCCAGATGGTGACTTTTGAGAGTAGCCAGGAACAGAAGAAAAGATATGAGTGCACATATACTGGTCATGGTGGGAATATAAACATGGTAAACTGCATATAGGATGACATTGCCAGATAGAGGAGGAGCTAGAAGCTGGATGCAATAGTGTGGTAAGTGTTCTTCATGCGAAAATACAAAATGTGGTAAAGTGGGAACATGCATGATAAGTACACTTCCTATAAGGGGAGTGGTGCAAAAAAATCTTGTTGTGCCTTCTGTGGAGGAACATTCGGCTGTTGTACAGGTAATGGGAGACTCTAGCTGTCACTAGTGGGAAAGGATGGCACTGGATATGGCTCACGACTGTCTTTCAGAGCTTAATGTGGTGCTCATGGTAAAAAAGGTTGGGGACCATTATTATAGAAATTGTCAATAACTCATATGCCTTATTACAGCACGTGGCTATAATAACGTTGGTGCTCCAGCTTTGAAAATGTGGCCTTAGGGTACATTCCCGTGATCAGTGTTAGCATCATTTTGTACACAGCATATTTTCTCTGCATCCAAAATGCTGCGTTGTACGGTACAAGCACAGTGGATGGGATTTATAGAAATCCCATGACCACTGTGCTTCTTTTAGACGCAGCATAAAGTGACATGCGACGTTACTTTCTGAAATGTAGCATGTCAATTTATGCTTGTGGAGATCCAAGAGTTCTCAGTGGAAGCAAAAATCTGCGGTGCCCAAAACCCTGATCATGGACACGAATGCTGTGTTCTTCCACAGAAAACACTATATTCTCCAAAAGAGAAATGACACTGCATCCAGAATGCAGTGATTTCCGGATCATGGGCGCGTACCGTTACTGTTGTCATCATCAGGAACCTATCCATTTGTCTTAGCGACTACAATGTAATACTGTTTTTCTAGCTACTTACAGCTTTTCTTGACAGACCACAGCTTTCTGAATTAATTGTGAATTCTAAAAGAATAAAATGGCCCATATCAAGTATTCCAAATGGCAGTATCATGTCAGACTCAGGACGGGCTGCAATCTCAAGAATTACAGCCCATAAGAGTTGTGCCTGAAATGACCAGAGCTGTAATCGTAATGTTATGGACTTAATTATATGAAGATATCTAAAATACAGGACACAATGGTGCCGCCTATATTGTGTTCCACACTCATATCTGCACTCAGACATTATAAGGCGGGCTTTGCACACTACGACATGGCAGGTGCGATGTCGGTGGGGTCAAATTGAAAATGACGTACTTCCGGCATCGTATGCGACATCGTAGTGTGTAAAGGCTCGATGATACGAGTAACGAGCGCAAAAGCGGTGCGGCGTCGGTGCAGCGTCGGCGTATTCCATGATTACGCTGACACGACGGTCCAATGTTGTTCCTCGTTCCTGCGGCAGCACACATCGCTGTGTGTGAAGCCGCAGGAGTGAGGAACATTTCCTACCGATGTCACTGCGGCTTCCGTAGGATATGCGGAAGGAAGGAGGTGGGCGGGATGTTTACATCCTGCTCATCTCCGCTCCTATTGGCCGCCTGCCGTGTGACGTCACAGTGACGCCATACGACCCACCCCCTTAATAAGGAGGCGGGTCGCCGGCCAGAGCGATGGTCGCAGGACAGGTGAGTCCATGTGAAGCTGCCGTAGCGATAATGTTCGCTACGGCAGTTATCACAAGGATATCGCCGCTGCGACGGGGGCGGGGACTATCGCGCTCGGCATCGCAGCATCGGCCTGCGATGTCACAGCGTGCAAAGTGCCCCTTAGGCTTATCATAAGACATTCTGGGACTTTCCTGTGATTTAAAGATGATTTAGCTCATTAAAGAATGATGAAATATATACTGTATATGTTTCTTCACTGCAGTTTGACCAAAAGTGAAAGAATATGCTGCCTTAAGGGTACTTTACATGGTACGACATCGCTAGCGATCTCATTAGCGATCTGAAATTCTAAATCGCAAGTGCGAGATCGCTAGCGATGTCGCAGCATGTAAAGTAGCCTTTATTAGATTGTTTCCAAGAAACGTACTAAAAGTATTTCAAGTTCCTCAATAAACTCAGTTTATTTTTTGCTCTGATCATGACAATTCAATCTGATCACTGGGTGGTTATTTATTGTATGCATACGTGTATCAGACTCATAATTAGAAATATGGGCAATTAGGATGGTGTGTGCAGTATTAAGGTGGCTTTACACGCTACAATTTCACTACAGCGATCTCATTGGGGGTCACATAATTTGTGATGCACATCCGGCCGCTGTAGCAATCTCGTTGTGTGTGACTCCTATGAGCGATTTTGAATCGTCGCAAAAACGTTCAAAATCGCTCATCGGTGACATCACCCGCTCTTCCCAATTATCGTTGCTGATATTTGGCCGATGTAGTACGTCATTCCTGCGGCAGCACACATCGCTCCGTGTGACCCCACAGGAACGAGGAACCTCACCTTAGCTGCGTCCCACCAGCAATGAGGAAGGAAGGAGGTGGGCGGGATGTTACGTCCCGCTCATCTCCGCCCCTCCGCTTTGATTGGGCGGCCACTTAGTGACGTCGCTGTGACGCCGAACTTAGAAAGGAGCCGGTACGCCAGTCACAGCTATGCAGGTAAGTAGTGTGACGGGGGTGCGCGATTTTGTGCGCGACGGGCAGCGATATGCCCGTCTTGCACAAACGATGGGGGCGGGTCGCACGCTAGCGATATCGGTACCGATATCGCAGCGTGTAAAGCCCGCTTTACTGTTCACAGCTAAAACAATAAGAACACATACTGGTGAAATACTGGAAATTTGTCTGACAGGAGATGAAATAAATCTTGTCCTTGTTGGACATAGCATATTCTTTCTTCTCACTTTATGCTTACTATGCTAAAGAGAAGATTTATTTTGTCTCTTGTCACATTTTTCCTTCTGCTTAGAAGTATGTGTGCTCACGATACAGCTTCTGTCATCTCAAACACAGGTCTTGCAAATCAAAAAGGTCCGTGGAGCCTCTGTTAAAATAGCCAGATATCCCTCCGGGAAGGACCTGGCTCTTTTTAGGAGACCACCATAACCACCATATTAAGTGGCCCTTTTAGTCAATATCCAGCTCTTGCCGAGTTTAAAGATATGACAAGGGAAATACCAAGGCCAGGTTATGGTGGTCTCCTAAAAAGAGCCACTCCTTGACAAGGTCCTTCCCAGAGTAATATCTGGCTATTTTCCGTGTCGAGACTCCTCACAGAGGCTCCATGGACCTTTTTGATTTGCATACTTCCCAGGGGGCAATGCACCTAGGATTTCACTGTGTTGATCACCTTTGTTGGCTCTGTGTGTGTTTTCTCTGGCTGGTCTCTCCGAGATCAGTGATTGTTTGTCTTGCTGAAACACAGGTCTTTTGAGCTGTGTTTTTTTAGATTGCAGCCTGTCCTGGCACATGTCAAGGATGGGCTTTAATTTGAATTATTCAATGGGGGTCAATTTATTTAAATTCTTTGAGAATCCTACGGCTCCAATTTTAAAGAATTTGTCTCTGATAAGATATAAGGGGGAAACTTTTCTCCTTGTGGAGACTAACACACCAATATGGCTGCCAGTGAGGAGACTTATAACTGCAATGCACCCCTTGGAATTATGCAAGTAGTCTCTTCAGGGAAGAAAGAGACAAAATTTAATGCCACCTATTGGAAGTAGCAATTTTAAAAGTCAAAAGTGACTCTTCAACCTGCCTTGTCAATTTCCCAGAGGTGCATTGCAGCTATAAGTCTCCTCATTGGCATGCCAGATTGGTGTGTTCGTTTCCGCAAGGAAAAGTTTTCCCCTTAGACCCCATCCAAGCTTCTACCACAGCCAGTTCAGATCTAATACCTTGCACTGATGAGTGGCAATCACCCAGAAACATTGTCTGCAAATTTTGGTTCTGATCTGAAATGAATTTCAAGTCATATAACAAGATTCGTTAAAGAGTCAGTTTTGACTTTTAGGATTGCTACTTGCAATAGGCAGCACTAGAGCTTGTCTCATTCCAATCTCATGAATTTATTGAAGGAGATTAGTAAAAAAAAAATATATGTTTATGGAAACTTTACCACTGTCGTCATTTAAAGCTTCAGCACTATACAAAGTCTGAAGACAAAAGTAGCAAGCTTTTCATAAAAAAAACCCCAAAAAGAGCTTTTTTGATAGTAACTGCCTCTCTGTCTTGCTTCGAGTTTCTGTCTGTCTCTGTGTGTCTGTCTCTGTGTGTCTGTCTCTGTGTGTCTGTATCAGTTTCTTTGTCTGTCTCTATCTCTGTGTCTCTCTATCTCTGTGTCTCTCTCTTTCTGTGTCTGTCTGTCTCTCTCTATCTGTCTGTCAGTCTCTTTCCCATCTGTCTTGTTCCCCGTCTGTCTCGTTCTCCATCTGTCTCTTTCCACATCTGTCTCTTTCCACATCTGTCTTTTTCCCCGTCTGTCTCTTTCACCGTCTGTCTCTTTCACCGTCTGTCTCTTTCACCGTCTGTCTCTTTCATCGTCTGTCTCTTTCACCGTCTGTCTCTTTCACCGTCTGTCTCTTTCCCTGTCTGTCTCTTTCCCCGTCTGTCTCTTTCACCGTCTGTCTCTTTCACCGTCTGTCTCTTTCACCGTCTGTCTCTTTCACCGTCTGTCTCTTTCCAGGTCTGTCTCTTTCCAGGTCTGTCTCTTTCCAAGTCTGTCTCTTTACCCATCGGGCTCTTTCCCCATCTGTCTCTGTCTCTTTCCCTGTTTCTTTACTTGTCTCTTTCTCTATCCCAGTCTCTTTACTTGTTTCTGTTTCTTTCCCTGTCTAGTTACTTGTCTCTGTCTCTTTCCTTGTCTCTTTCCTTCTGTCTCTTTCCCAGTCTGTCTCTTTCCCTGTCTCTTTCCTTGTCACTGTCTCTTTCCTTGTCTCTTTCCTTCTGTCTCTTTCCCAGTCTGTCTCTTTCTTTGTCTCTGTCTCTTTCCCTGTCTCTTTCCTGTCTGGCTGTCTCTTTCCCTGTTTCTTTACTTGTCTCTTTCTCTATCCCAGTCTCTTTACTTGTTTCTGTTTCTTTCCCTGTCTAGTTACTTGTCTCTGTCTCTTTCCTTGTCTCTTTCCTTCTGTCTCTTTCCCAGTCTGTCTCTTTCCCTGTCTCTTTCCTTGTCACTGTCTCTTTCCTTGTCTCTTTCCTTCTGTCTCTTTCCCAGTCTGTCTCTTTCTTTGTCTCTGTCTCTTTCCCTGTCTCTTTCCTGTCTGGCTGTCTCTTTCCCTGTCTGTCTCTGTCTCTCTGTCTGGCTCTTTCCCTGTCTGCCTGTGTCTTTCCCTGTCTGTGTCTGTGTGCCTCTGTCTGTCTTTTTGACTGTCTGTGTCTCTCTCTGTCTCTTTCTGTCTCACTCTATCCATCTACCCACCAACATCTTATTACCTCACACATAAGCTTCTTATAGTAACAATTAATTTTGTTCCTATAGCAACCACTCACATCTCCTATTAATAACCTAATAGCTCGCAGCTCCATTGACTTTAATGGAGGTATGATATTTGGAGAGTAACTGTAAAGCGCGGGGTTAAATTTTGCCATCCAACCATAGTCTATGACATTCCCTGAGTCACATAGTGTCTGTGCAAAATTTTGTGATTCTAAATGCGACAGTGCGGATTCCTTTAGCTGACATACATACATACACACACACACACACACACACACACACACACACACACACACACACACATACATACACACATACACTCAGCTTTATATATTAGATTTCTTACCCCTACACTCCTCAAAGTATCTGGTAGAACTTTCTTCTCATCGCTTCTCTTGACTCCAAAGAGCACAAAGGCCTTTCCATTTACATGTTCACCATAGAGATAACTAAGGGAATAAAATATGAAAATGTTTTACTACTAATCACATTAATAGTTTATAAAAATATCACTGATAAGTAAGTAACATAGAAACTTCCCATAAATGTCTCTGGAAATTTGAAAACACAACATAACCAAATGCTTTTACTCACTTGGCCTCTATATTCACCTCCAGTTTTTCATCGTTAAAGTAGAAACATTTCTGAGATGTTGTCAATTTGATTTCAAAGCTCGGGAGAACTGAAATAAATGTGAAAGAGAACATTATATTACAATTGTCAGTCACTATAAAAGTGTCCCGTCCCCTCCAGGAGTCCGCTCCTGCGACTTCTGCTTCGATCACCAGGCGTCGCCGTGTTCCTGCCGTGGACTGTGCTGATGATAGGTGAGGAGTCAATGACAGTGGCTCTGGTGGGTGAAGGCTCCGCTCATCTACTAAGCTGGGTTTCCCTGGGACCTGCAGTACCACTGGCTGACTGTAGGCAGCGTGTATCTTTCAGCTGAAGTTACCGCCATTTAGCTACAGCCAATGGGAAGACACCACATCCTTCTAATTCCCCCGCCTGTCTGCTGACCACTGCCAGAGATAGTTCTGTATTCCTGTTTTCTGTTTCCTGCTCTGTCCTGTATAGTGATCCCTGTGTTTTGACCTTGGCTTGTTCTCTGACAACCCTTCTGCCTGCCATTTTTGTACCTCACTGCCAGATCTGGATTTGACCTCTGCCTGGTTTCCTGACTACACTCTTGTCTGCCGATTTTGTCTCTGTTCTGCATCTCCTGCCTGACTACTAGTCTCCTCTAGATTGCAGCCTTCCACTGGTAGCAATCTCCAGGGCCGTGCAGTAATTCCAAATCCCTGTATAGGGTTAAAAGGCTTTTTGGGGTTCTCGGGGTCCTGCTTTGTGAGTGGCTTTCCTCTAGCCTGTCTGTCTGAGTCTGTGGTTCCAGGCAGGCATTACAAAAAGTAGTTGATCTTATTATATGAGGTCAAACCACTTGGAGTACTGTTCAGTGCAATAGTGTCTCTGTGAATACCGAAAATATAAGACATATCATTCAGAACTGAATCAATCAATAAGGTACATAACCACCTATTTTTAAATACTATAACTGAACTAATCCATTTTCTGCAATCTATGGCCTAAATGGGGTTGTCAGTATTAAAAACCTATTTTTTTTTAAAGTTCATTATTAGGTCATTCTAAAGGCCCTGTCACACACAGAGATAAATCTGCGACAGATCTGTGGTTGCAGTGAAATTGTGGACAATCAGTGGCAGGTTTGTGGCTGGGTTCAAATGGAACAATATGTCCATGATTTCCCTGCAACCACAGATCTGCCAAAGATTTATCTCGGTGTGTGACGGGGCCTTAAGTCATAGCTCCCATCCATCCTGGATTTCTGACGCCCCTGGACTAGTCAGGTCGTCACAGGGTACTGCACGCTCTTTATCTCCTAGTGTAGGACTCAAGCCCCCATGGTTCTTGGTTCCCAACTTGCAGAACTGCCTCCATCAGCATCCAATAATCCCAATCACACCTCACATCACACCCTGTCAGGCACACCAGTGGGCTGATAAGCTGGAATAGGGACGCCCACCTAGGGGTCAAGAAGGGAGGTAACAAGTCAGTCGAGTTGTAGCCCTTGAACAGTGAGGAGCTAGGGGGAGCATGTGGCTCCCGGTGAGGAGAAGATTGGGTTGCAGACAGTGATCTGGACACGGAGGAGTCGGAGACCCATTCGTGGGATATTGGGACTGGGTGCCTGGCTTAGTCTAGGAGGACGGTCGGTAGCTGCAGTCCAATAGCCGGTCTGAGACTGAAAGCACGTCAGGGTACTGGACCCTAGGTCGGGGAGAGGCTTCAAGCAACCCGGCAATTAACCTGCGGAGGATAGGGTCCTTATCGACTTTCCCCATGAAGCTCAGAGATTGGGGGCACTAGCGCAACGAGGGGGATAGGGCTTTCCAACCAAAGCAGCCCACTGAAATCCCAAGCGTGAGCTCCTGAGAACACAGCTCCTTCACTCAAAAAGGTAGGGAGCAGGGCCCAGACAGCTTCAAGCTTACGGCCACTTGGACACTACTAAAATCTGTGCACGGAGGCAGGCTCCAGACCATCAGGCAGTACTGCAGGGGACAGAACCCGGACGAGCTCCCCCAAGAGGGTAGCGGCACCCAAAGACTTGGTTTACCACGTTGTCAGCGTCTGCTTTCCTTCTGAGTGAGTACCTGATCAGACCCTGCTACCAGCGAGCCTGCGCTCCCCCTGCAATCCATCCCACCATCCAGAGTCCCGGGGCCTTCCCCTACCCGTGGAGAGTAACGTCATCTGGCTGCCTCACTCCATCACCCTGGGTACTCCCAACGGCAGCGGCGGTACTCCCTATTACTGCACACCACGGGCTGCATCACTAACTATCTAATCCCCTGTAAATAACCCCCCTATAACATTTTAGAGTGACCCTCAGCCCCCGGGTCTGGAGACCCTCGAGCCATGAGTAGCGACACCCGGATCCGAGCGGTTCGACCACTGCTGGGGCGGTACAGATTCAGCAGGACTTTCCCAATTTGAGTGCTCAGTCCCACTTTCCCAACACGTCAGGGTTTTGTCCTGACTTCCTCACTCTCTGCATTGGCTCCTCCTCTCCTCGAGTGGCCAGGCTGGCAACTAGCTACTCGCATGTAAATTAATCAACAACACTCTTGTAATAGAATCTTCATTAGCATAAACCTTTGTCTGCAGGGAGCAGATTGAGCTATGAACCACAATGGTGAAGATAGGAGAATTTTGTAATCTTGAAGCTACATTGCAGACAGTGAACCCAGAAGCAGATTATACTGGAACATAGTGATACATTTGTACATATAGTTACATAGTTACTTAGGTTGAAAAAAGACCTAGGTCCATCTAGTTCCCCCTTCCTCCACCAGTTCTACATTTTGTCACTAAGTCATTTATAACCAACAATGTTTTGTGTACTGAGGAAATCATCCAGCCCTTTTTTAAAAGCTGTTATAGTATCTGCCATTACTACCTCTTGTGGTCGGCATTCCACAGTCTGACTGCTCTAACTGTAAAGAACCCTTTCCTATTTAGCTGCCGGAATCGCTTTTCTTCCACTCGCAGTGAGTGCCCCCTGGTCCTTAGTACTGTCTTTGGAAGAAATAAGTCATGTGCCAGTCCTTTATATTGACCACACATGTATTTATACATATACAGTTAGGTCCAGAAATATTTGGACAGTGACACAAGTTTTGTTATTTTAGCTGTTTACAAAAACATGTTCAGAAATACAATTATATATATAATATGGGCTGAAAGTGCACACTCCCAGCTGCAATATGAGAGTTTTCACATCCAAATCGGAGAAAGGGTTTAGGAATCATAGCTCTGTAATGCATAGCCTCCTCTTTTTCAAGGGACCAAAAGTAATTGGACAAGGGACTCTAAGGACTGCAATTAACTCTGAAGGCGTCTAACCTGTAATCAATGAAGTAGTTAAAAGGTCTGGGGTTGATTACAGGTGTGTGGTTTTGCATTTGGAAGCTGTTGCTGTGACCAGACAACATGCGGTCTAAGGAACTCTCAATTGAGGTGAAGCAGAACATCCTGAGGCTGAAAAAAAATAAAAAATCCATCAAAGAGATAGCAGACATGCTTGGAGTAGCAAAATCAACAGTCAGGTACATTCTGAGAAAAAAGGAATTGACTGGTGAGCTTGGGAACTCAAAAAGGCCTGGGCGTCCACGGATGACAACAGTGGTGGATGATCGCCGCATTCTTTCTTTGGCGAAGAAGAACCCGTTCACAACATCAACTGAAGTCCAGAACACTCTCAGTGAAGTAGGTGTATCTGTCTCTAAGTCAACAGTAAAGAGAAGACTCCATGAAAGTAAATACAAAGGGTTCACATCTAGATGCAAACCATTCATCAATTCCAAAAATAGACAGGCCACAGTTAAATTTGCTGAAAAACACCTCATGAAGCCAGCTCAGTTCTGGAAAAGTATTCTATGGACAGATGAGACAAAGATCAACCTGTACCAGAATGATGGGAATAAAAAAGTTTGGAGAAGAAAGGGAACGGCACATGATCCAAGGCACACCACATCCTCTGTAAAACATGGTGGAGGCAACGTGATGGCATGGGCATGCATGGCTTTCAATGGCACTGGGTCACTTGTGTTTATTGATGACATAACAGCAGACAAGAGTAGCCGGATGAATTCTGAAGTGTACCGGGATATACTTTCAGCCCAGATTCAGCCAAATGCCGCAAAGTTGATCGGACGGCACTTCATAGTACAGATGGACAATGACCCCAAGCATACAGCCAAAGCTACCCAGGAGTTGATGAGTGCAAAAAAGTGGAACATTCTGTAATGGCCAAGTCAATCACCAGATCTTAACCCAATTGAGCATGCATTTCACTTGGTCAAATCCAGACTTAAGACGGAAAGACCCACAAACAAGCAAGACCTGAAGGCTGCGGCTGTAAAGGCCTGGAAAAGCATTAAGAAGGAGGAAACCCAGCGTTTGGTGATGTCCATGTGTTCCAGACTTAAGGCAGTGATTGCTTCCAAAGGATTCGCAACAAAATATTGAAAATAAAAATATTTTGTTTGGGTTTGGTTTATTTGTCCAATTACTTTTGACCTCCTAAAATGTGGAGTGTTTGTAAAGAAATGTGTACAATTCCTACAATTTCTATCAGATATTTTTGTTCAAACCTTCAAATTAAACGTTACAATCTGCACTTGAATTCTGTTGTAGAGATTTCATTTCAAATCCAATGTGGTGGCATGCAGAGCCCAACTCGCGAAAATTGTGTCACTGTCCAAATATTTCTGAACCTAACTGTAAATGAGATCTCCTCTGAGACGTCTTTTTTCTAAGCTAAACATATCTAACTTTTTCAACCTGTCATCATATGGGAGGCCTTCCATTCCTTGTAATAGTCTAGTTGCCCGCCTTTGAACTGACTCTAACTTCTGAATGTCCTTTTTAAAATGTGGAGCCCAAAACTGGTTCCCGTATTCCAGATGTGGCCTTACAAGTGATTTATAGAGGGGTAACAATACGTTGGGATCACGGGATCTAATCTCTCTTTTTATACACCCTAGAATCTTGTTTGCTTTAGCAGCTGCTGCCTGACATTGAGTGCTGCTGCTCAGCTTATTTGTAATGAGAATACCCAAGTCCTTCTCCTGTTCTGTAGTCCCGAGTTTACTTCCATTTAATGTATACGCAGCTATAGGATTACTCCGTCCTAGGTGCATTACTTCACATTTATCAACATTAAATCTCATTTGCCAAGTATCTGCCCATTCTGACATCTTATCCAGATCTTTTTGTAATATTGTACTATCCAGGTCAGTTTTTAATATCCTACATAGTTTGGTGTCATCGGCAAAGACTGACACTGTACTATCAATCCCATCCACAAGGTCATTAATAAAGAGAGTAAAAAGAATCGGTCCAAGCACAGATCCCTGCGGCACCCCACTGTTGACTATAGCCCATTTAGAGAATGTACCATTTATGACTACTCTTTGTTTTCTATCTTTTAGCCAATTCCTTACCCATATTGTGTCCCCTAGTCCTTGCTTCTGGAGCTTTAGTATAAGGCTATTATGTGGTACAGTATCAAATGCCTTTGCAAAGTCCAAATAAATCACATCAGCTGCATTACCAGTATCCCGGTTTGCACTTACCCCCTCATAGAACCCCAACAGGTTGGTTAGACACGACTTATCTTTCATGAATCCATGCTGTTTGTCAGTTATCATATTATTTTCTGCAATATATTTTTGCATGTCATCCCTTAAAATGCCCTCAAAAACTTTGCATACTACTGATGTCAGGCTTACTGGACGGTAGTTGCCTGGATCTACCCTCTTACCTTTCTTAAATATCGGTACCACATCAGCAATCCTCCAATCCTGAGGCACCAACCCTGTTACAAGTGAGTCTAAAAAGATGAGATACAGCGGTCTGTCGATTATGGAGCTCAATTCCCTCAATATTCATGGATGAATGCCATCTGGCCCTGGGGATTTGTCAATGTTTAATTTACTCAGACGTAGGCGTACTTCATCTTGTGTTAAATTAATTATATCGGGTGGTGGACTTTCATTTTTCACTTGTTGAATGATCCCTGGTACAGTCAGTTCCTTGGTGAATACAGATGAGAAATGCTTATTTAATATCTCAGTCTTTTGTTTGTCCTCTATAACTAACTTGTTATTATATTTTAAGGGGCCAATACTATCCTTTGTTTTCCTTTTGGCATTAATGTATTTATAAAAGATTTTGGGATTTATTTTAATGTCATTGGCGATTTTTGTTTCAGTAGCTAATTTTGCTTGTTTGATTTCTTTTTTACATTTCCTATTGATATCTTTATACTCCTGCAATGCTATTTCTGTATTCTCAGCCTTTAAGATTTTAAATGCCCTTTGTTTTTGTTTCATTATACTTTGTACATAGCAGTGTATTTCTATGTCCCTATATTCTAGAGGTGCAGAAAACAAATTTTTGTTCCTTTAAAACTGCTAAAAAATAATTAAAAAGAATTCTGTTGCATTTAACTGTCCAAGAAAAGTGGATGCGATTTCATCAGGACCCTGTCCTAGTTGCATCTAAAGATGCAACTGTGGTTTTGATTATTTTTTTTGTTTAGTAGTTTAATGGCGTCTGTGTGGAACCTAAAAAATGCAGGTAAAAATGCAGTTACTTTTTACAGTACAGAATTAAAAAATGTCTGTACTATAAAAAACACATTAAAAATATGGCTTCCCACCTGCACCAAAAAATGCATCAAAAAGTGGGTAAAATAAATAAAAAATTCAGCGAAAATGCAAGATTCAAAGAAGATTTTTAGTGTGTAGTTTGGTGTGGACACCTACAGAAAACAAAAAAGCACAAGATTTATGCAATGTGTGAACACACCTTACAGACTCAAAGATGCTATATAGTGAAGCTTACATAAATATGAGACCATTCTGGCTGCTACAACTATGAATGAATAAACAAAAGTAAATCCCCAGGTCCCAACTAGAGATGAGAAGGATGCACAGATGACGTTACAGCAGCCCTGGCTGATCAAAAAATGCCCCGGGGATGCCAGAAGAAAAAAGATTTCCAGCCTCTCATCCAGTTGATGGATACCAGTCCCATGAATCGATCTTCTCACCTCTAGACCCAATTGTCCTGGATACGGAAGAATAAAACTGGCTTTGGGTCTATGCACTGCAGTCTCAGGCATCTCCTGAATGTTCTTCACTGCCACTGCTCCTCTGACATCTACTACTACCAGAAAATAAAAAATGACAAATGGGTGGGGTTGGTGTATGGCTAGGGGTGTGGTCAAAAATTGTCATGGCACATTTCGCCAGCCGCAACTTTGTCCCTCTCTATCCTTCGAAAGTTGGGAGGTATGCTAAGTTGAAAAAGTTGATGTCCTGATCCAGGTCTGTATTTGCCACTGTGGGTTGATTATTTAACCCAGCTCCGGCCTGGTCATGTCAGGGGTTAACTCCTCCCTGCCTCACTCCGGTTTCCAGGACACTATATCCTGGTGCTGCACCTACAGGTCAGTGCCAGTTATAGTTTATGCTCTAAAGCATGTTTTACTGGCTCTGTTGAGTCACCTGATCTGTCCTGCCTCCCAGCTACTTTGTTCTGACCTGTACGCTCCTCCGTTCATCCGTCTGTCCCCGTTGCTGACAACCACATCCTGTCTACTGTGTATCCTTCCCTGTCAGTCTTATCCTGCTCCTGACCTATTTGTCCTCCTCCTCTGTTTCTACTTGGACTTCCCGGCATCTGACCTGTATCCTCGTTCCTAACTTCGGCTCTGTCATTCCCCTCTGTTGCATACGCGACTTCCTGGCATCCAAGCCTCGGCTATCACCTGACCCTGATTTGATTAACCCTGTGTTTTTGACAAGACTTCCTGCTGCTGACCTGGTTTACTCTACTGCCCTATGGTGGATTGCTTGATAACTGCACTCTGAAGCTACACTGCTTGTAGCTTCAGCGCCTTCCTTAGTACAGTGAGACATTTGAATACTTTATTTGAGTCTTCCCTCAATGACCAAGAAGAGCAGTCACAAAGTGCATTTCTCTCTCTTTTTTAGAGCGCTCATTAGTTTTAATCCGTGTAATGCTTCATTTTCTTTTTGGATTGGCTGTTGAGGAGCTGAACACTTGCTGTGAGTTTAACCAGAAAATTACATCTTGTTTAAGGTCTCAGCAATGGAGTGTGGCACCCCTGAGGCTTCAGTCTCCACAGGGTACTTCATCTCCTTTAAGATGTAGTACTCATCCCGGGTAAGGAGAGGTTAATCGCTGGTGATTCACACATTCACACACCACAAACAGTTAGGTGCCTTCCCACTAGGGGGTGGCTTGGGATAGCTAGGGGTTGGCCATCACGAAGCATGGGACTTTCCCGGTAAGTGGGACATCCACCTGGGGGGCGGGCACCACTTGGGGAAAAGGGAAGGAGCATCTTCACCCATAGTTACTTAGCCCCGAGCACAGCTTGGGGTGAGACGCACCTAGGACCTCGGTCCAATCTTCTTTTACTCACACTTCTTGCAGCGCCATAGAACCCGTGGCTTGGAGCATCCAGCTCAGCCTGGGTTCTCTACAGCTACATGGGATTCCAGGGTCTGCAGTGATTGCAGGAAACACCAACGACCCGTTCCATATTCCACATATACCGGGATTGGAGGTACCCCATCCAGAAAGGGCTCACAGTGGGAACACCGGCGGTGACCTCGAATTGCTCAGGATCGGCTGGGACCCATCACAGCGGTGGCCAGTGCTTCGGAAGTGGCAACCAGGTTACTTAAAGAACTGTGAGTAAAACACCTGGAACCCGCAGAGACTGTGTTCACCTGTCATTCCCGGCGCTGCCACCCCTTGCATCGGCGCCCGCCATTACTACTCCCCTCATCATCCTCCCCGGGGCCTTCTCCACCTGTGGGGAGCAGAAAAACCTTGGCTACTACTACCATCCACCCCAGAGGACAGCGACAAATCGGCGGCTATTCCTTGGCTGCATACTGCAATGGCATCACAAAATCAAACCTCCACCATCATATTACCACACCCTCCTTTATTGTACACCTCGGGGCCATGAAACCAGGCAGAAAGGGCCACCCCGTGACATCCCCAAACCCAACATCATTGAGCCCGGCGACGAGTAATTTAACCCATGCCCCGTGGATGCTACAACTTGGCGTCATGAACATGATAACGTGCTGCAATCACCGGGTACTGTGCGCCTTACAGAACTGTGTTAAACCGTATTCCTGAAAAAGGACAGTCACCATTACTGGTGCAGAGTGGGAAACGAGGGGGCGTGCCTTCGTGGGCGGAGCCTGAAAAGCGAGTGAAAAGAGAGCCCTGCTGCCGGAAACCAGCAGAAAACCCTGTGCCTACAAAAACATGTCCAGGGACGAAAGAGACCAAACTGTCCCTGGTGCCGGAGCTGCAGCATTGACCCCAGCTTCAGTGCTGCTGTTTATCATGCCATACCTCCCAAGAGTAACGTGGCTACCCCAAAATTCTGGGGAGGCATATACCCTGGCTTACTTCAAGAAAAGACTTTACAGTTTATTCTGGGTGTACCCCATGACAGAGGACCAGAAAGCCAGCGTCCTTGTTGGTCAACTGACCAGGGCAGTGTACCTCCCTGAGGGCTCGGCTGCTCCGCTGGCCGAGCCGCTCGGGTCCAGGCTCGGGTTGGTCGGTGGCTCGAGCGCCTCCGGACCGAGGGCCACGTCGCTCTATTAAGGATGAGGCGATGGGGGTGGTTGAACGGGGGTTGTGGTGACGCCACCCACGGGTTGTGGTGATAGGATACACCACCGTTGCGGTAGAGATGGAGCGGCTCCCGGAAGAGATGGCAGGGCGCAGCTCAGTTGTTAACCCCTCCGTGGGTAGGGGGCGGGGTGTCCCGGGGCTCGCTGAGGGGATTGGCGGTGTGATGTGGCCCGCGGTGCAAGGGTCGGTGGTGCGGTGCGGTGCCTGGATGGCACTGAGGTACTCACAGTCATTTGCACTCAGAGACACTGGTAAACCAAAGGTTCAGTGAGGCTCGGGTCCTGCAGACGGCTGCCGGTGTCCCCTGTGAGGGTGATGGTGGCCCCCTCTTCCCTTGCACCTTGCTACAGTAGTGGCTACCCCCGCTTGGGCAGTGATAGCCCACTCCCCGATTCTTTGACCGGACGGAGCCTCCGTTTGCCTGCAGGCGCTGGCCCTTCGGGTCTCTGGTCCTTGGCGGTGACGCTCACCCGGTAATGGTTGGGCTTTTGCCTTCTTTCGGGACTTGGGTGGGAAAGGACCCCATGAGGTCCAGATCGCAATCCGTTAATTCGCCTCACTCAGTAGATTCAGAGCTCGGTCGGGGTCTGAATACCCGGTTACTGGTGCTCCGGTAAATGGTTGACGTAGCGTCCAGGGCCAGCGGGCTCCTACCCTCTCCGGTCCCCACGATCTCGCTGGTTGTTACCGGTCTCCTGCAGGCGGCCACCACCGTCTGCCTGCCTGACGTTACAGGGATCCCAGGCTCCTACCTGGGTCCCTGTCAGCTCTACTCCTCTCACTTTCACTCCTAAACACTGTTCTGCTGAACTTCCTGCCTCAGGACAGTAGTCTCCTCGGCTAGGCGGGTCTCTCCGCCTGACTCCGCCCACCTGGTGTGCCCTACTCGCCCTGAGGGAGGCATCAGGTCTCCCACCTGGGGTGACGGGTGTGAACTCACTAGGGACAGGGGTGTGTGTATGTAGTGTTGGTGGTACTACCTGTGACCCCTGGGTCCAGGGCGTCACAGCAGCCCGTCGAGAAGTCAAGTCCTGGCCGGAGACTGATAAAAAAGTAGCAAAGGACATTTTGACTAAACTCAAGGAAACCTTTGATACCCCATACAGCAGCCGAGATAAACATGCGACTTTATGGATGCAAGCAAAAGGTGCAGGACAGTATTCGGGACTATGTTGTAAACTTACAGGAGGCAATGAGAGCTGCTGGGCAAGTGGAACTGGAGGGGGTGATAGATAAGAACCGTCTGCTGACTGATCAGTTCATTGAGGGGCTTCTGTCCGATGCCCACCGGACCCAGATGCACATTGTATCCATGCAAAACCCTGACCTCAGTTTCGCGGAATTAGAAAACCGGGCCATCCGGGCATTGCATAAGCAGGATCCCTGCAGTACTCTGCTTCAGCAACCAGGGATGATGCCAGCTAAACCAGTGCTCGTGGGAGCCAAGGAACAGGCGGTGATTGAGGACCCCATCAATAGACTGCGGCTCCATATCCTCAAATTGATTAAAGGTATTGCTACTTTTACCAAAGCGGTGCAATCCAAGCAAGGGACTCAGCAACCTGCCACCATTGAACTGGCTTCAAGTGGTGATGACCTCCCCTGGCGGCAACACCTGGAACCCGCAGAGACTGTGTCCACCTGTCATTCCCGGCGCCACCACCCCGCGCTTTGGCGCCCGCCATTCTGCTCCTTTCATCATTCTCCCTGGGGCCCGCTCCACCTGTGGGGAACAAAAACACCTTGGCTGCTACTACCATCCATCCTGGAGGACAGCGACAGCAGTGGTGGCTATCCCCTGGCCGCGTACCGCAGGTGGCGTCACAAAATCAAACCTCCACCATCATATTACCACCTCCTCCTTTATTGTACACCTCGGGCCATGAAACCGGGCAGAAAGGGCCACCCTGTGACATTCCCAGACCTGACAACATCGAGCCCGGCGACGAGAAATTTAACCCATGCCCCGTGGGTGCTACAGGAGCATGCTGTGATGAGCTTATTTTCAGGGCGCCCTCTCATCAAAATGTGAATGTCAAAACACATACTTAGGTTAAGTTCCCCTAATCAGTTTTTGGTGAGTTTTCGATGCTGTCTATTTTCAGAGTGTGTTACAGAAGTGGATATGATTTATAGAACTCTCATGCCCACTGTGCTTCTTTTTTATGCTATGTGAACTGACCACTAATCCACAAAATGTCAATTTCTCTTATGGTTATTCCAATTTGTATGTGCTGATTTTCCCACAGAATTGCATCAAAATATGCACATATGCATTTTTAATGCTTTTCCATTGCAGAAACACCCTGAAAAACGCTTGTAATCCGCACCTGATTGTAACAATAATGTTTTTTCAAAGCCAAATACCAGGAAGTATCAAAAAAGAAGCCTAATTGAAAACATGACCATACCGAAGAGAGACAAAAAATGCAGAATCAAAAATGCAATAAAAATAAATAAAACACCTAATTTAATAAGTGCAAAAATGCTGCAAAAAAATCTGCAAGATCAAAAATTCATCAAATACTCATTGAGTGAACGTAGCCTCATGCGATCTACACACTTAGGGTGGCTTTACACGCTACGATATCACTAAAGCGATGTCGTTGGGGTCACGAAATTTGCCGCTTTAGCGATGTCGTTGTGTGTAATACCTATGAGCGATTTTGAATCGTCGCAAAAGCGTTCAAAATCGTTCATCGGTGACATCACCCCCTCTTCCCAATTATCGTTGCTGCTGCTTCTATGATGTAGTTTGTCGTTCCTGCGGCAGCATACATCGCTACGTGTGACACCGCAGGAACGAGGAACCTCACCTTACCTGCGGCGGCAGACAATGAGGAAGGAAGGAGGTGAGCGGGATGTTACGTCCCGCTCATCTCCGCCTCTCCGCTTTGATTGGGCGACCTCTTAGTGATGTCGCTGTGACGCCAAACGAACCGCCCCCTTTGCCAGTCACAGCGATGTCGCTAGACAGGTAAGTAGTGTGATGGGTCCGGGCGATGATATGCGCCACGGGCAGCGATATGCCTGTGTCGCACAAACGATGGGGGCGGGTACGCTCGCTAGCGAAATTGGTAACGATATCGCAGCGTGTAAAGCGGGCCTTAGTCTTTTTGCTGAGTTTTCTATTCAGGAACTGAACAGAAAGTCAATGTTTTTGAAAAGTTATGAGATTTGGATGAAGATTTTGAGAGTTTCTGCTCCAAAAACTTCTCGAAAAACTCCCCGTGCTCATACCCAAAGAATGCGGAAAATGATAGTGTGACGCCCTGGAACCCAGGGGTCACAGGTCATTACACACACCACACACCCCCTCCCCACACTAGGAAGGTTACACCCGTTAATCAAGACCTGATTGCCTCCCTCAGTGTTAGTCAGGCACACCAGGTGGGCGGAGTCAGGCGGAAAGACACGCCCACCGAGGAGTCTGCTGGCCTCAGGCAGGAAAAGTAGTGAGAGTTTGAGTTGTAGTCGAGTAGAGTGCAGTTGTCAGGAGGAGTTGAGGAGTAGAGTAGTGTGATACACAGTGCTGCGAGGGGCCTAGGTCGGAGCCTAAGACCCCCATACAGTCAGGCAGGCAGACGGCAGGGGCCGCCTGCAGGAGACCGGGAACACGACCGGTGGAACCGTAGGGACCGAACCTGGGTTGGAGCCCGCCGGACCCGAACCGGGGAGCCAACAGTTTACCGGAGCACCAGGAAGGGTACTCAGACCCTGACTAGACCATAGGCCACCACCATAGTCAAATTAACTGATTGAGGTCTGGACCTCACGGGGTCCTTTCCCAACCAAAGACCCGATTGAAGGCAACCGCCCAACCTAACTGGATAACAGCCACCACCAGAGGCCAGAAATCCGAGGGCAAGTGCCTGCGGGCAATGGAGCTCCCGCGACATACCCGCCGGGGAGCGGACCATACGTACTTAGGCACCGTGGACCCTGTCACACCGTCCAGTGTTGCAGCCGGCTGTGGGACGCCTGTTCGACATCTTGTTTGGTTTACCAGAGACTCTTAATTGTGAGTACAACATCATCGCACCGCACCGCAGCACTGCGCCCCGCACCGCGACACACCGCTCCTACCCAGGGAGAGGTTAACAACCGAGCTGCTCCCTGCCATCTCTCCCGGGAGCCCCTCCATCTTCACCGCAGCAGTGGTGTTCCATATCACCACAACCCGTGGGTGGCGTCACGAAAACCACCCCAACACCAGCATACCCGCATCCCCCGCGCGTAGCGCCAACCTCCCCCTTGCAGAGCGACGTGACCCCCGGGTCCGTGAGAGGCTCGAGCCACCGCCCGCAGTACGAGCACGGATCTGAGTGGCTCGGCGGTCACAGCCGAGGCCGGTGGGGCAGTACACATCGACTCTTCTGGCGTCACGAACAGGATCGATCCAGTCTACTCACCCGTAGAAGTGCGCCTTGTGGTTCCTGTCAGCGGCGTCTCACTGAAAAATTTGAAGATCCGCCATCTTTGGCGCGAAATGTTCCTGCTCGAGTCGTCTTCCCCGAGCAGGGGAGGCGTGAAAAGGAGAAACCCATCCCCAAAAGAAGGAGTGGTAGAAAGAACCAAGGGGGGACGGGAAAAAGATGTCCGTGCCCGACGGGGATGGCGGAGGAGCGCTGGCCGCAGGAGCGGCGGTGCTTAATGACGGCATGTAATTAGCGCTGCAGAAGTGCAGGGACGCCAGGACTCTGCCGCAACATGTTCCTGGACCCAGCAGCAAGACATGCCAGGAGCTCCAGGCCATGGTCCACTCCATGATGGCGGAGTGGACGTCGGAGAAGGGCCTGGTCGCGATCGTTCGGGCATCCAAAGTGGAGGTGGTTCCAGAGGAGCGGGTAAGCGACCCACGCCCCTATGTCCCCAAGGGAACGGCCGCTGCATCTGAGGGGCCTGGCCTGCTGCCATCCACCACGCCACCTTCCTCACTGCCCACGCCCGCGGTCACCGCCCCGACCGACCCGTTAACCCTGTCACCGGTAGCGGAGCCCGCAGCATCTGTGGGAGAGGGCCCGGCCTTACCTTTGTCACAGCCCTGGCACCCGTCATGGCTTCCATCCTGACCGCAATGGAGGTGATCCTTGATCAGACGCCAGCACCGCAAGTCACGCTGACCGCTCCCAGACACCCAGCCTCGGCTGAGGTACCGTGGGGATGTAGCTGCCAAGTGGCAGAGCAAGCCTCGTCACAGCGGAGCCCCTCACTACTGAAGGTGCCGGTCGTAGCTGGCACGGAGGGACTCCGGCTGGGCCCGTCCCCAACACCCGCTGACCCGGAGCGGCAGCCACGGCAGCTGTGCCACGAGATTGCTGCGTAAGAAAGAAAAGTTAAAAGGGTAGCGGTTCCCGGTTACCTTGCTGTCGGTCCCCGTTGGGACCCTGTTGATGTTCCAGTTGGCCCTGAAGATTAAAGAGTCCGATCGGAGGAGCAGTCGTACCCGCACCGCCGGCAGCTGACAATGGAGTTCTGTAGGACAGTGTCACCCCTGAGTGAGGGTGGCATTGGGGGCTCGTGATGCCTGGTGGTGGACTGTGGGAAAGCTGCAGGAGGAAGCTGTCCCGGAGTCAAGTGTTGTGGATAGCCCTTGGGACCCAACAGACAGTCCCCGTTGGGACCTTCAAGTGTTTGTGGTAGCCCGTTGGCTATGTAGAGCCCTGTTCCCGTTGGGACCTGCTCTGTCATGTTTGTCACCTTGTCCCCTCCCTGTTCTGCATGAGTGACTGCTCATGGACACGGCCGAGAACTTGCAGGCCAAACCATAAACTGTTGGGTTTGTAAATATTGTCCCTTCCTGTCCCCTCCATGCCCTTCCCGTGTTGCCAGTCTCCGGAGAGACTGGTTAGAGGAAGGACCCACAGCAGAGTCGGCTGGGGTCCGGTCACTACCAAAACCGGGGACCATCCTCCGGGGGCAGGGGTGTTGTGAATGTTAGTTATGTTTTGGCTGCTGGGAGGCTCCCTCTGGTGGCCAGGAATGGTTTGGACTTGGACCAGGTGTGTTGTGCAGTGGGTGTTTCCTTTGCTAACTCTCTGCTTATTTAAGTCCTGGTCTGATTGCAGGCTGTTGCCGGATGTCAGTTGTTCTTTGTATCTCCAGCCTGCTTAATCCTGGTTTACACCACATCTACTCCAGATAAGTGCTTGCTCTTTATTTATTGTCTGGTTCTTTTGCTTATCCGGGTTTGTCATTTGTTGTGGTTGGTTTCAGTTTATTTCCTTCCAGGGATTTTCCCCCTCAGTGGATTGTTGAGGAACTCCCTGCAGTTCTGTTTGGAGTATAGCTCCTTTGGGTCCATGTGTTTGTGGCTTGTTGAATTTGTTATAATTCTTGTTTTCTGTTCATTGGTATGACAAGGGCACCTGGTATAGGACGGAGTTCAGATCGAGCGATCTGAGGGCCTTTTTGTACTATCAGGAAGTTGGTATTTTGCAGGGTTTTTCTCTGGTCACCATCAGTCCCCTTTCCTATCCTTTCCTATTTTAGTCAGCGGGGGCCTCACCTTTTGCTAATCCTGTCATCTACCTGTGTATTGTGTTTTTCCTATATCACCGCAGTCTTTGAATGTGGGAGGCTTGCTATTCTTGTCAATTTTCTGACGCAGATAGTTATTCATCTTTCCTACCTTTAGGATAGTTAGTTCTCCGGCTGGGTTCGTGGTGCACAGGATGTTAGTTCACCCCTCGGCTACTTCTAGTTGTGATGGTTAGTAAGGGGATGGCGGCCAGATTAGTTGCCAATGCTCTTGTCACCTTTTGCCAATGATTTGTGGTGGTCTTCCATGGTTCCGGATCATAACACAGGGGTCCCCTTGGACGTGGGGCCCCTGCATGACTGCACCACACACCCCCTCCCCACACTAGGAAGGTAACACCCGTCAATCAAGACCTGATTGCCTCCCTCAGTGTTAGACAGGCACACCAGGTGGGCAGAGTCAGGTGGAAAGACACGCCCACCGAGGAGTCTGCTGGCCTGAGGCAGGAAAAGCAGTGAGAGTTTGAGTTGTAGACGAGTAGAGTGCAGTTGTGAGGAGGAGTTGAGGAGTAGAGTAGTGTGACACACAGTGCTGCGAGGGGCCTAGGTCGGAGCCTAGGACCCCCATACAGTCAGGCAGGCAGACGGCAGGGGCCGCCTGCAGGAGACCGGGAACACGACCGGTGGAACCGTAGGGACCGGACCTGGGTTGGAGCCCGCCGGACCCAAACCGGGGAGCCAACGGTTTACCGGAGCAACAGGAAGGGTACTCAGACCCTGACTAGGCCGTAGGCTACCACCATAGTCAAATTAACTGATTGAGGTCTGGACCTCATGGGGTCCTTTCCCATTCAAAGACCCGATTGAAGGCAACAGCCCAACCTAACTGGATAACAGCCACCGCCAGAGACCAGAAATCCGAGGGCCAGCGCCTGCGGGCAACGGAGCTCCCGCGACATACCCGCTGGGGAGCGGACCATACGTGCTTAGTCATCGTGGTCCACTGAAGTCTAGGTGCAAGAGAAAGGGGGACCCTGTCACACCGTCCAGTGCTTCAGCCAGCTGTGGGCCGCCCGTCTGACATCTTCTTTGGTTTACCAGAGACTCTGAGTGGCTTAATTGTGAGTACAACATCATCGCACCGCAGCACTGCGCCTCGCACCGCGGCTCCCTGCTACCGGGCCCCGGGACACACCGCCCCTACCCACGGAGGGGCTAACAACCGAGCTGCGCCCTGCCATCTCTCCCGGGAGCCCCTCCATCTTCACCGCAGTGGTGGTGCTCCATATCACCACAACCCATGGGTGGCATCACGAAAACCACCCCAACACCAGCATACCCGCATCCCCCGCGCGTAGCGCCAACCTCCCCCTTGCAGAGCGACGTGACCCCCGGGTCAGTGAGAGGCTCGAGCCACCGCCCGCAGTACGAGCACGGATCCGAGTGACTCGGCGGTCGCAGCCGAGGCCGCGGGGCGGTACAATAGCACAAAGGCTCCAGTTTGTTCACCGTCCTGTTCTTACCATATTCTTTCACTTCAAATTGTGTGGTGAAATTCTGTAGCAAGGCGTCTTCATACTTTGCTGAAATGGTCCAAAGTCCCAAACTGTAAAGTTGAAAAACAGTAAAATAATAATTAACATCCTCAACATTATCATTGTCCTCATGGTAAACAGATGTATCCTGGTGTATGTGGCCTCCTACCTCCATCTTTTTATTTCTCACCTTAAAAAATCGGTCAGTGTATGAGTCAGAGACAATATTCCAGTTTTGCTGGTTTGTTGAATCACTTCCTTTTTAACAATGATGTTATCAGGAGTCTGTGGAGAAAAGAGGAAATCCTAATTATACAAGTATGTTCTTGATTAGTTGACTGTCATGATGATAAAATATGTACGATAGTGAAAATTTTGCCTTGTCCTGATACTAGTTTGGCTTTGAAAGAAAGCAGTTTTCTTGGAAATGCAACTGTGGTACCCCAGTGGTCATGGGAGCCACAGTGGCATTGTTCTCCTCACCAGGGGGGCAATGCTATGCCTGGAAGCAGGGGAGAACTCTCTGTGTTAGGTAACATCACATGTCACACTTCCCAATTGAGGCCAGAAGGGGAGCTCAAGTCCTGTTTGGGGCGAGCTTTCCTGAACATTCAGGGCTGGGGAGGGGTTAGATCAGGAAGAAAAAGGAAAAACTTTAGAACAGTAGTGGCAAGGAAAGAGACCGAACACTGTCTGAGAGCTTCCTCTGAGCTTTCCAGGATCGAGCGCAGAGATCAGGACACCGGGGTCCTTGACTGATGGGTACTAACGGCTCAGAAATAAAACCCAGAGAACAGGATATTTTACATCCCCTGGCCAAACAGAGATTCCCATGGTGAAGCAGTAAATAGAGCCTGGGGCCGTGGTAATACAAGTGGGCCCCACATTTGGCTCACGCTGCCTGCCATAGGGGACCAGGCAGATTTCCAACAAGACAAGGGACCCACCCATCAAGCGTATTGCGGAAAGCATACATCACACCTGGCAAAGGGAGATTCCCCAGTGCTTTCAGGCTGACCGGACCACTGTAATTCAGGACATTAACCAGCAACCAGTAAAGGTAAACAACCAGTCTGTATCATCCAATTACTGTCGACGCCCTCAGTTCTGCACCCCAATGTATACAACCACTCTCATCATCCTCCCTGGGGGGGGACAGAACCATCTCGGCTGCGACATCACCATCCACCCCAGAGGACAGCGACCGCAGTGGCGGCTAATCCCTGACCGCATACCGTAGGTGGCATCACAAAACAACAACTCCAACATCCACCCATCCCCATTTATTGTGAACACCTCGGGGCACGAAACCAGGCAGCCCACCGTGGCCCAGACCTCCGCACCGACCCGATGACGAGTAACAGGTACCGTGAACCTAAACCACCACCCCTCTGCTCCGTGGGTGCTACAACTTGGAGTCACGAACAGAATCACGGGCCCACACAACGGGTACTGTGTAACTCTAGCGGCGGCTGTCATTAACTGCGCGGTGCGGGAGGAAAAGGTGCAAAGCGTAAACTGCCACCAAAGCTGCTGCGAGTTAACCCTCGATTCCCCAAGTGAGACGTGGAACCTAGCTGAGGTTCACCAAGGGGGGAAGAAAATGTCCAATCAAAAGGGGGACCCAGCGGCTGCTACCATCGCAGCATCAGTAATGCCGCTCTTCATGCCTTACATACTGGGAGTGATGTGGCTACCGCAATATTCAGGGGAGTCGTATACCTTCACCTTAAGCGACTTCCAAGAGAGACTGAGCAGCTTATTTGATGTGTATTCTCTGATGGAGAACCAGAAAGTGCGCATACTAATTGGTCAGTTAACCAGTGTAGTCCAGCGGGATGCAAAGTCCTGGGCAGACACTGACAAAGAGACTGTGGAGCGTACTCTGGCTCGACTGAAGGACACCTTCGACACCCGCACAGCAGCGGAGAGAAAAGAGGAATTCTTTGAGTGAAAGCATCGGGTGCAGGACAGTATACAGGCCTATGTTTTAAACCTTCAAGAGGTGCTGAGGGCCGTGAAACAAGTGGATCCTGGAAGTGTGCATGACGGGAACCGACTGCTGATCTAACAGACCATCGAGGGGCTCCTGACTGACGCCCACCAGACCAAGCTGCGTATAAAAGCCCTGCAGAACCCTGATCTGTACTTTGCTCTATTCAAGGACCAGGCCGTCCGGGAGCTGCGAGACTCGCCCCCGGGTGATGCGACTCCAGCCCGGTTCCTTGCCTTCACATACCCAGAGGTGGCGCCCTCCACCCGGATCACCGTGGAAGCGTATGCCCAGACTTTGGGTGGTGATTTTCCTACAGACCTCAGGCTACAGGTCCAAGAACTGTCAAAGAGCGTGGCCACGCTGATCAAGGCCGTGCAAACCATGCAGACCGCTCCACAACTCAAGGACACCGGGCTGGCCACTGGATCAGAGAGCGCCCCGAGACGGTGGCGGAGAGGACACCCATTGGCCCAGGGGCAGGACAGTGATCGCTGCGACCCCGCTGGGCAGCCGATTTGCCGACGCTGTGACAAGGCCGGACACTGTGCTTGAGACTGTCCACTGGACCCACAGGTACCTGGGGCTAGGGACCGACCCTCGGGTATGGGGAGGACCAACCTCACCGACTGGAGGGACAAGTATGTGGGAGGGTGGCTGTACCTACCTATCGTGCTGGATGGTATCCCGATGAACGCCCTTCTGGACACTGGGTCTCAGGTGACAACCATACCCTATGTGCTCTACAAAAGGTATTGGGTTGACTCTGACATGACCCGTGGCCCAGATACCGACTTGTCCATAATTGCCAGTAACGGCCAGCCTTTGCCACAGGTGGGTTACAAGGAGGTAATTATAAAAAAAAAAGACTGACTGGAACACCTATGTGTGAATAAGGTGCTAGCTTAAAAATAAATAACTATAATAAAGATAATAAGCTGCACACTAACCACTATAAAAATATAAACATGAATATGGCAAAGCATTACTGCTATAGCGATACTAAGTAAAATGTATTTTTCAATCTGGAAAAAATGAAATACATGAAAATGGTATTGTAAAACTGGTATGAATATTTGAAAGTAGTAGAGATGTTTAGCAAATGTATTGATCAATGCAAATGAGCCCGAAAACCAATGACAAGGTAATCTCTAATTTTTCAAAAACCTAACCTTAATGCCTCTATGTGCTATTAAAAATCTGCAAGTATGGGCAGATAGGCTCCTGGTTATATAGGATTGTGAATAGAGTCTGGTAATAGGGCGGGGTTCTCAGTCAGAAGAGACTGCATACTAATCAGAAAAGGAGGTAACCATCAAAGTGGGAAAGGTGGAACTGAAATCACAGGGAATGATAATTGTGGATGCTGATCGGAGGGCGCGTACTCCAATGGTGACTATCGGTACTAATGTGATAGAAAATTGTTTTTCTTCTGTAATTGTTCTATTGCAGCAGGTGACCGAACTGCCAGCATTAGGCGACAGCGGACATTGCAGAAAGAGATAAGAGCCCTGGTGCAGAGGCAGCAGATTGAGCAGATGGGAGGGGAAAATGGCAATGTCAGGGTGAACGACTCCTTTCCCATTGTGGTTCCCCCGAGAAGTGAAATGATGATCTGGTGCCGGGCGGAGATAGGCCTTCGGTGCAGGATTACAAGGCCCTATTGGAGCCCGTGTATTCGAAGGATAGGCCCAATGTCCTGACGGCCCGGGGGGTGGTCGACGTGCACCAAGGGCGGGTAGCCATCCGAATTTTGAATTGCGGGGAGGAGTTTAAATTGCCCCGGTATGCCACCATAGAAATTTCTCACTGTCAGCAATGCCGCCATTGAAGTAGCTGGGCCGTTGACTCCATCTGATCCAGCAGAGAGAGATAGTGCTGAGAGACCCCTAGACGATTGGTGCCAGCAGATGCACATCGTCACTTATACCACACCTCCCCACCAAAACCAAAGGGTCCATCGGGTGGTACAGGAGTACGAACGGGTCTTCAGTAGGCACCCTCTAGATTTTGGACAGGTGAAGGGGGTTAAACATCAAATTCCCACTGGAAATCACCCGCCCATCAAAGAGAGATACTGGCCTGTGCCCCCAGCTCATAACCAACGGGCCAAAGAGATGCTGTGGGAGATGAAGGAAGCAGAGGTGATAAGAGACAGCTGAAGTCCCTGGTGATGGGACAATGAGGATATGCGTGGACTATAGGCAGGTTAATCACATTACCCATAAAGATGCTTACCCGTTGCCTAGGATAGAAGAGTCCCTAGCTGCCTTAAAGTCCGCTAACTATGTTTCTACCCTAGATCTCACCAGTGGGTACTGGCAGGTTCCCTGGGCAGAGGAGGACAAAGAGAAGACTGCATTAACGACATCCACAGGCCTCTGTGAGTTCAACTGCATTCCGTTCGGACTCTGTAATGAACCCAGAACGTTCCAGCAACTAAAGGAATGCTGCCTGGGGCAAAAGAATTTCGAAACCGACCTGTTGTACCTGGATGATGTCATTGTCTACTCTAAGACGTACGTAGTTCACCTGCAGCACCTGGCTGAAGTGTTTGAGGCCCCACCCGGGTTTGGCCTAAAAGTGAAGCCATCCAAATGTCACTTGCTGAAGCCAAAAGTACAGTACCTGGGTCATATGGTGACAGAGTGGCTCCCGATCCAGAGAAAGCCACTGTCATTAAGGACTGTCCCTGACCCACCACCATCAAGGAAGTGCGGCAGTTCCTCGGCCTGGTAGGCTATTACCGAAGGTTCATGAAGGGATTCACTGAGATACAGTGCTGGCCAAAAGTATTGGCACCCCTGCAATTCTGTCAGAGATTACTCAGTTTCTTCTTGAAAATGATTGCAATCACAAATTCTTTGGTACTATTATCTTCATTTAATTTGTCTTCAATGAAAAAAAAAAAATTGTCATAAAGCCAAATTGGATATAATTCCACATCAAACATAAAAAAGGGGGTGGACAAAAGTATTGGCACTGTTTGAAAAATCATGTGATGCTTCTGTAATTTGTGTAATTAACAGCCTCTGTAACTTACCTGTGGCACCTAACAGGTGTTGGCAATAACTAACGCACACTTGCAGCCAGTTGACATGGATTAAAGTTGACTCAACCTCTGTCCTGTGTCCTTGTGTGCACCACATTGAGCATGGAGAAAAGAAAGAAGACCAAAGAACTGTCTGAGGACTTGAGAATCCAAACTGTGAGGAAGCATGAGCAATCTCAAGGCTACAAATCCCTCTCCAAAGAACTGAAAGTTCCTGTGTCTACGGTGCGCAGTGTCATAAAGAAGTTTAAAGACCATGGCACTGTGGCTAACCTCCCTAGATGTGGAAGGAAAAGAAAATTTGACTAGAGATTTCAACGCAAGATTGTGCGGATGGTGGATAAAGAACCTCGACTAACATCCAAACAAGTTCAAGCTGCCCTGCAGTCTGAGGGTACAACAGTGTCAACCCGTACTATCCGTCGGTGTCTGAATGAAAAGGGACTGTATGGTAGGATACCCAGGAAGACCCCACTTCTTACCCCAAGACATAAAAAAGCCAGGCTGAAGTTTGCCAAAACTTACCCGAGAAAGCCTAAAACGTTTTGGAAGAATGTTCTCAGGTCAGATGAGACAAAAGTAGAGCTTTTTGGGAAAAGCCATCAACATAGAGTTTACAGGAAAAAAAAGAGGCATTCAAAGAAAAGAACACGGTCCCTACAGTCAAACATGGCGGAGGTTCCCTGATGTTTTGGGGTTGCTTTGCTGCCTCGGGCACTGGACTACTTGACCGTGTGCATGGCATTATGAAGTCTGAAGACTACCAACAAATTTTGAAGCATAATGAAGGGCCCAGTGTGAGAAAGCTGGGTCTCCCTCAGAGGTCATGGGTCTTCCAGCAGGACAATGACCCAAAACACACTTCAAAAAGCACTAGAAAATGGTTTGATAGAAAGCACTGGAGACTACTAAAGTGGCCAGCAATGAGTCCAGACCTGAATCCCATAGAACACCTGTGGAGAGATCTAAAAATGGCAGTTTGGAGAAGGCACCCTTCAAATCTCAGGGACCTGGAGCAGTTTGCCAAAGAAGAATGGTCTAAAATTCCAGCAGAGCATTGTAAGAAACTCATTGATGGTTACTGGAAGCGGTTGTTCGCAGTTATTTTGGCTAAAGGTTGTGCAACCAAGTATTAGGCTAAAGCAGGCTTTACACACTGCGATATCAGTACCGATATCGCTAGCGTGCGACCCGCCCCCATCGTTTGTGCGAGACGGGCATATCGCTGCCCGTCGCGCACAAAATTGCGCACCCCCGTCGCGCACTCCTGCGTGGTCACACGGACCGATGTGTGCTGCCGCAGGAACGACGAACTACATCGCCCAAATATCAGCAACAATAATTGGGAGGTGTTGGGAATGTCACCGATGAGCGATTTTGAACGTTTTTGCAACGATTCAAAATCGCTCATAGGAGTCACACACAACGAGATCGCTACAGCGGCCAGATGTGCGTCACAAATTCCGTGACCCCAACGAGATCGCTGTAGCGAAATCGTAGCGTGTCATGCTACCTTAAGGGTGCCAATACTTTTGTCTGGCCCATTTTTGGAGTTTTGTGTGAAATGATCAATGATTTGATGTTTGTTTCATTCTCTTTTGTGTTTTTTCATTGCAAGCAAAATAAATGCAGATAATAAAACCAAAGAATTTGTGATGCTAATCATTTTCAAGAAGAAACTGAGTATTATCTGACAGAATTGCAGGGGTGCCAATACTTTTGGCCAGCACTGTAGTATCGCCACTCCAAGACCTCATGGTGGGCCGAGCTAAGATCCGGGGACCCCCATTCGAGTGGACCGATCAACAGGAGGAGGCCTTTATCCACCTGAAGCGGGTTCTTACTGGAGAAGGGATCCTGGCCTACCCAGACTACGGGCAGCCCTTTGTCCTCTACACCGACGCCAGCAATGTGGGACTGGGAGCAATGCTGTCCCAGATACAAGGAGGCAAAGAGAAGGTGATAGCCTATGCCAGCAGGAAATGTCGACCTACCGAACGGAACCCGGAAAACTACAGCTCCATCAAGCTTGAGTTTCTTGCTGTGGTCTGGGCAGTCACTGAATGTTTTAAACACTGCCTGGCATCAGCAAAATTCACAATTTACACAGATATCAACTCGCTGACCCACCTGGAGACAGCGAAGCTGGGGGCGCTGGAGCAGAGATGGATGGCTCGGCTGTCCAACTATAGGGTTCTTTACACGCTGCGACATCACTAATGATATATTGTGGGGGTCACGGTGCTTGCGACACACATCCGGCGTCGTTAGTGACATCGCAGCATGTGACAGCTAGGAGCGACGATCAACGATCGCAAAAACATCAAAAATCGTTGATCGTTGACACGTCACTCCTTTTCATGATATCGTTGGTGGTGCATGCCGCTGGTTGTTCGTCGTTCCTGCAGCATCACACATCGCTATGTGTGACACTGCAGGAACGACGAACATCTCCTTACCTGCGTCCACCGGCAATGAGGAAGGAAGGAGGTGGGCGGCATGTTCCGGCCGCTCATCTCCACCTCTCCTCTGCTATTGAGCGGCCGCTTAGTGACTCTGATGTGACGCCGAACGCACCTCCCCCTTGAAGGAGGGATTGTTCGGCGGTCACAACGACGTCGCTGAACAGGTATGTGCGTGTGACGCTGCCGTAGCGATATTGTTAGCTACGGCAGCGATCACCAAATGTCACACGAACGACGGGGGCGGGTGCTATCGCAACATAGCTAGCAATCGCTAGAGTTGTCACAGCGTGAAAAGCACCCTTATGACTTTACAATCAAATACCGGGCGGGGCAAAAGAACGCAAACGCAGATGCCCTGTCCTGGATTCCTCATCTGCCAGAGGCTGTGGAAGACTTGGATGAAATAGAGGAAGTAGAGATGCCAGCCTTCTACCGGCACTGTGCCTCCCAATGTTCGCACAAATGTGAGGGAAAGGCAGGCACCAGAACAAGTAGCCTCTCTTAACCCACTGTCCCACCATAAATAGGAAGAAGCTCAAGATAGTGACCTGGCCGTCCATTTGGTCAAGGAACTGTTAACCCAAGACGACTCATACACGGGCCCAGACACTCCCCAGGAAATACGACAGCTGTGGAAAGAAAAGGGCAAACTCTTCATCTTCAAGAAAAAGTTGTGTAGAAAGCACATTGATCCACGAACTAATGCAATGGTCTAGCGGATAATAGTTCCGCGGAGGGATGCCCCAATAGTCCTGGCGGACTATCACGATGGGGTGGGGCACTTCGGATGGAAGAATCCGGAGACCCTGCTTTGTACCCGTTTCTACCGGATCAGTATGAGACCTGCGATTGAGAAATGGTGTCGATTGTGTGGACCATGTAGCCTGAGACGGAAGGACTGTGAAAGCCAAAGAGCTCCCTTGGAACCCATTGTCACGAAGCAGCCACTTGAACTAGTGTCCCTGGACCATGTGAAGTTGGCTCCGAGTCGGTCCGGTTATTTCTACGTCCTCACCATAGTAGACCATTACTCCCGGTTCTTGGTAGTAGTCCCAGTTAAAGACCAGATGGCCAAGACTGCTCCCAAGGCATTCCATGAATACTTCTGTTGGCCCCATGACTACCCAGAACAAGTACTTGTGGAACAAGGATCAGCCTTTGAAGCCAAAGTGTTCCAGGAATTCTGTCACCTGTATGATTGTAAGAAGGTAAGAACCACACCGTACCATCCCCAAGCCAATAGGCTGTGTGAAAAGATGAACCAGCTGGTGCTAGATCTGCTGAAGACCCTGGCCTTGGAAGAGAGGAACCTGTGGCCGGAAAGGTTGCCCGATCTGGTAGATATATACAATCACATTCCGGTGAAGTCCACCAACTGCACTCTGGCTTACTTGATGCGGGCCAGACCTGGCAGGTTGCCAGTCGACCTGGACATGGGAGTCTTAGTGCCTGAGGCAGCTCAGCCCGATGCTGACTGGGATACGGAGCGACAGCAGCAGTATTGCCAGGTCCATGAGTGTGTGGAGAAGAGCCTGACCCAGGCCAGGCTGAAACAAGAGATAAACTACAATGATACAGCTACGGTGGCTCCCTTGAAACCGGTAGAGCAGGTCCTGAAACGAAAACGGAAAATGCACAAATTGGATGACAGATGGAAAGCTGAACCATATACCATCATGCCCACAAACTTCAGCAAAGATGGAGGAAGAACGACAGCAGCAGTTTCTTGAGACCATCTAAAGATATGCCCCAGTTAGTTGAAGGTCAACGAACAAGGCCCAGACGTTCCCCCGTCTAAAGAGCAAGAAGAAGAAATCATCCAGACCATGCTCGGGCCGTTCCCCAAAACCTGGACACAGTGGAATCAAGCTGTTGTAGTGCCCGCCCTAACCTTCTATAAAGCTGCCCCACCTGAAGCAGTAGTGACCCTAGTCCAACCCGAAGACCTACCAACCAGCGAACCAGATGTCACATCAGCAGAGGAACCAGAAGACCTGCCTCTTGCTCACGGTGAATCATACCCATGGAGAGTCTAGGGTGTAATGAAAGTCCACCTGTCCTGCCAAGAAACATAGGGTCCCCTTCTAGCTTAATCATAGACAGTTGGGTTGGGTCAGGAGAAATACCAAGAAGTGGTGGGTTAGGGGCAATCCTGCGTAGGACGCTTCAGAGCAACCTAGGCTGAAAACCGGCCTGGTAGTTAGAAACAGATGTATAAAATGAGTTGAAAATGCACTGCTATCAAATGTAAATATTCTGTGTATGAAAATTGTATTGTTTGTAATATATTGTACCCTTTTTGTCTTTAAAGTGTTTACTCAGTCCCAGAGTACTGAATTTAACCAAGGGGGAATGTGGCACCCCAGGGGTCATGGAAGCGACAGTGGCATTGTTCTCCTCACCGGGGGGGGGCGACGCTATGCCTGGAAGAGGCAGGGAACTCTCTCTGTTAGGTAACATGACATGCAACATTTCCCAATTCAGGCCAGAAGGGGGAGCTCAAGTCCTGTTTGGGGCAAGCTTCCCTGAGCATTCTGGGCTGGGGAGGGGTTAAACACAGGAAGAGGAAGGAAAAAGATTAGAAAAATAGTGGTGAGGAAAGAGACTGGCCGCTGTCTGAGAGCTTGCTTTGAGCTTTCCAGACCGAAAGCGGAGATCAGGACACCGGGGTCCTTGAGTGACGGGTACTAACGGCCCAACAGTAAAACCCGGAGGCCAGGAGATTTTACATCCCCTGGCCAAACAGAGACTCCCACAGTGAAGCAGTAAATAGAGCCCGGGGCCGCGGTAATATAAGCGAGCCCCACATCCGACTCACGCTACCCGCCATAGGGTACCAGGCAGATTTCCAAAAAGACGAGGGACGCTTTGAAGTTTCAAGCCATAGTGACCCACCCATCAAGCGTATTGAGGAAGACATACTGTACATCACTCCCAGCAAAGGGAGATTCCCCAGTGCTTTCAGGCTCACCAGACCACTGTAATTCGGGATATTAACTAGCAACCTGTAAAGGTAAAGGAAACAGCCAGTCTGTGTCGTCCAATTACTGTCGGCGCCCTCAGTCCTGCACCCCAACATATACTACCACTCTCATCATACTCCCTGGCGCCCGCTCCACCTGCGGCGGACAGAACCATCTCGGCTGCGACCCCACCATCCGCCCCAGAGGACGGCGACCGCAGCGGCGGCTAATCCCTGGCCACATACCATAGGTGGCGTCACAAAACAACAACTCCCAACATTCACCCATCCTCTTTTATTTTGGACACCTCGGGGCACGAAACCGGGCAGGCCACCGCGACAACCCCAGACCTCCGCAGCGGCCCGGTGATGAGCAACAGGTACTGTGTACTGTGAACCTAAACCACCAAACCCCCCACCCCGTGGGTGCTACACAACCTGGTCCTTATAATCTATTAAAGCACATGGAAATTATATCGGTCCCCAATTCTTGAGCTAAAATCGGAAAGCAATGGTTCCACTTGTGGAGAATGTTAGTTTTTCTTGTACTGCAAGGTTGGACAGAGATTTTATAAGCCATCGTGTAATACCACATTGCCAGGCTAGCCAGGATTTCTACTACAAAAAAAAGCACAAAGAAAGTGAAAGGGGGATAGGTCCTTCCAAACCTTTGCAAAAGGCCCAACTCACTAATAGCATTCAAGAGCAGAAAGTGGTTAGTGTATAAAACATAACCCTAAGAATTCCAACAAGCCTACAACCTACAATAACCCTCAGTCCAGTACACCACTGCGCAACCAGCTCTGTCCTAAGCTATTGAACCATCACCCATGACCACTGAGGAAGGATTCTCCGGTCGTGATGGTTAGTATACCCAACTTAACCTAATAAATAACACACCGACTGCATGCGACTTGGTTAAACAAATTGGCCACAGCAGCCTTTATTACCTATTATTAACATTCTAACACAAGGGGGCGCCGTCCAACGGGCGACCCCAAACAAATAATAGGTAACACATAAATAATAACTGTACATGTAACCCCATGTAGGCCCGGTCCAGAAACCACTTCCTCCACCAATATCCCTGGCCGCAACACTCCGACCCAGAGATGAGGTATTAATCACCCCGTGGATTAATACCCCCCAAACTT
Source organism: Anomaloglossus baeobatrachus (assembly GCF_048569485.1). NCBI lineage: Eukaryota > Metazoa > Chordata > Amphibia > Anura > Aromobatidae > Anomaloglossus > Anomaloglossus baeobatrachus. The sequence continues at coordinate 667,192,592 of NC_134356.1, read as the reverse complement.
TGCAGAACCCCGTGCCTGCAATTTACCGGAACCCGGAGACACCATATCAAGACAGTGCCTCTCAGTCCAGCCACCAATCCCTTACAACCGCCTCTGGACCAGACCTACCCCCGCTGCTGCGACAGAACATACGACTCTTTTTAACCTGTATTCCTTTTCTTTTTTTTTTTAAACTGCATCATTCCATTTTCTCATTTTGTTTTCTTTTTTTTTTTTTTTTTTTTTTAAAAAAAAACATAGCCAAAACGAACTCACAAAACACAAGGGTGGGTGGGCGGGAATCCTTTGCTGTCCGGAGTCACAAGGAAGGTAAGACCCCTCCCCTATAGTTTATATACTAGCCCCCTCCCCACCCTACAGTGACCCTATTCCACCAATCCCCTATAAGGGCCCATAATGCCCTTTAATTCACTTTATTAACCCCTCACTCCCTCCCTTCCCTCTGGTCATGTCGCCCCTCCCCCCTATGGGGTCCATGGCTTTCTTGACCACTGAGGAAGGATTCTCCGGTCGTGATGGTTAGTATACCCAACTTAACCTAATAAATAACACACCGACTGCATGCGACTTGGTTAAACAAATTGGCCACAGCAGCCTTTATTACCTATTATTAACATTCTAACACAAGGGGGCGCCGTCCAACGGGCGACCCCAAACAAATAATAGGTAACACATAAATAATAACTGTACATGTAACCCCATGTAGGCCCGGTCCAGAAACCACTTCCTCCACCAATATCCCTGGCCGCAACACTCCGACCCAGAGATGAGGTAATAATCACCCCGTGGATTAATACCCCCCAAACTTTGTAGAACCCCGTGCCTGCAATTTACCGGAACCCGGAGACACCATACCAAGACAGTGCCTCTCAGTCCAGCCACCAATCCCTTACAACCGCCTCTGGACCAGACCTACCCCCGCCACAGGACAGGACACGTGACACCTTACGTGGCCTGGACCCGCCACACACCCAAGGCTTGCTCCACCATCATGCAAACCCAAGGCCCATAGATCAGAACCAATCTCCTTAAGGTGAACCCCATCACCCCTCCGAAACTGCCACTTCGGCGACTCCAGATCCGCATGTCGCACTACAATACCGCCATTTCTCCGCACGAAACGCGCAACCACCCTGTTCACTTGAGCCCGGGCGCGATTAAGCTTCTCAACTGACCGTGCCCCCCTCCACACCAATGTGGCCACAATATCCGACCATACCACTATCAAACCCGGATACCTGGTCCATAAACGCAATAGATCCATCTTGATGTCCCTGATCAAATCACGTGATGCCCGCGCTCCCAAGTCATTTCCCCCCCACGTGCAAAAACCAACACGTTCGGAGGTCTATCCACCCTGCAATAGTATTCAAACTCCGGCACGACCCTGCTCCATTCCATGCCCTGCACACCGAACCACTTGACCAACGCAAGCGATCTGTCCACACCCAACTGCCGACCATTCGGGCGAGCGTCGGCCCAACGGGCCCCCCCAGAACACGAAGGAGTGCCCCAGAATCCATATCAGGCAGATTCCTACAACCAAAGAAACTTTAATAAACAAAAAAAAAAAAAACCCCACCAACTCCAATTTGCAGCAAGGAACCCCGACAAAGCCACAACCAACAACTCTATAAAGCCCTCACTGGGACAACAACTGTGGGTGCACATAACCCTGAAAACGATAAGACTCCCACCAACCGATTCGTCTCACCATGTCATCACCCGGGCCCCAACGCGAAGCCTCCGCAGCCGCCCCGATCCTGAAGGAATGAGACCCGTAATCTTCCGGGCATTCCCCCGCACAGCGCAAACAACTGTACAACTCCTCAGTACGGCCACAAACTGGTAACGAGACAACCAAGACCCATCCACGTGCCATAACAGCGGGCCCGGAAGACCGCCCCCAGGCCGCAAAACTTCCTCACCATCTGCACCGGGCATAACTCATCCCCTTGCACCGCGTACATCACAACCAACCTGCCTCGACCCATCTGGTCTATTTTGGACCGCTTAAGCTGACACTCTACTCTCCGTCCCACCACTGCCACAACCTCGGACATCAGACCACCCCCCCTGAACCTGGAAGGGCTCACCAACGCCCCAAAAAAGGCTAACACAAAAGCCGTTTCAAAAGCACCCTCTCATAAACTGAGACACAAATTTCCCGCAAACCATCCACCAATCGCCGTAACAAAACCAAAGAAATGGGCCGCCTAGTGTCCCGCTCCTTCGCCCCTTTACGAAAACCCTTCAAGGCCTGCCGCACCCGAAATCCCGCGACATGCCCCACTCACCCCTGACCTTCAACCAAAAGGCCACAGCCGCCACCCTAAGTATCATTGCTGATGCTGACTTCCCAGCCCTGAAATCCTCGCTCACCAATGCCAGTAGCGCCAACAAGTAATTTGCTCGCCCGTCACCAAACATAACTCCCAGCATCTCCTGCCACTCAACCCACACTTTAGCATAACGGCACCAAGTCACCTCGGTCACCGAATTCCCAATTAAACCCGCAATCAATGCCTCACCAGGCTCCACAAGTCCTCTGGACACACCGCTCCGATCTCGTCCGCCCCCGGCATTAACTCCCGCAACCCGTGGAACTGAAAACGAGATAAAGCGTCCGCCACCCCGTTATCAACCCCCGCCACATGTTTCGCAACCACATGAATGTTCCACAGTAAACACTTGAGCACCAAATGCCACAGATAAGCCACTACCGGTCCGGACTTTGCTGACAAGCTGTTTATCGCATGCACAACCACCTGATTATTTCAGTGATAGCACACTTTACGTCCCGAAAATTGCGACCCCCACAACTCCACCGCCACCACGATCGGAAATAACTAAAGCAAGGCCAGATTCCTTACCAGACCAACCTGCCGCCATTCCTCAGGCCACCTCCCAACGTACCAATATCCCTGAAAAAGGGCGACGAAACCCGCCAACCCGGCCGCGTCCCTGTACAGTTCCAGCGCACCATTGGGCACCACCTTCTTCAACCACAAGGCTCGGCCGTTAAAACGTTGCAAGAAAACATCCCAACCAGAAAATCCTCCTTGATCTCCCGCGTGACCCGCACAAAGTGCGCCGGGGACCGTACGCCTGCCATAGCTGCAGCCAAAATCCTAGCGAACACCCGCCCAATTGGCATAATCCTGCACGCAAAGTTCATCTTCCCGAGCAAAGACTGCACCACCTTCAGCCGCACTTTCCGTTCTGCCAGCATTGCTGCTACCGCGCACCACAAGTCCACCATCTTCCCCTCCGGCAGCCTGCATTCCATAGCCAAAGAGTCAATCTCAATCCCCAAAAAACCGCATAACCGGCGCCGGCCCCTCCGATTTATCCTGTGCCAAAGGGATCCCAAAGCTATCCGCCACTCTCTGTAAGGTGAACAACGAGCCAGCGCAAACCATGGATCCTGCCGGACCGACACCAAGAAAATCATCTAGATAGTGGATAATGGAGGACAAGCCAGACACGTCCCGCACCACCCACTCAACAAAGGAACTTACCGCCTCAAAATACAAACAAGAAATTGAACAGCCCATAGGCAAACAACGATCAACATAAACTTATCACCCCACCAGCAACCCAGAAGGTGCTGGCTCTCCGGATGCACCGGCAGCAAACGAAACGCCGATTCTACATCCACCTTTGCCATCAATGCACCGCGTCCCGCAGACCGTACCAAGCCCAGCGCTTTGTCAAACGAGACGTAGTACACTGCCGACAATTCTGGCGCGATGCCATCATTCACTGACGACCCCTCCGGAAATGAAAGATGATGGATGAGCCGAAATTTATTCGGCTCCTTCTTTGGCACCACCCCCAACGGGGACACCACCAGATTACTGCACGGCGGGCTCTCAAATGGATCCCCCATCCTGCCCAACTCAACCTCTTTCCCCAACTTCCCACCCACAACCATAGGGTGGTCCCTCGCCGACCGTAAAGTACGACAAACCGGAGGCAATGCCTCAACCGCCGACGGAATCTGAAAACCGTATAAAAACCAAACCGCAAAATTGACGCCGCTGCCCCGTCCGGATACCTATTTAAAAATGGCGCCATCGCCCCTATTTTCACCGGCGTCCTCCCTTTTACCAAACCCGTCCCCAGCCTTGCCTTTCCCTTTTTTTAAAAAAAACATTTGGAAAAATGCAGCCGGAGCACTCATGCTCGAACCTGCATGCTGCACCAAATTTGCACTGGCCGTCGTGAACTTGCCAGCACAATCCCTTTTTCTGGGTACCCGAGGGCCCGGCTCCCCCCCCCCACGAAAGGGCTGGCTCGGGGCCGCCATTAAACGCATCCAGAAGGAAATGTCCTTATGATCCCACCGCATGCTGGGCCGCAACGCCTTCCGCTGCCTAAACTGCTCATCATACCGCAGCCATGACAAGCCCCTGTACGTGCGATACGCCTCCCCAATTGCATCCAGATAACCAAACAGAGCCGAGCAGTGCTCTGGCTCCTTTTCCCCTATTACACTTGCCAAAATTGCGAACGCCTGCAGCCAATTGGAAAAAGGAACGAGGAATGAGCCTATAACGGCGTTTTTCTTCCTCTTCCCTTTCCTTCTTGGAGTCGCTCGGCTTCACCCTGTCCAGATTAAATTTTTCCAAGGGTAGCAGGGAAAATATCTCCACATACTCCCCCTTCCAAATCTTGTCCCTCACCTCTTTCTTGAGGTGAGCCCCTAACGGTCCCTCAAAGCACACGTAAACTTGGCCCTATTATCCAAACGCACCACCTCATCCTCCTTTTCCTTCTCCTTTTCTACCGCTGTTTTACCCGCGGGCTCCACTACTCCACCAACCGCACCCGTCCCTACCGGCGCCGCCTCGCTGCTGACCGACACTGCGCCATCCACCGCCGACCCGTCCAGGCCGCTGCTGCCCAGCAACTGACTAAGCAATGCTGACCCCCCCTGGCGCTGCCGTGCCCGCAGCCACCTCCCCAAAACTAGCACCCCGCGCCGCAAGCAATGCCGAATCCACGGCTAGCTCACCCGACCGTGGCGCAGAAATGGAAATCGGTACCGCGACGTCCTCCGCCATCTGCTCGTCAGATTCGTCCCCCCTGAGGGCTCCCTCTTCTTCCTCACTGTAGTCGTCCTCCACCGTTCCAGCTCCAGAGGACGCAGCCGATGCATCCCCTCCACCACGGCCGCCCTCCTGGGCCGCCGCGTGGGCACTGGCGGTGGGCATCCGTCTCTTCCTATGCGGCGACAGCCCGCGGGACCGTCCTGTCCCCCGGGCCGCCGCTGACCGAATCCTCTTCCTGGAGGAGCCTCTCCCTGAGCTCAGGGGGCTCCCCACCGTCGCCTCCAGCCCTCCAGGGGCCCCAACCGTGGCATCCCGCTGGGTCCTCCCCGGGAGGGGGAGACCGCTGCTGCCGGGCGCAGTACTGATGACCTGAGGGACTTGGCGGGAACTGCAGGGCTCCTGCCGTCCCCCCCGCTCCCTGCAGCCTCACGGGTATCCGGGTGCCGCCTGCACACACCGGTCCCCCCGCTGGCTGCCTGCGGGGGGTACTGCTGGCCTCATTCGACTGCTGGGCCCACTCCCAGTTGGAAGCTGCCGCAGGGCCGTGTCCCACCGCAGGGTGCCCGTCACCAGGAGCAGGTCCCAGGCTGGGCACGCCCCCTCTCGAAGTCTCCGATCTCCGGTGGGCACGCCCCCGGTCCCGGGCTGCCGCTGGCCTGTTAAATTGAGCCCGAGGCCTGGGACCGGAAGTAGGCCCCAGGCCGGGCCCGCCTCCGTCCAGGCCGCCGCTGGCCTCAGATCGTCGCCGGGCTTGCTCCCGGCCGGGAGACGCCGCTGGGCTCCTTACTCCAGCCGGAGGCCCGACATCAGAAGAAGGCCCCGGGCTGGCCACGCCCCCTTTGCGTCCGCCGCGGCCTCGCCGGAGATTCCTCCCTGCAGCCGGGGCAGACGCTGGAAGCAGCCGCTGCCTGCCCCGCCGCGGAGGGTCCCGAGGGGGGGCTCTCACTGGGCCTCCTTGCCCCCCCTGCGCCCGGGGAATACCTGATGGGGGGTGGGCCTGGAACGCCGCCCGCGGCCGAGGGGGGACAAGGGGCAGGTGCCGACGGGGAAACCCAGGCAGCCCTGAAGTGGGACTGCACTGCCTGGGCCCCGTGCACCGCCATCGCTGATCGGATCATCCTGTCCAGTTCCTGGAGGTCCGCCATGCCGTTGGTCAGGTCGGAATCCTTTGCTGTCCGGAGTCACAAGGAAGGTAAGACCCCTCCCCTATAGTTTATATACTAGCCCCCTCCCCACCCTACAGTGACCCTATTCCACCAATCCCCTATAAGGGCCCATAATGCCCTTTAATTCACTTTATTAACCCCTCACTCCCTCCCTTCCCTCTGGTCATGTCGCCCCTCCCCCCTATGGGGTCCATGGCTTTCTTTCCCTGTAGACTGTGAGCCCTCACAGGCAGGGTCCTCTCTCCTCCTGTACCAGTCTGTTTTGCATTGTTAATGATTGTTGTACGTATACCCTCTTTCACTTGTAAAGCGCCATGGAATAAATGGCAATATAATAATAATAAATAATAATAATAATACATTGAAATGTTCAATCTTAAAAGACCACCTATTGCATTCGTAGATGACTTAAAACATATGCACACACAAAAAATAGAATCAATCACCTACCCTGGGTGAGAAAGGTGGAAGCACGAGAGTCAGGAACCAAAGGTCATGTCAAAGCCAAAAGGGGAAGCAGAGACGTGGTCAGGAAACGTTACCAAGGTCAGAGCCTGGGTGAGCAAGTAAGTGTGCCGCCCCCGTGGCCAGCAGCCGCCGCTGCCGCTCGGGTCCGGGCCTTCAGGAAGTGGTTTCTCAAGGGTCCCCGGACCCGGGGGATCCTGAGGACACTCCAAATGAAAAGGTAGGGGGTTGGACGTATATGTACGGCTGGGCCGTATTAGAGTTCGTGACGCCACCCACGGTGTGTGGTAAGGTTGGACACCACCACTGCTGTGACGGGGCACCCGGAGGAGATGTTGTGCAGCAAGTTGTTAACCCCTCCGTGGGCAGGGATGGTGGCCCCGGGACCCGGTGGGCGTTGGTGCAGGGAGATGGGCAACCGCAGGGTGCTGTGGTACTCACTATTATTGAACACACGAGTCTCTGGTAAACCAAAATGATGGTGGTCGGTGCCCGCAGCCGGCTGCGTTCTGGTCCCCCACCCGGCTGGTGGTCTTTGTCTTTCTCCCGCACCTTTGTGAAAGTTAGACTACCTGAGCCTGAAACTTCAGAAGTCCGCTCCCGACTTGTGACGGCCTAGGGAGCCCTTGCCCACAGACGCTGGCCCGTGGGATCTCTGAGCCGTGGCGGTGGCCTTTTATCCCTTCTCGGTGGGCTGTTGTCTTTTTTTGGGACTTTGGCTGGGACAGGACCTAGAGTCCTGGCCTCAATCAGTTAATTAACTAGTCCCCAGTAGTTTCTGGACCTAGCTTCAGGGTCTGAGTACCAACCTTTGTGCTCCAGTTTCTGGGTTGGTTCCCCGGGTCGGTACCGGCGGGCTACAACCCGTCTCGGTCCACCTCGGTTCCACCTAGCTGTCTTCCCGGCTCCTGCAGACGAGCACACCGTCTGCCTCCTAGCCAAAGGCACCAGGGCTCCAACCCTGGCATCTGTCAGTTTGCCTCATGCCTTGTCACAGGCCTGGCCTCCACTCTCCTTGAACTCTACAGGTGTACTGACTTTACTTTCTCCTGCCTCAGGCTATCAGGACTCCTCGGTGGGCATCTTCCAACCGCCTGGTTCCGCCCCCTGGTGTGCCCATCAGCCCTGAGAGAGCTGACTAGGGTGTATATGGTTGGCTGTGTGTTACCTTGTGAGGGGCAGGTGTAATGCGGGGCTCTATCTGTGACTACCTGGCCCGGCCAGGGCGTCACCCTCTCCCTTGGTTAAACACAGACCGTCCGCGGGCTGTCCGACCACCACTGGTTTATTTTGCGTTTTGTAACTGAAAAAGATAAAACATTTACAATTATAATAACATATTTACAATTCATGAAGGCTTATTTTTCTTCCCATAACGGGAGGCAATTTTCTTAAACGTTGCAAAACATTTTTATTAACCGGGAACGGGATGGGACCGGGTCCTTTTCACCATTACCCACCCAAACAAACCTAAACCTTGATGCTGCCTCTACAAACCAGGTCAGCACCCCTTTTCCCCAGTCCAGGAAACGGGTTCGGGTCCGGGTGGTGCCCACACGGGCCGGGTAATAAGTTCCTTACCCGGCAGTCTCTCTCAGAGGTCCCACGTCCAGGGGACCCCTGACCTGGAGGGTAATCACCGGTTTCTATGGTGACGGGACCCCGGCCTACTCTGCCGCAGGCCCTTCCTCCAACCAGCCTCTCCAGAGGCTGCAGGATGATGAAAAAGGGTGGTCCAGGGGCTATTTACAAGGCCCAACTAAAACACTTGACTCTCTGCAGGTACGACTTCTTCTGGCGCTTTCCCACAGTCCACCACAGGACAGCACGGGTCCCCAATGCCACCATCACTCACGGGCGGCACTGTCCATAAAGACCCCGTCTTCCACTGCCTGCAGTGCGGGTACGACTGCCCCTCTAAGCCGGACTCTGCAAACGGGACTGTTCTCACTCCAACTCGTCTTGTCGTTCTCCATTGGGGCTCCGACCCCTGATGGCGCCTTCTGGGGCTCCAACAGCAGCGGCGTTCAACAAGTCAGACAAGGCTCTCCTTTCCTTCCACCCCGTGTGCTGGATGGCATCTCCCGGGAACTTGGAGACGTTCAACAAAGGTCGGGAGTATAACAGGAGTGAGTCCTTCACTTAAAACTTTTCAACTTTAAAACTGTAAACTTGGGGTTAACTTACAGGGTGTTGTTACTACTGCAGGGGGCCGTACTGCGCAATCTTCGGCCGGGACATCGGGCTCCCCATCCAGGTGCAATACATCCCCGGGCTCTGAACCTCCAACGGGAATGGTGGTGGAATCGTGGACAGCACAGCTTCCTCCAGGAGCTGTGCTGCACGGTGCTTGTTTGATGTATATTCGGCAAGCTCCAGCTCCAAGCTGATCAGGCGCGGCAAGGGGGTCTGTGTAGCTTTGTTCTGGCGCAGCACGGCTGCAGCCGCCCTCTGTTCACGGGCCCACACCACGGTAACCATCCTCTGGACTTCCGCCTTCCAGTCGAGTACCTGCCGCAGTGTTTGGGCTCTCACCCGGACGCAGAATCTCGATAACCCCTGCTCCAGCCAAGCAGCGGTTCCTGCGGGTAGCTGATTCGAGTTCCGCTCCTCTGCATCAAAGGCCACTCCTCCTCTCCCAGTTTGGAGCCCCGCCACTCCACCAGCAGGGTTAGGTGCGGACGTCTTCCCGCTCTCCCTTGGTCTTTTCATGGCACTCCTCTCTCAGGCCGGTAAGTTTCGTTTCGCCACTTCCGACTCTGCTTTCCGGCCGTGTTCCCAGGGGGCGGGCTTCCACTCTCGCGCTCTTTTCGCGGGGAAGAATGCTTTGGCGGGAATCTTCGCACCAAAAAATGGCGGCAAGATGGCGGATTCTGAAAATTTCACAACGGACCACCGTTGACTTCAATACAGAGCGCACTTCCACAAGGTAAGTGGATGGGTAAGTATCCTGTTCATGACGCCAAATTTCGTGGAACCGCCACGTCATTGATGACCTCATGGCAGCCATGCCTCAAACACTTCACCAGTCATCGTCTGACGACCAATGGTGAGGTGCCAGATCATAGGGGCGGGCATCTGCGAGCCAGTCCGGAGTGGCCACATCATCAGGACACCTGACACCCTCTGCCCTATCAGGGCCTGCACTTCATGGACATGCTTAGTGAGGTCCTTACCGGACCTAGCCTCTGATGCACTAAGTACCTGAGCATGCTCAGTAGCCTGAACAACAGACTCAGAGATCAGACTATCTGCCTGAGCATGCTCAGTAGAAACATCCCAGAACTTAGACACAGCACGAAGTCCAAGTACCTGGGCAAAGAGGCTGTTAGGATTAATTGTGGGAGCATGCTCAGTAGCCTGAACTGAGGACAAAAGGGGGCTTTACACGCTACGATATCGTTAATGTTTGGTCGTCGGGGTCAAGTTGTTAGTGACGCACATCCGGCGTCATTAACGATATCGCAGCGTGTGACACTGACCAGCGATCTTAAGCGACCTCAAAAATGGTGAAAATCGTTCATCATGGAGAGGTCGTCCCAAACTCAAAAATCGGTAAAGGTTGTTTATCCAGGTGGTTCATCGCTCATGCGGCAGCACGCATCGCTATGTGTGACACCGCAGGAGCGAGGAACGTCTCCTTACCTGCCGCCGGCCACAATGCGGAAGGAAGGAGGTGGGCGGGATGTTACGTCCTGCTCATCTCCGCCCCTCCGCTTTGATTGGCCGGCCGCTTAGTGACGTTGCGGTGACGTCGCTGTGATGCCGAACGTCCCTCCCCCTTGAAGGAGGGAATGTTCGGCAGTCACAGCGACGCCGCCGACCAGGTAAGTATGTGTGACGCTGCCGTAGCGATAATGTTCGCTACGGCAGCGATAACAAACAATCGCATGCACGACGGGGGCGGGTGCTTACACGCTCGCTATCGCTACAAATTGCTAGCGATATCGCTACCGTGTAAAGCCCCCTTTAGTCTCAGAAATGACACAATCAGGCTGAGCATGCTCACTAGGCAAAACACCGGACTTAGACTCTGGCTGGGGTAAATCGGCACGCGCATGCACACTAGCCGCCTCTCCACACTTAGACGTGGTGGAAGGAGCAGCCAACTGGACGACCCGAGGCACAGCCAAGAATGGCAGTCGGCGCCTGGGCGCAACAGGAACCGCAGCAGGCTGCTTGCGGCTATGGAGCCTGGTTTGTAACACCCTTGCTGTATATCTGGGTGTGGGACTCGAAGACACCCGCCAAAGGTGACCGGCCATTGGCAGTTTGGTTTACAATACAGACTGTGTGTGGTACTGACCATCCACATCATCAGCAGCTCATCCAGCACCACGACAACCGAACTGTGAGTTTCCTGCTCCCTGCAATCCCTCACAATACCCTGCTATTGGACCTTGGTGGTTCCACCCTGGGTTTAGGGCGGACGCAGGTTATAAAAGGGGCTGGAGACAACATGCAGGTGCGCAGTCTTCACTTAGAGTTCATGGTGGCATAAGTCTTGTTGGAAGCGGTAGGTAGGGCTAGGCTAACGGTGCCTGTCACGCCAAGATTCGTGGCTCAGCACATGAGGGTCAGGCGCCATGCTTCCTTGCTACCGTTCCTGTTGTGCTAGAGCAGTCCAGTGGCGTTAACTGGGCTGCGGCTGCTGCGTCACCTGTCCAGTTGTGCCTCCTACGCACACGGACAGCATACCTGCTGCGTCACCTGTCCGGTTGTGCCTCCTACGCGCACGGACAGCATACTCCAGGACCCCTGTGGAGTTAACAGGGTGTTCCAGGATTGGGTGTGTGAACCTATTATCCTCCTTGGCTTCCCAGTCAACGCTACTGGTGTGATCCCTTGGCCTGACGTGTACTCTACATGTGTCGCCCTGGACAAGCCAGGGGCCACAGAGCACAACACCTACACACCCCACACTCCCTGCAGGCATATCAAGGTCAGACACAAAACCCTTGTTGCCCTCCTCCAGGGGCTGATGTCCACACCAGGGGGTGGAGCCAGGCGGTTGGTCTCCACCCACCGAGGAGTTCACAGTCCTGGAGGAGGGAAAACAGGCAGTCTAGTTTTGGAGGAGGTAGTGGAAGGAGGTCAAGTGGAGAGATAGAGTTTGGAGAGGAAAGAGAGCAGTTGAGTAGTGAAAGTGGAAGGAGTAAAGTGACAGCTAAAGAGCCTGAAGTTGGTCCGGGTGTGTGGCCCGGACGGAGCAGCAAGGTTGACAGACGGTGGTGACCATCTGCAGGAGTGGCCTATCGGATTTTGCCGTAAGGACCGTGGACGGGCGATGGCCCGGCGGTACCGGACCGGTACACAAGGAGAAGCCAGCACCATTGGCAGGGGCTTTTCGGACCCCGGCAAGGCTAGGAGTCGCCGCGAAGTTGCCGAATCCGTTAGTGAAGGGGACCTCCGGGTTTCCAAACAGTCAAGTCCCAACAGAAGGCAACCGTCCAACCGTGAAGGGGAGACACCGCCATCGCCAAGGGCAACCGTTTCCCAGGGCCAGCGCCTGCGGGCAAAAGGGGCTCCTCCGGCCCACATCCAGGTCGGGGAGCGGGTTACTGGTGGGAACCCATCGGAATCAACATAGAACATAGGTGCAGGGAGAGACAGTCATCACTAACTACAGGGAACAACAACACCGCAGCCGTCCGAGGGACCCGTCCATCCAGCCGCTTGTTGTACCGTGAACTGTGTCATCATCATTGGGCTGAGTGAGTACCTCCGTGCCGTGCGGCACAGCGCTGCCCCTGCGACCCTGCACCTCACCAGGCCCCGCAACCCGCCTGCCATCCTCTCCTACCCCATCACCGGCCCCCGGGACAACCAACCCCCTACCCACGGAGGGGAGAAATAACAACAAATCTGTTCCCTGTCACCGCTCCCGGGATCCCCGTCCAGAGCAGCGGTGGTGTCCACACAATCACCACAGCCGTGGGTGGCGCCACGGACAATATCCCCAAAACCAAACCACCCCTTTTCACTCACGGGCGAGGAGCGCCGCTCGAGTCCCCGGGATCCGGCCCATCGCTCGAGCCACCGAGCAGCAGCAGCCGCAGAGCAGCGGCAGCCAGACCCGAGCAGTGGGAGAGCGCAGCGTCCCCTCCTCCACCCACGACATACACACGTGGCCATTCGTGTAGTGACCAGAAACGCTAATCGAAGGACCGCTCGGCCTGTCGTGTCTGACAGGGCGCTGTCACAGCGGTCTTCTCGGTCAACGCTACCTGGTCACCGTCCGGCCTTACGTGTTCCCTGCACACGTGGTTGGGGTTGCGCCAATTCCACTGAAACGCTAACTGGGTTGTCGTCCGGTTTGACGTGTCACTACACACGTGACTAGTTCCCTGGATTATCTCAGAGCCATCCAGCTCTATAGTCTCCACCTAACCCACAGGATGCTAGCAGCTCCATTACCATTTAGAGCACGGTGGGCCCCGACTGGCGATTGGGATTTATACCCCTGGTCCTAATCCGCCGGTCCCCCATAGCATAGGGGCCCTTCCTTCCACGCTCTCTGTCTGTGCCTTTTTTGTCTGGACTAGTCCGCTGGAACGGCCTCTGGACCGGATTCCCTCTCTCGGCACCGGCGGGCTACAACCCTGTCCCAGTCAGCCTCAGGTTCCCCGCGACCGGATCTCCGTGCCTGTGGCCCTCACGGCCATCTAGTCTGGTAGTCCAGGGCTCCAACCCCGACTACCACCTTCTCCAGGGACCTCCAGCTCTCTCTTGTCAGCTCTTCACTGACTACAGCACAAACTGAAACTAATCTCTGCTTTGTCACTTCTCAAGCTCTCCTCCCTCCCATTTTCCTGGGTTGCGGTGAGGGATGGTGACACCGCCACTGCCTTGTATGTAGGTGCCCGGGGCTGATGGAGCGGGGCAGCAAGGTGGGATCCCCTCCACGGGTGGGGGAGGTGTAGTCCCGGGGCCCAGGGTATTGTGATTGATTGCAGGGAGCAGGAAACTCACAGTGCGGTTGTCTTGGTGCTGGATTAGCTGCTGATGATGTGGATGGTCAGTAACCACACACAGTCTGTATTGTAAACCAAACTGCTAATGGCCGGTCACCTTTGGCGGGTGTCTTCAGGTCCCACACCCAGAAATACAGCCAGGGGCCCTTTCTACCACACTCTGTCTGTCCCTTTTTTGTATGGACTAGTCCGCTTGAACGGCCTCCGGACCGGATTCCCTCTCTCGGCACCAGAGGGCTACAACCCTGTTCCGGTCGGCCTCAGGTTCCCCATGACCGGATCTCCGTGCCTGTGGCCCTCACTGCCACCTAGTCCGGTAGTCCAGGGCTCCAACCTCGACTACCAACCTCTTCAGTGAGCTCCAGCTCCCTCCTGTCAGCTCTTCACTGACTACAGCTCAACTGAAACTAAACTCTGCTTTGTCACTTCTCAAGTTCTCCTCCCTCCCTCCCATTTTCCTCGGGAGGGGGTGAGTAGGGCCTGATTGGCTGATGTATATCTGTGTGGTGCAAAGTAGGATTAACTCTTTTGTGGCTACCTGGTTTTGCCAGGGCGTCACAGTCACACACTCTAGAGGAGATGGAGGTGGAGGAAGCTGAAGAGGAAGTGGTAGATCCAGAATTTGGGCCCGCAAGCCTTGGGCATTTCAACACTTGGGAAGAAGTCCTTTCCCCACCTGTCCCTGCAGCTGTGACGCCCTGGACCCCAGGGGTCACAGGCAGGGCCGTATTTGCCATTAGGCACCCGTGGTCCCGTGCCTGGGGCGGCACGTTGCGGGGAGGCGGCACTTTCTGGCAGCAAAAAAAAAAATTATTATTTGTTTTTTACATCCCCCGCCCCTCGCTGCGTTACACAGTTTAGTGAATCCGCTGTGTTCTCGGGGGGGGAGGGGCTTTGGGGTGGGGGGGTTTGAGAGGGAGGAGAGACGCACTTCTGTTTATTTATTTAAAACACGGCAGGCGCCAGGCACAATGAGCTGATTGACCCCGGAAGTTCCAGCGCGTGCACTTCCGGGTCAGAGGCGCGCGGGCGCGTCAATCACCTCACTGCTGCAGCGTCCAATGCTGCAGATGACACACGCCACGGAGGAGGACGCGACTGAAGCTGGAGCCAGCCAGAAGAGGATAATCATCAGAGCAGGGCAGCCGGCAGCGGAGCAGGTATGTGCTAAGGCAGAGCCTAGAATGTATGGGCACCTGACAGGTTAGTTGGTGATTGCTGCGATGCCTTTTTCCACTATAATCATGCAAGGAGGGCCCTGCACCCGCCCCTTCTTGTCGCTAAAGCTACAGACAGGGCCTGAGGGGGAGGGGAAGACTAATGCTACGGTGGGTGGGGGGGTGAGGTAAATAAGCTAATACTTGGGGTGGGATGTAGAGAGGTCGACACTGGGGGAGGCTGAGGCGAGAGAGGCCGACACTGGGGGAGGCTGAGGAGAGAGAGGCCGACACTGGGGGAGGCTGAGGAGAGAGAGGCCAACACTGGGGGAGGCTCAGGAGAGAGAGGCCGACACTGGGGGAGGCTGAGGAGAGAGAGAGGCCGACACTGGGGGAGGCTGAGGAGAGAGAGGCCGACACTGGGGGAGGCTGAGGAGAGAGAGAGGCCGACACTGGGGGAGGCTGAGGAGAGAGAGGCCGACACTGGGGGAGGCTGAGGAGAGAGAGGCCGACACTGGGGGAGGCTGAGGAGAGAGAGGCCGACACTGGGGGAGGCTGAGGAGAGAGACGCCGACACTGGGGGAGGCAGGCTGAGGAGAGAGAGGCCGACACTGGGGGAGGCAGGCTGAGGAGAGAGAGGCCGACACTGGGGGAGGCAGGCTGAGGAGAGAGAGGCCGACACTGGGGGAGGCAGGCCGAGGAGAGAGAGGCCGACACTGGGGGAGGCAGGCCGAGGAGAGAGAGGCCGACACTGGGGGAGGCAGGCTGAGGAGAGAGGCCGACACTGGGGGAGGCAGGCTGAGGAGAGAGAGGCCGACACTGGGGGAGGCAGGCTGAGGAGAGAGAGGCCGACACTGGGGGAGGCAGGCTGAGGAGAGGGAGGCTGGGGGGAAGGAGGCCGACACTGGGGGAGGGAGGCTGGGGGGAAGGAGGCCGACACTGGGGGAGGGAGGCTGGGGGGAGGGAGGCCGACACTGGGGGAGGGAGGCTGGGGGGAGGGAGGCCAACACTGGGGGAGGGAGGCTGGGGGGAAGGAGCGACCAGCGATCTTAAGCGACCTCAAAAATGGTGAAAATCGTTCATCATGGAGAGGTCGTCCCAAACTCAAAAATCGGTAAAGGTTGTTTATCCAGGTGGTTCATCGCTCATGCGGCAGCACGCATCGCTATGTGTGACACCGCAGGAGCGAGGAACGTCTCCTTACCTGCCGCCGGCCACAATGCGGAAGGAAGGAGGTGGGCGGGATGTTACGTCCTGCTCATCTCCGCCCCTCCGCTTTGATTGGCCGGCCGCTTAGTGACGTTGCGGTGACGTCGCTGTGATGCCGAACGTCCCTCCCCCTTGAAGGAGGGAATGTTCGGCAGTCACAGCGACGCCGCCGACCAGGTAAGTATGTGTGACGCTGCCGTAGCGATAATGTTCGCTACGGCAGCGATAACAAACAATCGCATGCACGACGGGGGCGGGTGCTTACACGCTCGCTATCGCTACAAATTGCTAGCGATATCGCTACCGTGTAAAGCCCCCTTTAGTCTCAGAAATGACACAATCAGGCTGAGCATGCTCACTAGGCAAAACACCGGACTTAGACTCTGGCTGGGGTAAATCGGCACGCGCATGCACACTAGCCGCCTCTCCACACTTAGACGTGGTGGAAGGAGCAGCCAACTGGACGACCCGAGGCACAGCCAAGAATGGCAGTCGGCGCCTGGGCGCAACAGGAACCGCAGCAGGCTGCTTGCGGCTATGGAGCCTGGTTTGTAACACCCTTGCTGTATATCTGGGTGTGGGACTCGAAGACACCCGCCAAAGGTGACCGGCCATTGGCAGTTTGGTTTACAATACAGACTGTGTGTGGTACTGACCATCCACATCATCAGCAGCTCATCCAGCACCACGACAACCGAACTGTGAGTTTCCTGCTCCCTGCAATCCCTCACAATACCCTGCTATTGGACCTTGGTGGTTCCACCCTGGGTTTAGGGCGGACGCAGGTTATAAAAGGGGCTGGAGACAACATGCAGGTGCGCAGTCTTCACTTAGAGTTCATGGTGGCATAAGTCTTGTTGGAAGCGGTAGGTAGGGCTAGGCTAACGGTGCCTGTCACGCCAAGATTCGTGGCTCAGCACATGAGGGTCAGGCGCCATGCTTCCTTGCTACCGTTCCTGTTGTGCTAGAGCAGTCCAGTGGCGTTAACTGGGCTGCGGCTGCTGCGTCACCTGTCCAGTTGTGCCTCCTACGCACACGGACAGCATACCTGCTGCGTCACCTGTCCGGTTGTGCCTCCTACGCGCACGGACAGCATACTCCAGGACCCCTGTGGAGTTAACAGGGTGTTCCAGGATTGGGTGTGTGAACCTATTATCCTCCTTGGCTTCCCAGTCAACGCTACTGGTGTGATCCCTTGGCCTGACGTGTACTCTACATGTGTCGCCCTGGACAAGCCAGGGGCCACAGAGCACAACACCTACACACCCCACACTCCCTGCAGGCATATCAAGGTCAGACACAAAACCCTTGTTGCCCTCCTCCAGGGGCTGATGTCCACACCAGGGGGTGGAGCCAGGCGGTTGGTCTCCACCCACCGAGGAGTTCACAGTCCTGGAGGAGGGAAAACAGGCAGTCTAGTTTTGGAGGAGGTAGTGGAAGGAGGTCAAGTGGAGAGATAGAGTTTGGAGAGGAAAGAGAGCAGTTGAGTAGTGAAAGTGGAAGGAGTAAAGTGACAGCTAAAGAGCCTGAAGTTGGTCCGGGTGTGTGGCCCGGACGGAGCAGCAAGGTTGACAGACGGTGGTGACCATCTGCAGGAGTGGCCTATCGGATTTTGCCGTAAGGACCGTGGACGGGCGATGGCCCGGCGGTACCGGACCGGTACACAAGGAGAAGCCAGCACCATTGGCAGGGGCTTTTTGGACCCCGGCAAGGCTAGGAGTCGCCGCGAAGTTGCCGAATCCGTTAGTGAAGGGGACCTCCGGGTTTCCAAACAGTCAAGTCCCAACAGAAGGCAACCGTCCAACCGTGAAGGGGAGACACCGCCATCGCCAAGGGCAACCGTTTCCCAGGGCCAGCGCCTGCGGGCAAAAGGGGCTCCTCCGGCCCACATCCAGGTCGGGGAGCGGGTTACTGGTGGGAACCCATCGGAATCAACATAGAACATAGGTGCAGGGAGAGACAGTCATCACTAACTACAGGGAACAACAACACCGCAGCCGTCCGAGGGACCCGTCCATCCAGCCGCTTGTTGTACCGTGAACTGTGTCATCATCATTGGGCTGAGTGAGTACCTCCGTGCCGTGCGGCACAGCGCTGCCCCTGCGACCCTGCACCTCACCAGGCCCCGCAACCCGCCTGCCATCCTCTCCTACCCCATCAC
Source organism: Anomaloglossus baeobatrachus (assembly GCF_048569485.1). NCBI lineage: Eukaryota > Metazoa > Chordata > Amphibia > Anura > Aromobatidae > Anomaloglossus > Anomaloglossus baeobatrachus. The sequence continues at coordinate 667,174,403 of NC_134356.1, read as the reverse complement.
CGGCCCCCGGGACAACCAACCCCCTACCCACGGAGGGGAGAAATAACAACAAATCTGTTCCCTGTCACCGCTCCCGGGATCCCCGTCCAGAGCAGCGGTGGTGTCCACACAATCACCACAGCCGTGGGTGGCGCCACGGACAATATCCCCAAAACCAAACCACCCCTTTTCACTCACGGGCGAGGAGCGCCGCTCGAGTCCCCGGGATCCGGCCCATCGCTCGAGCCACCGAGCAGCAGCAGCCGCAGAGCAGCGGCAGCCAGACCCGAGCAGTGGGAGAGCGCAGCGTCCCCTCCTCCGCCCACGACATACACACGTGGCCATTCGTGTAGTGACCAGAAACGCTAATCGAAGGACCGCTCGGCCTGTCGTGTCTGACAGGGCGCTGTCACAGCGGTCTTCTCGGTCAACGCTACCTGGTCACCGTCCGGCCTTACGTGTTCCCTGCACACGTGGTTGGGGTTGCGCCAATTCCACTGAAACGCTAACTGGGTTGTCGTCCGGTTTGACGTGTCACTACACACGTGACTAGTTCCCTGGATTATCTCAGAGCCATCCAGCTCTATAGTCTCCACCTAACCCACAGGATGCTAGCAGCTCCATTACCATTTAGAGCACGGTGGGCCCCGACTGGCGATTGGGATTTATACCCCTGGTCCTAATCCGCCGGTCCCCCATAGCATAGGGGCCCTTCCTTCCACGCTCTCTGTCTGTGCCTTTTTTGTCTGGACTAGTCCGCTGGAACGGCCTCTGGACCGGATTCCCTCTCTCGGCACCGGCGGGCTACAACCCTGTCCCAGTCAGCCTCAGGTTCCCCGCGACCGGATCTCCGTGCCTGTGGCCCTCACGGCCATCTAGTCTGGTAGTCCAGGGCTCCAACCCCGACTACCACCTTCTCCAGGGACCTCCAGCTCTCTCTTGTCAGCTCTTCACTGACTACAGCACAAACTGAAACTAATCTCTGCTTTGTCACTTCTCAAGCTCTCCTCCCTCCCATTTTCCTGGGTTGCGGTGAGGGATGGTGACACCGCCACTGCCTTGTATGTAGGTGCCCGGGGCTGATGGAGCGGGGCAGCAAGGTGGGATCCCCTCCACGGGTGGGGGAGGTGTAGTCCCGGGGCCCAGGGTATTGTGATTGATTGCAGGGAGCAGGAAACTCACAGTGCGGTTGTCTTGGTGCTGGATTAGCTGCTGATGATGTGGATGGTCAGTAACCACACACAGTCTGTATTGTAAACCAAACTGCTAATGGCCGGTCACCTTTGGCGGGTGTCTTCAGGTCCCACACCCAGAAATACAGCCAGGGGCCCTTTCTACCACACTCTGTCTGTCCCTTTTTTGTCTGGACTAGTCCGCTTGAACGGCCTCCGGACCGGATTCCCTCTCTCGGCACCAGAGGGCTACAACCCTGTTCCGGTCGGCCTCAGGTTCCCCGTGACCGGATCTCCGTGCCTGTGGCCCTCACTGCCACCTAGTCCAGTAGTCCAGGGCTCCAACCTCGACTACCAACCTCTTCAGTGAGCTCCAGCTCCCTCCTGTCAGCTCTTCACTGACTACAGCTCAACTGAAACTAAACTCTGCTTTGTCACTTCTCAAGTTCTCCTCCCTCCCTCCCATTTTCCTCGGGAGGGGGTGAGTAGGGCCTGATTGGCTGATGTATATCTGTGTGGTGCAAAGTAGGATTAACTCTTTTGTGGCTACCTGGTTTTGCCAGGGCGTCACAGTCACACACTCTAGAGGAGATGGAGGTGGAGGAAGCTGAAGAGGAAGTGGTAGATCCAGAATTTGGGCCCGCAAGCCTTGGGCATTTCAACACTTGGGAAGAAGTCCTTTCCCCACCTGTCCCTGCAGCTGTGACGCCCTGGACCCCAGGGGTCACAGGCAGGGCCGTATTTGCCATTAGGCACCCGTGGTCCCGTGCCTGGGGCGGCACGTTGCGGGGAGGCGGCACTTTCTGGCAGCAAAAAAAAAAATTATTATTTGTTTTTTACATCCCCCGCCCCTCGCTGCGTTACACAGTTTAGTGAATCCGCTGTGTTCTCGGGGGGGGAGGGGCTTTGGGGTGGGGGGGTTTGAGAGGGAGGAGAGACGCACTTCTGTTTATTTATTTAAAACACGGCAGGCGCCAGGCACAATGAGCTGATTGACCCCGGAAGTTCCAGCGCGTGCACTTCCGGGTCAGAGGCGCGCGGGCGCGTCAATCACCTCACTGCTGCAGCGTCCAATGCTGCAGATGACACACGCCACGGAGGAGGACGCGACTGAAGCTGGAGCCAGCCAGAAGAGGATAATCATCAGAGCAGGGCAGCCGGCAGCGGAGCAGGTATGTGCTAAGGCAGAGCCTAGAATGTATGGGCACCTGACAGGTTAGTTGGTGATTGTTGCGTTGCGATGCCTTTTTCCACTATAATCATGCAAGGAGGGCCCTGCACCCGCCCCTTCTTGTCGCTAAAGCTACAGACAGGGCCTGAGGGGGAGGGGAAGACTAATGCTACGGTGGGTGGGGGGGTGAGGTAAATAAGCTAATACTTGGGGTGGGATGTAGAGAGGTCGACACTGGGGGAGGCTGAGGCGAGAGAGGCCGACACTGGGGGAGGCTGAGGAGAGAGAGGCCGACACTGGGGGAGGCTGAGGAGAGAGAGGCCAACACTGGGGGAGGCTCAGGAGAGAGAGGCCGACACTGGGGGAGGCTGAGGAGAGAGAGAGGCCGACACTGGGGGAGGCTGAGGAGAGAGAGGCCGACACTGGGGGAGGCTGAGGAGAGAGAGAGGCCGACACTGGGGGAGGCTGAGGAGAGAGAGGCCGACACTGGGGGAGGCTGAGGAGAGAGAGGCCGACACTGGGGGAGGCTGAGGAGAGAGAGGCCGACACTGGGGGAGGCTGAGGAGAGAGACGCCGACACTGGGGGAGGCAGGCTGAGGAGAGAGAGGCCGACACTGGGGGAGGCAGGCTGAGGAGAGAGAGGCCGACACTGGGGGAGGCAGGCTGAGGAGAGAGAGGCCGACACTGGGGGAGGCAGGCCGAGGAGAGAGAGGCCGACACTGGGGGAGGCAGGCCGAGGAGAGAGAGGCCGACACTGGGGGAGGCAGGCTGAGGAGAGAGGCCGACACTGGGGGAGGCAGGCTGAGGAGAGAGAGGCCGACACTGGGGGAGGCAGGCTGAGGAGAGAGAGGCCGACACTGGGGGAGGCAGGCTGAGGAGAGGGAGGCTGGGGGGAAGGAGGCCGACACTGGGGGAGGGAGGCTGGGGGGAAGGAGGCCGACACTGGGGGAGGGAGGCTGGGGGGAGGGAGGCCGACACTGGGGGAGGGAGGCTGGGGGGAGGGAGGCCAACACTGGGGGAGGGAGGCTGGGGGGAAGGAGGCCGACACTGGGGGAGGGAGGCTGGGGGGGAAGGAGGCTGGGGGGAGAGAGGCTGAGGCTGGGGGGAAGGAGGCTGAGGCTGGGGGGAAGGAGGCTGGGGGGAAGGAGGTTGAAGCTGGGGGGAGAGAGGCTGGGGGGAAGGAGGCTGAGGCTGGGGGGAAGGAGGCTGGGGGGAAGGAGGCTGAGGCTGGAGGGAGAGAGGGTGGGGGGAAGGAGGCTGAGGCTGGGTGGAGAGAGGCTGGGGGGAAGGAAGCTGAGGCTGGGTGGAGAGAGGCTGGGGGAGAGAGGCTGGGTGGAGAGAGGCTGAGGCTGTGGGGAGAGAGGCTATGGCTGGGGGGAGAGAGGTGGGATAAGGGGGCCTATTGCTGTAGAGGGGGTTTAGGGTTTACAGAGTGAGTGCAAGGGACAGAATCTCTGGGAGAAGTAAGGACTCAGTATGGAGAGGGAGGCAATATGGAGAGTTCATTATAGAGAAGGGACAGCATGATGACTCAATATGGGGAGGGGCAGTGTGAAGACTCAGTATGGAAAGGGGGCAGCATGGGTGAGCTCGGTACGGAGTGGAGCAATGAAGGGGACTCGGTAAGAAAAATAGGATAGTGTGGGGGGGGTTTTAGCATTAGGCGTGAGGTAGCTTGGCGGTCTCAGTATGATGAGTAGGGCAGCGTGGAGGTCTCATTATGAAAGAGGCAGGCAGCATTGGGAGCTCATTATGGAGAAGGGGCAGCATGGGAGTATTGAGAGGGGCAGTGTGAGGGCTCAGTACGGACAGGGGCAGCATGAATGGGGCATTTTGAGGACAGTGTGCAGATCATGAATCATAATTAAGGCAGGTGTGTTGGGTATAATTTATAAGGGGGGACAATGTGCCATTTTTACTTATTAGTGGTCAGTGTGACATTCATATTATATAAGGGAGGACAGTGCAGTGGTCATAGTATACAAGGGAGGACAGTGTAGTGGGAATATTTTATAGGAAAGGATAGCGTGGAAGCCATGTGCTGTAAGAGAGGCATAGTGTGGAGTAATTTTTTTTTTGGCTTGCAGGGAGCACAGTGAGGAGCAATATTTTTTTCAGGGGCACAGCATGGGGCTTATTTGAAGGGAACCAATCACCAGGATTTTGCTATATAATATAAAGCCAGTGCTATACTGGCGCTATCAGGCTGATTCTATACATACCTGTAGTGGGCAGCTCGGATGTTTCGGTTTTCAAATCCAAGAAAGTGAAGGTTAAAAATTTGTCAGCTTTTTGAGTGACAGTTGCACCGCAGCAGATAATAGCAGGGTGGATTATGCACATGGATTCCCGCCCCCGCCTGTTGTTCCTCCCTCTCTCTGGCTCTATGCTAATTTTTCTATTCACTAAGATGGCGTCGGAGTTGGCACCTGTGCAGAGCGCTTATCTCCAGCACAATCTTTGTGACGCCCGTGTTACCCCGTTACCAGGTTTCCGGGGGTGGCACAATGTCCTATTCGGCAGTTAATCGCGAAGATCAGCTGATCTCCACTGCTGTTGTGACCGCATGCGCCGCCCTCTCAGCCACAAGAATATAATAACAGGGGGTAACATGGGTTAAAAGCACAGGCTGACAATGGAGGAGATGGGGGGATTAACCCCTCCCTCTCCTCTGCAGCGACCGTTCTCAGCTTCACAGCTGTGACCCGATCACAAGATCGGGTCACAGTCGCATGACACTCGGCTCACACTCGCAGCAGAGCCTGAGCCAGGGGTCATTAGTATATCGCATCCCATGCTCTTGCATCGGATGCCATACGCTCGTGTGATTCCAGCCTAAAAGTCATAGTCCTGTCTCCTAAGCTGTGCACTTCTAAGCGGTCTTTTGCACAATCTATGGGGGTCTCAGAACCCAGACCCGCAGTAATGTGCTCAGAATTAATGGACCTAAAACATAGAAGAGTTCTCCAAAAAGTTAAGGTATTTCTTAAATGTTCAATAGTGCTACTGCCTGCAGCATCAGTGCTGTGGTCCCTGTATAGTCCACAGTCTGATGATGGCTGGTAACAACTCCTGGTATCTCCTTGCCATTGTTACAGACATACTAGGAGCTGCAGTTTCATGTCAGACAATTATATGCTGGGCTGGTTTTGGTTCTGGTGATATAATCTTGAATTCAAATTGGTTCTGGTGATGTAATCAAGTACCAATAGTAGTTCTGGTGATGTAGCAGTGATATGAGGTTGGTTCTGGTGATGTAGTCGTTTAGATGTAGCAATATTTAATTTATTAGATTTGATAGTAGATTATTATAGGGTCATTGTGCCAGACTAAATATATAGCTGTCTGAGTCCATATGTCAGCTAAACGAGTATTTGACTAAAGCCCCCATACACTATAGGCGTCCCATCATTTGGCTGGCAGCTATCTCCCTGACTCCCCCATACACTATAGACAGGTGTTCCATCACTCGGCTGGCAGCTATCTCCCTGGCTCCCTCATACACTATAGACAGGTGTCCCATCACTCGGCTGGCAGCTATCTCCCTGGCTCCCCCATACACTATAGACGTCCCATCATTTGGCTGGCAGCTATCTCCCTGACTCCCCCATACACTATAGACAGGTGTCCCATCACTCGGCTGGCAGCTATCTCCCTGGCTCCCTCATACACTATAGACAGGTGTCCCATTACTCGGCTGGCAGCTATCTCCCTGGCTCCCCCATACACTATAGACGTCCCATCATTTGCCTGGCAGCTATCTCCCTGACTCTCCCATACACTGTAGACGTCCCATCACTCGGCTGGCAGATATCTCCCTGACTCTCCCATACACTATAGACGTCCCATCACTCGGCTGGCAGCTATCTCCCTGGCTCGCCCATACACTATAGGCGACCCATCATTTGGCTGGCAGCTATCTCCATGACTCCCCCATACACTATAGACAGGTGTCCCATCACTCGGCTGGCAGCTATATCCCTGGCTCCCTCATACACTATAGACAGGTGTCCCATCACTCGGCTGGCAGCTATCTCCCTGACTCTCCCATACACTATAGACGTCCCATCACTCGGCTGGCAGCTATCTCCCTGGCTCGCCCATACACTATAGGCGTCCCATCATTTGGCTGGCAGCTATCTCCCTGACTCCCCCATACACTATAGACAGGTGTCCCTGTGAAGCCCCGCAGGTGTTGTGTCAGTGTCGGTGCATTACCTTCAGGGACTCCACGTTGCTGGATCTCCGTCACTGGTAGGAAATCTTCTTGTTTGATCGTGACGCCACTCTCAGTATTTGCGGTCAGAGGGGACCGCCACTGCAGGTTAGAGGACGCCTGGGGCTGATGGTGGGTGCAGTCGGGTGTAGTAGCCTCCTGAGAGTGAGGCAAGCCCCAGGGCCCTTTGTAAAGCTGTAGTACCACAAGTCGCAGAATGACCACACACAGGCAGAGTGTCTTTCAGGGTTTTTACTCACTTCAGGTGGCAGGGTGAGTAACCCGGGCGTAGCTGGGATGAACCAGGTGGGAACCAGGTATCCTTCCGGCTGACTGTATGAGGGTGACTACAAACTCGCCTTCCTTAGCCCTTGGTGGTTTGGGGTGACCCCGACTTTGAGTCCCTATGGGGGTCACCCAGGGAAGATGCTCCAAACCTCTCTCCCCTTCTTGTGTCGCCGTGTGCTTGTTCCCCGGGCCAGGCCACTCCAGCCTCTTGCCTCCTGTGACCTATGGGCCCTACTTGCGGTTACGTGGCTGCGGCTTTTGGTTGTTGTGGTGTGGGCTGTAAGAGCCCCACACCGGCAGGTTTAGCAGGGAAAGGTGAATCTATCCTCGCTTCGGGATCTGCCGCCCGGTTGGGCCTGGTGCTCTCTAGCAGTCTCCTTACTTCCCACTCCGTGCACTCTCTAGCTGAAGATGGGTTTCAGGCAGCACTCCTAGTTGACCGTTCTCCCCCGTCTGTAGCCACTGCGCGGGCGCTGTTAGACAGCAACAGCCCCACAGGTCTGCTCCTCACTGAGCCCTATGGAGTTCTCTGCTCTAACTGACTCACTGCTCCTCCTCTCCTGTTCTTGCCTACGCCACCTAGCAACCAGCCCCTGAACACACCCCCAGCTGGGAATTGAAAGTTAACTCCTTCTGGCTACTCAAGGGTCCCCTCTGGTGATGTGGGAGGCCTGGTCACTATGCGCCTGTGTTCCACACCCCGGTCAGCCTTCTGGATTACCTGTATTGTACTGTCCCCAGCATGGGTGCAGTACTCAGTGGTGCCTGACCAGGTCAGGGGCGCCACATTCCCCCTTAGTTATCACCAGCACGTCCTCGGGCTGCAAGACAACATTTCAAAATGCATAAAACAGTAAAAACATGTAAAACATTTTTAAAAGCACCAGGTATCAGACATCACCACCCTCCACCCACAAGTCCGTTAACCCACCCAAAACCCTCTCAGGAGGCAGGTCACCGGTCCTGTTGGTAACCAGGTCTGGGCCATCCGTTTCCCCAGTCCTTTCCTCCAATCTTCCTCTCCCGTTGGCCGCGACTTCAGCCACTTCTGGCAGGATGTAGAGGCGGCTTACATGGGCTGGTGGTTTCAGGGTATACCTGGCCTGGTGGATCCGCGCCGTCAGCCTCTTCTGGCAGGATTCAGAGGCGGCCTCCACAGTTGGTGCTGACCAGGTGCCCTCTTTGTGGTGGTGAGCCAAGGCCCCATAAACAGGCGTGCTCTCTGGTCGCAGGTGAGCCAAGGCCCTTTTCTACGGACGGGCCCCCCTGGTTGCAGACGAGCCAAGCCCCTAAACAGGCTGGCCCTGGTGGTGGTGCCACTGGTGTAACTATTTACACTGCGAGAGTTTGTGGCTATAGCAAGTTCATAGCCTTAAGTTTATTTCTCACAATAGTTCTTGTGGGCGCATTTCTTTAACGTTGCAAACAAAACTTGGCAAACTTTAACTGGTCAAAACTTCTTACTTTACTTTACTTTTCTTTACTCCTCTTTTTCACTAGGGCGAGGGCACGTTGGGCACTGGCACCTGTGACTTTCCTGCTCTTTGTCTCTGTCTTCATCTGTGGTTGCCTCATCTGTAGGATCTTTATCTTTCCTTTCTTGGTCTGCATCTGATTCCTTTTCTGTATCTGTTTCTTTATCTCTGTCTTGTCTTTCTTGTCTTTCTTGTCTTTCTCGTCTTTCTTGTCTTTCTTGTCTTTCTTGTCTTTCTTGTCTTTCTTGTCTTTCTTGTCTTTCTTGTTGCAGGGGATGGCTGTAAGGTTTGTTGGGACATAGCGTTACGTCCAGAGCATACAATCCTCTTTCGCCTTGATGCAGGGTGAACTGAACGGAATCTCCCATCTTTAGATTTCTGCAAGGGTGTCCTCTTGGCAGATGAGCGTTCACATCTCTGCGGTTTACAAATATCCCTTCTTTTATTCCGGGTGCTACAATGAATCCATAGCCGCTTTTCAGATTAAAGTCTTCCACTACGCCATAACACAGGGGTCCTCTAGCCTGGGCTTTGGACTCTCTCAACAAACGCTTCTCCTTTAGGTCTCTGGCGGTAACTGCTCTCTGCTCTGGGGATGACGGTGCAGAGGATAGTTGCGTTCTGTTGCGGTGTGTCTTACGGGCTGGATTCTGTAGGGTGCAGCTCACAAACTCCCAGGTAAGGCTTTTGGGCAGATCTTCTTCTGCAGATGGTGTCAGGTCTTCCTCATCCCAGCGGGAATAAGGCAGCATCTCCGGCTCTGGGTATGGCTCTGGAGTCAGCCCCTCAACCTCCTGGCCTCCTCCCCCCCTTAGTTCTTCCTGGCACTCCTTGGGTAGCAGTGCTGGGGATGGACTTCTTTCTGCCGGCCCAGGTGGGGAACTCTTTGCCGTGGTTGCTGCGGGAGCTGTCGGGATACTCTTTGGGGTGTGCGGAGGGAGCATGTACCGCTCCACCATCTCCCGTGGGAACTTAGCTTCCAGGTCGGCTTTTAGCTGCCAGTATGCGGAGTCCTCACCTACCAGGGATTGCCTAGCAGGGACTTCCTGAACCTGGGGAGCCTTGTCTGCTCTGGCCTTGCGGGCCGGGGTAAATGGTACATCAGCCTTGTCTTGGCGGGCCGCGCCCTGTATGGCGGCGGCCTGGTCTTGGCGGGCCGCGCCCTGTATGGCGGCGGCCTGGTCTTGGCGGGCCGCGCCTGGCATGGCGGCGGCCTGGTCTTGGCGGGCCGCGCCTGGCATGGCGGCGGCCTGGATCAGTGTCGCTGTTGCAGGGGGCTCTGTGCAGGCTGGGCTGGACGTCGCTGCAGCAGTCTGGGCTTGGCGGGCCGCGCCCTGTATGGCGGCGGCCTGGTCTTGGCGGGCCGCGCCCAGGATGGCGGCGGCCTGGTCCTGGCGGGCCGGGCAGGGCATCGCTGCAGGGACTGGGTCTTGGTGGGCCGAGCAGGACATCGCTGCAGCCGCTGGGGCTTGGAGGGCCGCACCTGGCGTGGCTGCGGCCTGCTTCAGCGTCGCCGCACCGGACGCCTCTTCAGGGACCGCGGACGTGGCAACAGGGGTCGGGGCACTTGCGCGGGCCGGGGCATCATTCGACTCACCCGTTGTTGGTAGCACTGGGGTCTGCGTCGTCGCCGTCCCGCCTGACACCCGGCATGCAGCTCTCCCTTCATAGGCCCGAACCGCCGCGGTCAGCTCCTGCAGTTCCATCCGTTCCTCCCGAATCTGCTCCACGACCCGGGTCTCCAGCCGGTTGCAAAACTGGGCCAGCTCTCGGTACCACCAGGCAGCGGAGCCTGGTTCTGGGTTCCTGCGGTCAGACGCCATTTCTTCTGCGCCGTCTTCTGCACGGTCTCCCAGCAGTGGACTCTTCGCTGCCTCCTGTAACAAGCTGTCCAGTTTCTGCTCTGCCTCTTTCAGCAGCTCCTCTCCCAGCAGCAGGCTTGTGGCTTCCTTTCTGTCCCGACGTCTCTGGACGCTTCCGCTCTCTTCACAAGCGAGGTCAGAACTCTGCAGGGGATCTCTGGGTAGCCACGCCTCTTCGTGGGCGGTAACTTCTCCCAGCGCGGGCTGCTGTTGTTTTTCAGCGCGCTTTTCATGGTGGCAATATGGCGGCGCTTCCAATTTTTCAAGCGGACCGCCCAGGCACATGGTCACCTGTCTGAACAGGTCTAGTCCTTATCCTGTTCGTGACGCCAGATGTGAAGCCCCGCAGGTGTTGTGTCAGTGTCGGTGCATTACCTTCAGGGACTCCACGTTGCTGGATCTCCGTCACTGGTAGGAAATCTTCTTGTTTGATCGTGACGCCACTCTCAGTATTTGCGGTCAGAGGGGACCGCCACTGCAGGTTAGAGGACGCCTGGGGCTGATGGTGGGTGCAGTCGGGTGTAGTAGCCTCCTGAGAGTGAGGCAAGCCCCAGGGCCCTTTGTAAAGCTGTAGTACCACAAGTCGCAGAATGACCACACACAGGCAGAGTGTCTTTCAGGGTTTTTACTCACTTCAGGTGGCAGGGTGAGTAACCCGGGCGTAGCTGGGATGAACCAGGTGGGAACCAGGTATCCTTCCGGCTGACTGTATGAGGGTGACTACAAACTCGCCTTCCTTAGCCCTTGGTGGTTTGGGGTGACCCCGACTTTGAGTCCCTATGGGGGTCACCCAGGGAAGATGCTCCAAACCTCTCTCCCCTTCTTGTGTCGCCGTGTGCTTGTTCCCCGGGCCAGGCCACTCCAGCCTCTTGCCTCCTGTGACCTATGGGCCCTACTTGCGGTTACGTGGCTGCGGCTTTTGGTTGTTGTGGTGTGGGCTGTAAGAGCCCCACACCGGCAGGTTTAGCAGGGAAAGGTGAATCTATCCTCGCTTCGGGATCTGCCGCCCGGTTGGGCCTGGTGCTCTCTAGCAGTCTCCTTACTTCCCACTCCGTGCACTCTCTAGCTGAAGATGGGTTTCAGGCAGCACTCCTAGTTGACCGTTCTCCCCCGTCTGTAGCCACTGCGCGGGCGCTGTTAGACAGCAACAGCCCCACAGGTCTGCTCCTCACTGAGCCCTATGGAGTTCTCTGCTCTAACTGACTCACTGCTCCTCCTCTCCTGTTCTTGCCTACGCCACCTAGCAACCAGCCCCTGAACACACCCCCAGCTGGGAATTGAAAGTTAACTCCTTCTGGCTACTCAAGGGTCCCCTCTGGTGATGTGGGAGGCCTGGTCACTATGCGCCTGTGTTCCACACCCCGGTCAGCCTTCTGGATTACCTGTATTGTACTGTCCCCAGCATGGGTGCAGTACTCAGTGGTGCCTGACCAGGTCAGGGGCGCCACATCCCATCACTCGGCTGGCAGCTATATCCCTGGCTCCCTCATACACTATAGACAGGTGTCCCATCACTCAGCTGGCAGCTATCTCCCTGACTCCCCCATACACTATAGACAGGTGTCCCATCACTCGGCTGGCAGCTATCTCCCTGGCTCCCCCATACACTATAGACGTCCCATCATTTGGCTGGCAGCTATCTCCCTGACTCTCCCATACACTATAGACCGGTGTCCCATCACTCGGCTGGCAGCTATCTCCCTGACTCCCCCATACACTATAGACAGGTGTCCCATCACTCGGCTGGCAGCTATCTCCCTGGCTCCCCCATGCACTATAGATGTCCCATCATTTGGCTGGCAGCTATCTCCCTGACTCTCCCATACACTATAGACGTCCCATCACTCGGCTGGCAGCTATCTCCCTGGCTCCCCCATACACTATAGGCGTCCCATCATTTGGCTGGCAGCTATCTCCCTGACTCCCCCATACACTATAGACAGGTGTCCCATCACTCGGCTGGCAGCTATATCCCTGGCTCCCTCATACACTATAGACAGGTGTCCCATCACTCGGCTGGCAGATATCTCCCTGACTCCCACATACACTATAGACAGGTGTCCCATCACTCGGCTGGCAGCTATCTCCCTGGCTCCCCCATACACTATAGACGTCCCATCATTTGGGTGGCAGCTATCTCCCTGACTCTCCCATACACTATAGACGTCCCATCACTCGGCTAGCAGCTATCTCCCTGGCTCCCCCATACACTATAGGCGTCCCATCATTTGGCTGGCAGCTATCTCCCTTACTCCCCCATACACTATAGACAGGTGTCCCATCACTCGGCTGGCAGCTATATCCCTGGCTCCCTCATACACTATAGACAGGTGTTCCATCACTCGGCTGGCAGCTATCTCCCTGACTCCCCCATACACTATAGACAGGTGTCCCATCACTCGGCTGGCAGCTATCTCCCTGGCTCCCCCATACACTATAGACAGGTGTCCCATCACTCGGCTGGCAGCTATCTCCCTGGCTCTCCCATACACAGGAGCATTTACTTTAAGTGCTCGTGTTCGCTATAAGACAGACACTACTACACATCTCTGGCAGTGACTCATCTCTTAGAGAAATAAAGGATCCACGGTAGGAAATTGGACCTGTTGGGTCCTCATCTCCCTAAGAATCAGACTGTTGGCCAATCCTGTCCATCTCTGGGTTCAACCAACTGTAGTCTGTGTACGAGCACCTTAACTACTGTATCTAAAGGGTATGTGAACTGTAAGGCTATGTGCGCACGTTGCATAATTTCATGCATTTACGCTGTGTATAGCACTGCAACGTAAATGCATGCGTCCTGCGTCCCTTGCACAATCTATGAAGATTGTGCATAATCCGTGCGCACATTGCTTTTTCGAATTTTTCGAACACAGCGATTTGAGTCAAAATGACAAAATCTCTGCACTTAAAAATCCAGCATGTCACTTATTTTGTGCACTTTGGATGCTGCTCCCACTTGGACTATGGGAGAGGCAGCATCCCGAGCGCATGAAAACGGCATCTATTCTGCAGACACACTGCATCCATTACGCAGTGTTTCTGCAGCGATTTAAAGCGCACATGCACTGCCAAATCGCTGCAGAATTTGCAGCATGGATACGACGCAACATGTGCACATATCCTAAGGGTTACTTTGCACACTACGACATCGCAAGCCGATGCTTGCGATGCCGAGCGCGAAAGCCCCCGTCGCAGCAGTGATATCGTGTGATAGCTGCCGTAGTGAACAATATCGCTACGGCAGCTTCACATGCACTCACCTGCCCTGCGACGTCGCTCTGGCCGGCGAACCGCCTCCTTCTTAAGGGGGCGTGTCATGCGGCGTCACACGGTGGGCGGCCAATAGAAGCGGAGGGGCGGAGATGAGCGGGACATAAACATCCCGCCCACCTCCTTCCTTCCGCATAGCCGGCGTGAGCCACGGTGACGCAGGTAGGAGATGTTCCTCTCTCCTGCAGCTTCACACAGCGATGTGTGCGGCCGCAGGAATGAGGAACAACATCGTACCTGTCGCTGCAGCGGCATTATGGAAATGTCGGACACTACACCGATGATACGATTACGACGCTTTTGCGCTCGTTAATCGTGTCATAAAGGATTTACACACTTGCACCCGATGTGCGTCACTTTCGATTTGACCCCACCGACATCGCACCTGCAATATCGTAGTGTTCAAAGTACCACATCCTTTGAGTTTTTCAGGCAGAGGACTGGTTAGCAAACACTACCATATTTTTTATTTTTTTAAATTGAAATTGTATTGTGCTAGTAAGAAAGTGCAGATCTTCGTTCTTTTAGCATTTAGCACTTTTTAAAAAGTGTGTTACAGAGTAGATCTGCCTTACATACATGTCGTGTGCACAGACTCATAGTTTTACGCTGTCAGTAAGGGGCGCGACCACTTAAAGTGCCTAGGGCAGCACAAAGGCCAAATACAGCCCTGGTCACAGGTAACAACACCTACCACATTACACACACAGCCCCATCCCCTGTGAGGACACACCCGTCACCCAAAAGGGAGACCTGATGCCTCCCTCAGGGCCAGTAGGGCACACCAGGTGGGCGGAGTCAGGCAGAAACACATGCCCACCGAGGAGACTACTGTCCTGAGGCAGGAAATACAAACGGGAGGAGAACTGTGTAGAGTGTGACAGTGACAGGAGGTGTAGAGGAGCAGAGCTGTCAGGGACCCGGGTAGGAGCCTGGGATCCCCGTAACGTCAGGCAGGCAAACGGTGGTGGCCGTCTGCAGGAGTACCGGTACAGCAACCGGCGGAACCGTGGGGACTGGGCCAGGGTTGGAGCCCGCCGGCCCTGAACCGGGGAGTCAACCGTGTACAGGAGCACCAGAAACCGGGTACTCAGACCCCGTCCTAGCTTAGAAGCCACTGAGTTTAGGCAAATTGACTGATTGCTGGCTCGACCTCACGAGTTCATCCACACCCAAAGTCCCGAAAGAAGGCAAAAGCCCACCGATACCGGGTGAGAGCCACCGCCAAGGGCCAAACATCCGATGGGCCAGCGCCTGTGGGCAACCGAGGGCTCCTCCGGCAGCTCAACGCCGGGGAGCGGGCTACCACTGTCCAGGCAGGGGAGCCGAAAAACCACAAGAGGTGCAAAGGAAAGGGGCCACCATCAACCTCGCAGGGGACACAAGCAGCCGGCTGCGGGACCCGACCATATCCGAAGTTTGGTTTACCAGTGACTCTGAGTGTGAATTAATCGTGAGTACAGCAGTGCCATCCAGGCACGACACTGCACCGCAGCACGGCACCTTGCACCCCGACAACAACCCCGTCGCCAGCAATCTTCCCCCCCACCGGGCCCCGGGAAACACCGCCACTACCCACGGAGGGGCTAACATCTAGGCTGCGGCCACAACACCGATCCCGGACGAGCCCACCTTCACTCCAGCCGCAGCGGTGGTGCATCCCGTCACCACGACCCGTGGGTGGCGTCACGACCCGTAGGACGACAACGCGGCCCGCCCGGCTGCGCGCATCATCCCACACCACCACCCCACTGCTTCCCGTTTAACAGAGCGACATGGCCCCCGGTCCGGAGGCGCTCGAGCCACCGACAACCCGAGCCCGGACCTCGAGCGGCTCAACCCCAGCAGCGGAGAGCGGCCGAGCCCCTCTCAGGGCGGTACACATCGACTCTTCTGGCGTCATGAACAGGATTCGGACAGTCCACTTACCTGTGGAAGTGCGCCTTAGAAGTATCCGTCAGCGGCCTCTTGCCGGAAAAGTTGGAGTTCCGCCATCTTGGCACGAAAGTTTCCCGCTCGAGTCATCTTCCCCAAGCAGTGAAGGTGTGAAAGTGAAGCCCCGCCCCCAAAGGAGACGTGAAAAGAGAAAACCAAGGGGGAGGCGGGCAAGAAGGCTGCCTGATGTAACCGAGCAGATAAAAAGGCAGGGACTCCAGTACCCTGCATCCGTTCCTTTCCTGGACCCCAACTGTGCAGCATGGCGACTCCCGTCCAGCGTCCCGATACCCCGGAGCCTGCTCAAGGAACAGCGGCATGGGTGAAAGCCCGGACGAAGGAGATGTGTCGCCACCTCCAGCACCAGGTAAGCTTCCTGGTGGAGCACTGGGCGGCGGAGATGGGGGAGATAGTGGCTGCCATGCGGGCCCGTGAAAGGATGACGGTGTTGGCAGGGTGGGAAGGTGACCCACAACCCTATGCCCTTGAGGGGTCGGCCATCGCGGCTGAGGGGCTCGGTCTGTTGCTGCCCGCCATACCGCCTCCTCCATTGCCCGCAGTGGTTGTCGCTGCTTCTCTACCCGTTTCCCCACCCCCGACACCGGCGGTGGAGTCCGTCCCGGGCGCTCATGGGAAGCTGCTTGGGGAGGCTGGCCTGGACCTGCTATGGAACCCGGCCGCGCTGTACCCGTTGCCCGAAGGGACCCGTTACCAGCCAGCACCCGATCAGGAGACGATGCCGGATGTCCCGGAAGTGACCGCGCCCAAGGGTGCCCAGGCCCCAGCAGTCCACCCGGCCAAGAAGGCCCAGAAGGCAAGGCAAGCCGCTCCAGGGTCGTGGGCCTCGGCTGAGGTTCCGCGGGGAGGCAGCTGCAAGGCAGCAGAGGCGGCCGCGACACAGTGGGGCTCCCCTTTGAGAGTGCCGATCGTGGTCGACACCGGGGAGCGCCGGCTGGGCCAGACCCCCACCACAGTAGACCCCAGGCGTGTGAAGGCTCCGTACTGGGAGCGACAGCCAAGCCAACTGAGCAAGGAGATAGAGGCCAGGGAGAAGAAGTGAGAAGAGGTCCTTGCCTGCACCATTGAAGGGAAGGAGCACCTGAGGAGTGCCGGATATTGGGTGCGGGGCCCAACCTACCAGGTCTGAAGATTTAACCGGGACAGAGGCTGGGGGTTCCTCTATGACCCCGGCCTGGAAACGGAGGTATTCTTTTCCTGGTGGGATGTGAATGCCCATCTCCCGTTCGGGCACCCAGACCGTGACCTCCTGCCCGGTGACTTGGTGCACTACACTCGGCATAGCGGGGAGAGGGGCTGGTTTGCCCTGGATGTCCAGAGTCGCAGACAGCCCCCTCCTCCACCGTACACCCCTGATGTGGAGGTTGAAGAAGAGTCCCCCACTGTGGAGTAAGCTGGTAGCCCGTCGGCTATAAAAAGGACCCGTCCCCGTTGGGACTTGTGTTTAACCCCGTTTACACCCTGTTGCGTGAGTGACTGCTCATGGACAAGGCCGTGGACTTGCCGGCCACCCAAAAACGTTTGGGCTTGTAAATATTGCCCCAACCTGCCCCATTTAACATGCCTTCCCATTCCGTTAGTCTCAGGAGAGGCAAATTGGAGGAAGGACCCGCAGCAGAGCAGGCTGGGGTCCGGTCACCACCGGGACCGGTGACCCTCCTCCGTACCCGTTCCCGCCTGGGTGATCTGGCCATGTTCCTGTTTCCGGACTGGTGAAAAGGGGTGCTGCCCATTTCTTAGGGGCAGCATCAAGGCTAGGTTGTTTGGGTGAGAAAGGCGGAAGGACATGAACCCGTTCTGTTTAATAAAGTTTGAAACGTTAAAGCAAAATGCCTCCCATTATGGGAAGACCTTCAGTAACCATAGTTTGTACAAATGTTATTATAATTGTAAATGTTTCCCGTTTTACCGTTTTTTTTCAGTTAAAAGAAAAATAAAAATAAACCGGAGTTAGTCGGGCAGCCCGCGGACGGTCTGCATTAAATCAAGGGGGAATGTGATGCCCGGGACCCCAGGGGTCACAGGTAACAACACCTACCACATTACACACACACCCCCATCCCCTGTGAGGACACACCCGTCACCCGAAAGGGAGACCTGATGCCTCCCTCAGGGCCAGTAGGGCACACCAGGTGGGTGGAGTCAGGCGGAAAGACACGCCCACCGAGGAGACTACTGTCCTGAGGCAGGAAATACAAATGGGAGGAGAACTGTGTAGAGTGTGACAGTGACAGGAGGTGTAGAGGAGCAGAGCTGTCAGGGACCCGGGTTGGAGCCTGGGATCCACGTAACGTCAGGCAGGCAGACGGTGGTGGCCGTCTGCAGGAGTACCGGTACAGCAACCGGCGGAACCGTGGGGACCGGGCCAGGGTTGGAGCCCACCGGCCCTGAACCGGGGAGTCAACCGTGTACCGGAGCACCAGAAACCGGGTACTCAGACCCCGTCCTAGCTTAGAAGCCACTGAGTATAGGCAAATTGACTGATTGCTGGTTAGACCTCACAGGTTCATCCACACCCAAAGTCCCGAAAGAAGGCAAAAGCCCACCGATGCCGGGTGAGAGCCATCGCCAAGGGCCAAACATCTGACGGGCCAGCGCCTGCGGGCAACCGAGGGCGCCTCCGGCAGCTCAACGCCGGGGAGCGGGCTACCACTGTCCAGGCAGGGGAGCCGAAAAACCAAAACAAGAGGTGCAAGGGAAAGGGGCCACCATCAACCTCACAGGGGACACAAGCAGCCAGCTGCGGGACCCGACCATATCCGAACTTTGGTTTACCAGTGACTCTGAGTATGAATTAATCGTGAGTACAGCAGTGCCATCCGGGCATGACACTGCACCGCAGCACGGCACCCTGCACCCCGACAACACCCCCGTCGCCAGCAATCTTCCCCCCCACTGAGCCCCGGGACACTCCGCCCCTACCCACGGAGGGGCTAACATCTAGGCTGCGGCCGCAACACCGATTCCGGATGAGCCCACCTTCACTCCAGCCACAGCGGTGGTGCATCCTGTCACCACCCCATGGGTGGCATCACGACCCGTAGGACGACAACGCGGCCCGCCCAGCTGCGTGCCTCGTCCCACACCACCACCTCACTGCTTCCCGTTTAACAGAGCAACGTGGCCCCCGGTCCAGAGGCGCTCGTGCCACCGACAACCCGAGCCCGGACCTCGAGCGGCTCGGCCCGAGCAGCAGAGAGCGGCTGAGCCCCTCTCAGGGCGGTACACAGCCACCAGAGTAACCCAGTGCCCAGTCAGCGAGATGTAACGCAGCCCATGCTTGCTCATCCAGGTGTCAGTGGTGAAATGCACCCTGGGAAACACAGAGTTTTAAAAGGAAAAGGTAATCTTGGCTGTGACTTGATGGTGTAGCGCAGGCATAGCTTTATTAGAGAAGTAATGGCAACTGGTACTGGGGGACTTCAACGATCATGAGGTTTCAGAAACCATCTGTATCCACAAGCCGGAAAGGCAGCATCTTCGTGGCCAATGATGTCGATATGGTGAAGTTCAACGACTTTGCTTTCTCATGCGTGGAAGAAATGGTCTCTTACATGACCAAAAATGCATTACCGAGGGCTGGCTGCTGTGCTGAGAGAGGGTGAAGGAAGGTGTGCATGACTGATCGGTGTGCTGTGCGGGAGGTGTAGAAGTAGATATAATGCTGGTTTGAAAACCATGTCATGTGCTCGATGTCTCACATGGATCTAAAACACCAGGCATGGTCACTTCCATAATACTTGATGGTGCCTCACTCAACCCCATTGTAGTGGGTACACAAGAGGAGTTTCTGCGGTCAGAGGCCTGTAATACAATACTTTCGCTGGTGACACAGGAGGAGGAAGAAGCAGCAGACAATGTTGATTTGGCGGATATGGCTGGGTAGACCCATTAGTCCACATTTTAGCGCAGTGAGATAATTCCCACAGCAATGCATGTTGGTTCACCATGTGCCTGTTAATGCATGTAGTAGTCAAATAATTACAATTTCTACCTCTACATAAAAAATTGTTTAAAAGAACTGAAGTCCTCAGTGGTTAATACCTTTTAAAGGCTAACTGAAAAGATGGTAATAATTGCAAGCTTTCCAGACTCTCAGGTCTCTTCATCAGGCATGGTATAACACAAAATCTGAAGTCACATATTTATACACAACAGGACATAGAATAGTGCAGTAAGAAAAAAAAACAACAAACAAACCAGGTTATATGAAACAGAACTCTCACTATGGCAGGGGGCAAACTGTTGTGGCCATAAATATTGCTGCAGTTCAGTGTGAAAGTTTTATTGTCCGCTGATTAGGGTCTGGTCCAGGGCTGTGATGCGCTCGGATGGTCAGAGGAGCACATCTCTTAACTGATGTAAAAAGACATGAATCCATGAGACACATTCATTCCTGCTCTGAATGAGTCAAAGGTCATCATAAGTTTGTATTCTCATAGTCTCCTATCTCTCTGGGACTTGAAATTCCCTTTCAATACCAGCAATTTCATGTCCATGATGCTGTGGTCGGGGTTACAAAAATGTTTGGCCACAGGTAGATCTATTCTTTTTTCCTTAATTGTGTGGCAGTGAGAATTCATCCTTGTCCTGAGCTGTTGTCCGGTCTCCCCTACATACAGACCCCCAGTTGGACATTTGGTACATATAATTAAGTACACCACATTGGTTGTGGTGCAGCTGAAGGTACCTGGGATCTTGTAGTCCTGATGTGATCTTTTCTTACTGCACTATTCTATGTCCTATTGTGTATAAATATGTGACTCTTCAGATTTTGTGTTATACCATGCCTGATGAAGAGACCTGAGTAGTCTCGAAAGCTTGCAATTATTACCATCTTTTCAATTAGCCATTAAAAGGTATCAACCACTGAGGACTTCAGTTCTTTTAAACTATTTGTTATCTCTACTGGCTAACACGGTACAAAGATATATTTTATCTGCCTCTACTTAGTAATTGTTTACAACACTTACAGATAATGAAAGTTGGGCCATCTTTTGCGGTCTCAAAAACCGCCCAGGCTAGACAAACCTTCCTGCGAACTGCAGACCCGCAACTGCTGCGGGACACAGGAGGATGCAGTGTGGTGCTTCTTATGGTTATATCACTACGTGTTTGTGCGGGAATCACCACTGTAACATCCTCAGCTTCCTCCTCATAATTTGCTGAGTTACTTAGCTGCAAGCCTGTGGGATGAGAATATGTGGGATGTCCAACTTCGTTGTCATGCTCTATGTTGTCCCCCGCCTCCTCTTCCTGACCTGATATAACAGCACAGTATCCGTGTGCCTCAGGTATTGGAGTCTCATTGTCATCACCTCCATCTTAATGTCAGTTGACGAGGGTTGGTATCCTGCTAGGACCCTACTTCGTCTAAGCCAAGATTCAACCCACAAAGATTTTGGGCATCGGTGCAGATGATTTCCTCCTCATAAGTCTGGGAATCTTTGGAGCCGACCTGTGATGCCCATGGGATAGAGTGTAAGAACAGCTCTGCAGACTTGCCCATGTGTGGTTTCCCACAGCCAGTTTGCTGGTTGCACATTTGTGACGCGGGCACAAATAAGTGTAATTGGGGTGGCACCTCTGGAGAATGAAATGTGTGTGATGTTGAGGTGGAGGAAGAGGAGGAGAGGCTACTTGACGCAGTGCTTGCTATCCACTCTTGCACCTGCGGTTTATGAGCCTCATTTCAAAGTTGAAGCGAAGTGCAAGTGCCAAAGAAATCAAGTTGAGTAGGCTGTCCACTAACGGAAGTTGTTCTTATTTCTCTTGGGATAGGATGAGCTGGCGTTTGCTTACTAGACTTTTGACTAACAGAACTTCCCACACGTACATCTCCAGCATGCCGCCTATTCCCCTTTCTACGACCACCTCATTGTGATTTACCACTCATGGTTAATGTACCCTTGCCCTTTGAAGCAGACAAATGGATGCACCACTTTTGGGGTGGCTGTTGGCTGGTATTGTTAGGCTGGAAGGGGACGAATAACCATGGCCCTTCCCATCCTAATAATATCAGCCCTCAGTTGTCTGCTGTACCTTTGATGGATTTTAAAAATGGGGGGAATCCCATGTCATTTTTTAAAAAAATAAATCAAATAATATTAAAAAAAAAGTGTGGGATCCCCTCTACTTTTCATAACTAGCAAATGTACAGCAGACAGCTAAGGGTTGCAGCTCACTGCTGCTGGTGTTCTTGTGCTGGATATGAAAAATGGCGGGACCCCACGCCATTTTTTTTAAAATAAATGACATAATTTAAAAAGAAAAGTGTGGGATCCCCTCTATTTTTCATAACCAGCCAAAGTACAGAAGACAGCTTACTGTTACAGCCTGCAGCTTCTACTGTTCCTGCGCTGGATATGAGAAATGGGGGGACCCCCAAGTCATTTTTTACCAAAAAATAATTGAAAAAACAGCTATTCAAGCTACCTATCGCTTTATTTATTGAGCTATTCTATTATTTTTTTCTATGTATTCTATCTGTTCTTCATCATTATCTATTCTCTATGTTCTTTCTTTCTATCTATTCTATTTGTTTTATCAATCTATTCTTTCTATTGATCAATAGATTTGACTTAAATAACATATTGGGCAAAAATGCGGTAAAAAACATAGCAAAACGTGGCAAAACGTATGTGATTTTTGGATACGTTTTTGCCATGGGTGCGTTTTTTGGGGCTAGAAAATTGCATCTTTATGGTCACCACAAAGATGCAGCATGCACATATAGCCTAATACTAAATGGCAACACATCAAACTGAACGAAAGTGAAAAGCGGGGGCGACAAAGCTCTGTCCTGGGGCCAGTGCTGTTTAATATCTTTATAAATAATCTGGACAACAGAATTATTGGGGAACTTATACATCCGCAGATAATACTAAGATAGGAGCAATAGCTAACACTAGAGAGGAAAGAGAGCACATTCAAAAGGATCTAGACCAGTGGTTCCCAAACTCCAGTCCTCACGTCCCCCAACAGGTCATGTTTTCATGATTTCCTTAATATAGCACAGGTGATTCCTTGATAATGATTCCATCACCTGTTCAATGGTTAGGAAATCCTGAAAACATAACTTGTTGGGGGCCATGAGGACTGGAGTTTGGGAAACACTGATCTGGTCACTCAAACAATGGGCCAAGGAGAACAGAATGATGTTTAATAGGGACAAATGCAAAGTCCT
This sequence comes from Anomaloglossus baeobatrachus, assembly GCF_048569485.1. NCBI lineage: Eukaryota > Metazoa > Chordata > Amphibia > Anura > Aromobatidae > Anomaloglossus > Anomaloglossus baeobatrachus. The sequence goes on along the minus strand of NC_134356.1, from coordinate 667,151,828 downwards.
ACATCTGGGTAAAAGAAAAGTAAAAAGTACATATAGTATGGGATGAATAGAACTAGGTGATAGCACCGGAGAAAAGGACTTGGGCATAATAGTAGATCTTACATTCAACATCAGCCAACAATGCGGAGCTGCAGCTAAAAAGGTCAACAAAATTCTGGGATGTATCAAGGCAAGCATTGAATCTAGATCAAGAAATGTAATTATACACCTATAATCTGCCCTGATCAGACCCCACCTGGAATACTGTGTACAGTTCTGGGGGACCCAATTCAAGAAAGACATCGATATATTGGAGCAAGTCCAGAGAAGAGCAACCAAGATGGTAGAAGGTCTGCAAACCATGTCATATGAAGAACGGCTAAAAGAACTAGGGATGTTTAATTTGAAAAAGAGAAGGCTGAGAGGAGACTTAATAGCGGTCTACAAATATCTGAAAGGTGGTCACAGTGCAGAGGGAACCCCCCTATTCTCATTAGCACAAGGAAGTACAATAAGCAATGGGATGAAACTAAAAGGAAGGAGATTCAGTTTAGACGTTAGGAAAAGCTTTCTGACAGTGAGGGCAGTCAGAGAGTTGAACAAGGCTACCATGGGAGGTGGTGTGGGCAGTCAGAGAGTGGAACAGGTGGCCACGGGAGGTAGTGAGGGCAGTCAGAGAGTGGAACAGGCTACCATGGGAGGTAGTGAGGGCAGTCAGAGAGTTGAACAGGCTACTGTGCCACCCCCGTGGAAGCAGCCAGGCTGCTCAGTTCCGGATCCGCGGTGGCTCGAGAGGTCTCCGGACCCGGGGGTCGTGCGGCCACTCGAATGAAGGGAGGAATTTACAGGGGATTATAGAGTTTGTGACACCAAGCGTGGCTTGTGGTAATTTGGGAGTACCACCGCTGCCATTGAGAGTACCCGGGGGTGATGACCCTCCACGGGTAGGGAGAATGCCCCGGGACTCGGTGATGGTGCCTGGGGAGTGCCGTGGGGAGTGCCGTGCGGAGTGAAAGGGGCCACTTGTGTACTCACTCAGTTCATAAAGCTGACACCGAACACTGGATAAACTAAAGTTATGTACACCTATGCAGCTGAGGGGAGCTAGTTTGGGTCCCGTCCCCAGAGTGGTGCTGTCTGATGATCTGTGACCTTCCTCCTGGTACTTAGTTCACTTTTCCAGTGGTCCCGGTAGCTTCAAACTAGCCGGGTTCTGCTCCCCAGTATGGCTAACTGTGGAAGCTTGCTCTCAGGGTTCACGCTTGGGATTTTCTGGACCGCTTTTGTGGAAAGTCCTATCCCCCTCATTGTGCTAGTACCCCAATTCTGGAGCAGGTGGAGAGCGGATCTTGAAGGCTTCGTTCTCGTCAGGCTAATTGTCAGGTTGCCTGAAGCTACTCCCTGACCTAGAGTCCACGTACCCCGTCGTGCCCTGGGCCCGGACTGTTGATGGTACAAGACCGCCGGCTGTCCTCTTCGACAGTACTGTGCCCCTTGTCATGATCCCCTGTGACCGGGAATCCAGCTCCTACTAGGCCCAGACCACCATCTGTTACCTAGTGACTTCCAAGGAGCCCAGCTCCTGACCTCCTCTCTCATCGAGAGCTACTACTCAACTGACTTGTTTCTGACACTCCTGACCTCCCCTTAACCAACACCCCAAGTGGACGACCCTATTCCACTCAGGCCATCCACTGGTGGGTGTGGTGCAGAGTGTACCTAGGATTTACTAACTGTTGTTGACAACACCACTTAGCTGGGGACCCGTAACCAAGGAGGAGGTGGATACTGTGCATAAGGGAAGACTGCACAATACCCTGTGACGTCCTGATAGGCCAGGGCGTCACACTACCACGGGAGTTAGTGAGGGCAGTCAGAGAGTGGAACAGACAACTGCAAGAGGTAGTGAGCTCGCCATCAATGGAAACCTTCAAGTGGAAACTGGATAAACATATAGCTGGGATGATTTAGGAAAACCTGCACTCACTGGAGGATGGGCCAGATGGCCCTTGCAATCTTTTCCAATTCTACCATTCTATGATCCTATGATTCTTGAAAATTAATAGTCAACATTGTAAAAATTGAGTCTTTGCATTAACTTGATGTGTTTGTGAATAAAAGTGTAAAAACTTTTGTGATGCTGATAATTGTACTTAATTAACCAAAGAAACATCCAACCATTAAATCTAAAAACACAGAAGCAGCAAATTGTGTAAAAAGAAAATTTCCTGTTCCTCTGAAAAGTTTTGGCCACAACTGTAAATTGGGGATTCCAGCAGCGACCATCTAATAATATAAGGTCAGCCTTAGGGGTACTTTGCACGCTGCGACATCGCTAGCGATGCCGAGCGCGAAAGTCCCCGCTCCCGTCGCAGCTGCGATATCTTGTGATAGCTGCCGTAGCGAACATTGTCGCTACGGCAGCTTCACACGCAATTACCTGCCCTGCGACGTCGCTCTGAACGGTGATCCGCCTCCTTCCTAAGGGGGCGGGTCGTGCGGCGTCACAGCGACATCACACGGCAGGCGGTACATGAAAGCGGAGGGGTGGAGATGAGCGGGACGTAAACATCCCGCCCACCTCCTTCCTTCCGCATAGCCGATGGACGCAGGTAAGGACATGTTCATCGCTGCTGCGGCTTCACACACAGCGATGTGTGCTGCTGCAGGAATGAGGAACAGCATCGTATCTCCAATTGGTGCGACATTATGAAAATGGCCAACGCTACACAGATCGCCGATTTACGACGCTTTTGCGATCATTTATCGGCGCATCTAGGCTTTACCCGTTTCGACGTCGTTACGGGCGCCGGATGTGCCTCACTTTCGATTTGACCCCGACGATATCGCAGGTGCAATGTCGCAACGTGCAAAGTACACCTTAGACTGTATGACAACAATATTTTTGATTAAACTACAGATATTGCAAACATTAACAAGTAAAGCGTTTTAATTTTATGATGCATCAAATATTTCCAGTGGCTTCTGCTGTGTTTAATGGGAAGGTTTGCTGCATTAAAGTCATTATTTTATCAATTCCCCACTTACTGCATCTGTAATCAGACTTTACATCTTAATTGGTCATATCTTGAAGTAGAATTCAGACTTACCACAAATTCGATGACCATTGGCTTTTTGATTGGTCTTAGATTTTGGTCCATGGTAAACATCCTATATAAAACTTCATGAAAAAAATAAATATAATCAATATATTTATGGAATTAGTTAAATAGGGTCCAAGTATCTTCTATATAAATATTTTAACTGTGCTTTATGCGATATTAAGAAATAAAATCTTGCCACATTCCATCCATTAACCATGTCTCATGGCTTCCACTTAGAACATGGAATGGCAAAAGGACCCCATCGAATGTAATGTGACTAGGGATGAGTGAACTGTTCTGTGCTTGGGTACTGTACATTTTATCATTAAGTCATTTATGACTAGAGATGAGCCACCCCCCGAGAGTTCGAGTTCAGTTCGGTTCGTCGAACGGAGGCTCCGTTGGACCAACATTCGACGAACCGTTCGACAAACCATTCGAACTCCATTGAAAACAATGGCAGGCAAACACAAACACATAAAAACACATTATACATATACACATACAGTTAATAAACATTGCCATAACCCTTACATGTCCCCGCGATGCGTCCTGCACTCTGTCTCCTGACGCTTTTCCTTCCGAAAAATCGCTGCGTCCTCCCGGTAACCAGCACTGATGATAGGACCTTCCGTGACGTTAAAAAAGCATGTGACCAGTCACGTGTCTATTATCTCATTGGCTACAGACTGGTCACATGGCTAGATGTCATGCTAGGTCCTGTCAGTGCATCTCTCCGGTACACAGTGCTCGTTTGTGTATCTCCATGTACCGGCGAGATGATCTGGCACACGGTCGGCTTCCCCGTTCCTGCATGTCGGCGCTCTTTACAGAGTCAGCCCACATGCATGGACTGGATGCCACAGCCGGTGAATAACGGAGATCACCGTTGCTACAGCAACCCGCCTGTCAGCGGTGATGTCAATGATTACAGCATGCAGCTTCTGTTCACTCAGTGAGTGATTAGACTGCACGGAGCAGCAGCGTTCTTCCTCCCATGCTGTGCTGTCTGATGAAGCAGAGCTGCATGGGTTGAAGGAGAAAGAAGACAGAAGACCATGGATCGTGGAGGGATGAGAGGGAGTAATAAACATGGAGTCTCTAAGTGTGTCTGTGTATTTATTTCTATTAAAGTATTTTTCTCTGTGTGGTGTCTTTTTTTTAACCCTTTATTGGAGATTCTTAATGGCCGGGTCAAACTTGACATTAAGAATCTCTGGCTTAATACTAGCTAGTAAAACAAAGGTAGTATTAACCCATTATTACCCAACAAGCCACCCGGCTTCAGGGCTGCTGGAAGAGTTGGATACAGCGCCAGATGATGGCACTTCTATGAAAGCACCATTTTCTGGGGCGGCTGCGGACTGCAATTCACAGCAGAGTGGTCCAGAAAGCTTGGGCCAACCTGTGTTGCGGATTCCAATCCCCAGCTGCCTAGTTGTACCTGGCTGGACACAAAAATGGGGCGAAGCTCATGTCCATTTTTTTTATTATTTCATGAAATTCATGAAATAATTAAAAAAAGGGCTTCCCTATTTTTTTAGTTCCCAGCCGGGTACAATTAGGCAGCTGGGGGTTGGGGGCAGCATACAAAAATATGGCGAAACCCATGTCATTTTTTTGGTGGGCAAAAAACTCCTGCATACAGTCCTGGATGGAGTATGCTGAGCCTTGTAGTTCTGCAGCTTCTGTCTGCTCTCCTCCATACAGACAGACAGCAGACAGCAGCTGCAGAACTACAAGGCTCAGCATACTCCATCCAGGATTAGTATTGAATAAAAAAGCAAGTTTTAATATATTTTCTGGACACGAGTGCTGGATTTTTTTTTTTTTTCCATCCAGGACTGTATGCAGGAGTTTTTTGCCCCCCCAAAAAATTATGTGGGCTTCGCCATGTTGTTGTATGCTAGCCAGGTACAGCAGGCAGCTACAGGCTGCCCCCAATCCCCAGCTGTCTATTTGTACCCGGCTGGGAACCAAAAATATAAGGAAGCCCTTTTTTTTTAAATTATTTCATGAATTTCATGAAATAATTAAAAAAAAAAGACGTGGGCTTTGCCCAATTTTTGTGTAGAGCCAGGTACAACTAGGCAGCTGGGGATTGGAATCCGCAGCTCAGGGTGCCCAAGCTTTCTGGGGACCCCTGCTGCGAATTGCAGTCCGCAGCCACCCCAGAAAATGGCGCTTTCATAGAAGCACCATCTTCTAGCGCTGTATCCAACTCTTCCAGCTTCCCTGGTAACCAGTGGCTCGCTGGGTAATAATGAGGTTAGGGCTAGCTGTATATTATCAACTGGCCCTCAGCCCGAAATTCATGGTGTCATGCTAATATTAGACATGGCCACCTTGAATTTCTAGAACAGATAAAAAAAAACACAACACACAGAAAAATATTTTTATTGTAAATAAAACACAACATAATTAGTGACTCCATCTTTATTGAAATAAAGAACCCCCCCTCCGCAGTAATCCTGGATTAAGGGTCCCGCGCTGAACAATCCAGATCCAATATCATCTGATCGGTTTGCTGGAAGGCAAAGCGATCAGATGATGTGTCAGGTTCAAGGGCCTGCATCACAGGACACAGCAGCTGATTGTATAAAAGCCATTTATACAATCAGCTGATGCATTAGTGCAAAAAAAACAAAACAAACTACACACTTCAGTGCAGACTTCTGTCCGACAGTATCAGCTGATAGTTTAGCCGGCCGGGCGGTAAAAAGCCGGCCTCACCGCTCGACTTAGAGTGTCAGCTGATTCCGTCAGGTGACCGCATCAGCTAATCATCGATCATCAGAGAAAGAGAAAGAAGAGAGAGAAGATAGAGAAAAGAGAGAGAAAAGAAAAGAGAGAGAGAGAAGAGAGAGAGAAGAGGAGAGAAGAGAGAGAGGAGAGAGAGAAGAGAGAGGAGAGAAGAGAGAAAGGAGAGAGAGAGAGAAGAGAGAAGAGAGAAAGGAGAGAGAGAGAAGAGAGAGAAGAGAGGAGAGAGAGAAGAGAGAGAGGAGAGAGAGGAGAGAGAAGAGAGAGAGGAGAGAGAGGAGAGATAGAGAGAGAAAGAGAGAGAAAGAGAAAAAGAGAGAGAGAAAAAGAGAGAAAAAGAGAGAAAAAGAGAGAGAAAGAGAGAGGCGAGAAGAGAGGGAGAGAGAGAAAAAGAGAGAAAAAGAGAGAGAGAACGAGAGAGAGAGGGAGAGGGAGGGAGAGAGAGAGAGAGAGAGAGAAGAGAGAGGATAGAGCAATGCAGCCTCATTCTGTGAACTGCTCCGATTTTAGAGGTGTGTCCCGTGGCTAACAGCTGATATCCGGCTCCTCTCCTCAGTGCATAATTGAATTAAATTATAAATAAATAATATTCATAATTAAATTCTTGACCAGGACGGCCGGGACTTGAACTCGTAAACTAATGCTTCTTAGGCGAGTGCTCTATCCATTGAGCCACTGCCTCTAATGAGCAACATAGGCAGATTTGGTAATCTTTAGCTCTATACTGCAGTAGAGAATCTAGAAGCAGATTGTTCAGCTGCAAGGATGGATGGATGGACGGAGACATGGACGTCGCTGTGGCCGGCGAACCGCCTCCTTTCAAAGGGAGCGGTCTGTGCGGCGTCACAGCGACATCACTAAGCAGCCGCCCAATAGGAATGTCGGGGCGGAGATGAGCGGCCGGAACATCCCGCCCACCTCCTTCCTTCCTCATTGCCGGCGGCCACAAGTAAGGTGAGGTTCCTCGTTCCTGCAGTGTCACACATAACGATGTGTGCTGCCGCAGGAACGACGAACAACCTGTGTCCTGCAATGATAATTGGAATTTGAACGACGTGTCAACGATCAACGATAAGGTGACTAATTTTGATCGTTAACATTCGTTCGTGCATTTCACACGCAACAACATCACTAACGAGGCCGGATTTGAGTCACGAATTCCGTGACCCCACGACATCTCGTTAGCAATGTCATTGCACGTAAAGTGGCCTTAACTGTAAAGAACCCTTTCCTATTTAGCTGTTGGAATCGCTTTTCTTCCACTCGCAGTGAGTGCCCCCTGGTCCTTAGTATTGTCTTTGGAAGAAATAAGTCATGTGCCAGTCCTTTATATTGACCACACATGTATTTATACATATAAATGAGATCTCCTCTGAGACGTCTTTTTTCTAAGCTAAACATATCTAACTTTTTCAACCTGTCATCATATGGGAGGCCTCCATTACTCATCATATGGGCGGCCTCCATTCCTTGTAGTAGTCTAGTTGCCGCCTTTTAACTGACTCTAACTTCTGAATGTACTTTTAAAATGTGGAGCCCAAAACAGAGATCCCATATTCCAGATGTGGCCTTACAAGTGATTTATAGAGGGGTAACAATACGTTGGGATCACGGGATCTAATCTCTCTTTTTATACACCCTAAAATCTTGTTTGCTTTTGCAGCTGCTGCCTGACATTGAGTGCTGCTGCTCAGATTAATTGTATCCAGATTACCCAAGTCCTTCTCCTGTTACTGGTCAGCTTATTTATAAGCTTGATTCATTCAGTTTATATGTGACATATATTATTTATATATGGATTCTTCCTTCTGGAAGGACTCGTACAATTAGTATTGAATTTGTTGTCATAACAAAATGGGAAATGAAAAATTTGTTGCTAATGTTTTCTTTTTTTTTTCTTTTCTCCTTTCTGTTTCACAAAATAAATATTGTCCATGTCTGTATATATATTTTTTTCCCCAACTTGTGACCATGAATTCAGATTCATATACTGTATATTCATTGTCTTGGGATATTATGTGATCATTATATAGTTAACCTATTTGTGGATTTATTTCTTTTGTATGTCTCTACATGTATGTGTAGCACCCCAAGGGGTCGGGGGGAAATACTCTTCGCCGGGCCGGTGATGATCAGGGGGGATGTCCCGGGTGGCCTTGCCCGGCTTCGTGACCTCGAGGTGTACATGGAGGGAGATGGGTGGAGATAAGGGTGATGGAGGATGGTGGAGGTTGATTTCGTGAAGCCACCTGCGGTATGTGGCCAGGGGATTAGCCACCGCTGCTTTTGCTGTCCTCCAGGGCAGATGGTAGTAGCAGCCGAGGTGTTTCTGCTCCCCACAGGTGGAGTGGGCCCCGGAGAGGATGATGAGGGGAGTAGTAATGGCGAACTCCAAAGGGCAGGGCGACAGTACCGGAAATGACAGGTGGACACAGTCTTCGCGGGTTCCAGGTGTTTTACTTACAGTTCTTGCCGCTCACCTGGGAATCACCAGTCACCAGCTGTGAAGGGCTTCGTCGAACCTGGATCCTTTAGAGGTCAGAGCCAGTGAATATGATAGTGGGACCTGCCTCCTGCGCTTGGTGTAGATCGAAGCTCTTGGGGACCCTTGGGTCTTCTTACGTGTGTCTACTCTCTGTCCGTATGCAGGTGCCGCAAGTGAAGCCTGCCTTGGAACAAGACCCTGGATCCTATATGGCACTGTGCCCCGGTAACTGTGGGGGCCGGAGGGGCCTTCAATCCCCCAAGCCTGCAGATTATGGTGGACGACCTGAAGTACAATACACCCTAGGATTCTGCACTCTGTCAGCACCGATCCCCAGGGAGCAATTAAGCTCTCCTCTCGGCCACTGTATTCACTCCTGTGTTCCACCAGAGCCACTGGTGAAAACTGCTCCCTTCCTCTTCTGCTGGAGAACTCTCTAACTGTTGTGTTGGCTCCTACTTCCCCCTGGTGGTTGCTCCTCCCATCCCAGGTCCCACCACTAGTCGATTGGGGATCCCAAGTGTGGTGGTATCCTAAAGACCCAACCACGTTGGCGACCCCGTTTGACCCGAACCTAGCCTGGTCCACGGTAAAAGAATAGCAACCCTGTTTGTGTGTGTATGAGTTGTGAAAGTGAAACCGGCACCGACCTCCTCCAGACTCGGGGTGAGCACTGTTCCTTAAGTGAGCTGCAGTACCCTGTGGCGACGGAAGCCTCATGGGCTCCACATATGTCTATTTGTAATTTATAAGGTATACTTTCATGGGAAAAAATCTTTTTGATATATACAGTATGTTTGGACATTAAACTATTTATTGGTTAAATGTATATCAGTCTTTTTAGGTGTCAGAGTAAAATATACAAAATAGGATATATCCGGACCTACTGAACAATTGCCTCATGGGAGAGCCTTTAACATCACCTGTGTCTAATTATGGATATCCTTTAAGAGATGCCATGTGACTGAATGGATCAAGCTCTAACAAAGGACCATGTGTCTGAAACCCATAGCTGTTTTTATATTTTTCTGCCCCTTGGGGTCTTGTAATGTCTTTTTTCGTTGTGCTACATGCCGTTTTTTGAATTTTATGAGTAAGTTTGTAATAAAGCCTGTAAAGATTTTATCTTGAGGGCATTGGAGCTGGATTTTATTTTTTTTTCCTTTTGCTGATTGCTCCACCGGACAGGGTGTTTCCTTGCTCCATGGAGGGGAAGCCCAGGCACAGGTGAGCTATCTATACCTTACTATGCTACTGGTAAGCATGTCCTGTTCTAAGTGTTGCGGACGGGGACCAGACCACTGCAAGGGGGTGCTCGAATCCAGGTTCGTTACTGTGGCTCGAGTGGCAGCCGGGTGAATTTACAGGGGAAAAGTTTGTCAGTGACGCCACCTGTGGGTTGCGGTGATGGTTGGTGACACTGCCGCTGTCTGGATATGGGATGCCCGGGGCTGATAGAGTGGGGCAGCAGGATGGTATCCCCTCCACGGGTAGGGGAGATGTTGTCCCAGGGGGCCCAGGTATACGGGGAAATATGCTGCGGAGAGTGTCATGCAGGGCTGGACTGGGCAAGAATGGTGTACTCACAGTTCCAAGGAAATTCACACAGAGTCCAGTAGTAAACCAAATTGCCAGTGACTGGTAACCTGCGGCGATTGTATTCGGGTCCCACACCCTGGTACAGCAAACAGGGGTCCCTTCCTCCTGCACTCAGTGTTTGTGTCTTCAACAGGACAACTCCGCTTGAAACGGTGGAAGTACACTCCCGGTAACTTTGTATGTTGGGAGCTGTGGCCCGTGAAATCTGACCCTTGGGATCTCTATGGGTTCTGACGGACACCCTATTCCCCCGCGTTTGGGCTTCTGTTTCGCTCTCTGGATTTGCTGGTGGGAGAAGACGTGGAATCTTGTCCCCAGCTGGCTAATTGACAAGGGGCTTGAAACCTTCCTCGCCCTAGGGTCCAGGTACCCCGACTGTGCACGGCCTCCAGACCGGATTCCCGCTGTCGGCACCGGCGGGCTACAACCCTGCCCCGATCCACTTAAGGTCTCCCGCGACCGCATCTCCATCGCCTGTGGTCCTGTTTGCCGTCTGCCACCTAGTCAGTAGTCTGGTAGTCCAGGGGCACCAACCCCTGACTCCGCTGTCACTCCACACTCCTCTCTCCTCGACTGTCAGCACTCAACTCCAACTCAACTTCAACTTGTCCCTCCCAGAACACCTCAGGACTCCTAGGTGGGCGCTCCCATCAGCCTGGTCCCGCCCACTGGTGTGTCCCTATTGTCATTGGGGGGTGACTAGGCTTTACTGGCTGGTGTTATGTACCTGGGTGTGGGTTTGTGTTGGTGTGCCAAGGAGGATGGAGTCCTGCACCTGGCAGATCTGTGCAGTCTCTGTGACAACCTGGTTTTGCCAGGACGTCACACAAGCATTTTGCCTTTTTTTTAGTGATTTTCCTGGCCAATCACAACCTTGCCAATACTTGATATGGCTGTGATGGAGCCAGAAGTACCCACGCCAGAAAAGCTTGCTAATTGGCTGCTCTGCAGCCTTTCAACAAGCTTTATTCAGATTACAAATCTGAACAGGAACCGGACATGCAGGCAAAAAGTCTGTGTTCGGGTCTGGGACCGGGACATCTTGTATTCGGTATGAACCTGGAAATTTACAGTACGGTTCACTCACTCCTAAAAATTATCAAGTTTTTCTAGGTGACAACTAGTTTTGTAAAAAAAAATATGAGACAACAGCAAAGCATTTTTATCAAACTATCCAAAAATTATCCCATTTTTTCTTGAGACAAAACAGGTGTACTGCTTTGAACATGAAGAACTGATTGTTTCATAACTGGGAGTGAAAATTGTTCATTATTTTGGTGCGTATCTTGTTTACTAATTACAAAATAATTAGTCAATTACAAAAGTTATTTCTCAAGCTGCCCGAAAGCATCCCTTTTTTAGACAGACAAAATAGGAGTATGATTTTCAAATTAAAAAAATATGGCTTTCTGTCCCCAAATCTTTTAAAAAATTATCCCTATTTTGGAAAATGTTTCCTATTTTTCCCCCCTAAGGAGAATACATTTCTCAGCATCACTATCTAATGCTGTAAAATATAGTGGGAATACTTTAGACATGTGGATTGCTTAGATATGTAGTGGCGGCAGCAGAAAAAGCACGGTGGAGAGTCCAGATTGTGTCTCTGTGAAGACAGTGCTGCTGAAGTGTTTGCCAGCGTACTATTAAAAATGCAACCAAGGTGCCATGCATATTAGGGTCTTGTTGTATACTAACCATCTACCTTTGTAATATTTACTCTGTAGATGCCTAATTTTTTGTGTATTTATAACTGAAGCTAATTTCTACACTTCAACTATGTCATAACATTGTACCTGTGGATCCTGGGGTGTAGATGGGTTTGTCAGTCTGTACAAATATATATCCACTTTGAAAGGACAACAGGACAACTTTCTCCAGAGAGCATTGCGGAGAGATTACAGTGATATACGCATACTGTTTCTTATTTGAGTCTTTTTCCAAATTTTCTGAAGAAATCTGAAAAACACAAAAAAAAACCAGAAATCATCCAGGGAAAAATATGTAAAAAAAGGAACAGCTTTTTTTCATGTCTTAGAAAAACCTCTTATTCCCAGCACTCATCTTCTGGCCAAAATGATAAATTATTAAGAGTAAATTTTTTTCTAGATAATCATAAAATGAAGATATATACAGTCATATGAAAAAGTTTGGGCACCCCTATTAATGTTAACCTTTTTTCGTTATAACACTTTGGCTTTTTGCAACAGCTATTTCAGTTTCATATATCTAATAACTGATGAACGGATGGTAATATTTCTGGATTGAAATGAAATTTATTGTACTAACAGAAAATGTGCAATCTGCATTTAAACTAAATTTGACCGATGCATAAGTATGGGCACCTCAACATAAAAGTGACATTAGTATTTTGTAGATCCTCCTTTTGCAAAAATCACAGCCTCTAGTCGCTTCCTGTAGCTTTTAATGAGTTCCTGGATGAAGGTAGATTTCACCATTCCTGTTTACAAAACAATTCCAGTTCAGTTAAGTTTGATGGTCGCCGAGCATGGACAGCCGCTTCAAATCATCCCACAGATGTTCAATGATATTCAGGTCTGGGGACTGGGATGGCCATTCCAGAACATTGTAATTGTTCCTCTGCATGAATGCCTGAGTAGATTTGGAGCAGTGTTTTGGATCATTGTCTTGTTGAAATATCCATCCCCTGCGTAACTTCAACTTCATCACTGATTCTTACACATTATTGTCAAGAATCTGCTGATACTGCGTTGAATCCATGCGACCCTCAACTTTAACAAGATTCCCGGTGCCGGCATTGGCCACACAGCCCCAAAGCATGATGGAACCTCCACCAAATTTTACTGTGGGTAGCAAGTGCTTTTCTTGGAATGCCGTGTTTTTTTGCCTCCATGCATAACACCTTTTGTATGACCAAACAACTCAATCTTTGTTTCATCAGTCCACAGGACCTTCTTCCAAAATGTAACTGGCTTGTCGAAATGTGCTTTTGCATACCTCAGGCGACTCTGTTTGTGGCGTGCTTGCAGAAACAGCTTCTTTTGCATCACTCTCCCATACAGCTTCTCCTTGTGCAAAGTGCGCTGTATTGTTGACCGATGCACAGTGACACCATCTGCAGCAAGATGATGCTGCAGGTCTTTGGAGGTTGTCTGTGGATTGTCCTTGACTGTTCTTACCATTCTTCTTCTCTGCCTTTCTGATATTTTTCTTGGCCTGCCACTTCTGCGCTTAACAAGAACTGTACCTGTGTTCTTCCATTTCCTTACTATGTTCCTCACAGTGGAAACTGACAGTTTAAATCTCTGAGACAACTTTTTGTATCCTTCCCCTGAACAACTATGTTGAATAATCTTTGTTTTCAGATCATTTGAGAGTTGTTTTGAGGAGCCCATGATGCCACTCTTCATAGGAGATTCATATAGGAGAACTACTTGCAAGTGGCCACCTTAAATACCTTTTCTCATGATTGGATACACCTGCCTATGAAGGTCAAAGCTCAATGAGGTTACAAAACCAATTGAGTGCTTCATAAGTTGGTAGAAAGTAGTTAGGAGTGTTCAAAACAAGAAATTAATAAGGGTGCCCACACTTATGCACCTGTCAAATTTATAATAGAAATAGCCAACTGGATCAGGTATAAATAAGTAAGTATAGAACTAGCCAAATACCAGCTAAAAAAGACGCCTAAAAAAATAACTTTTAATGAATACCGTTTAAAAGCTGTTCAAACAACAAAACACACATAAATTGCACCGCATGTGCCAGATGTGAAAGGGTGTAGTGGCTCTGATCCTCTCTAGGTAGCAGCAGAAGGGCATCAGAATGCACAAAGGACAGACACCCACTACACAGCAGTGATACAGATGTAGAATGCCCTCAGGAATACTTGGTAGTACTGTCTATAAGAGCCAGGTGACCCTAAAAAAAATGGCATCTTCTCAAATGCAAGATGTCTTTCTGACAGGGAGTATATTGTTTACCATTGCGCTACAAAACTTTAAAGGGCATAGTTTACACTGCCTCTCATAAAACAGTGATTCTCAGGTTTATCTAGCTTTGATGACAAAACGCACACCACTCTGGGGTAGTCACCATGATAAATCTCAACAGCTAGAAAAGAAAAAGGAACCGTCTCACCAGTTTCATGTAGCTAAGGTCTGATGTTCCTGTTAAATCACTGTCAGTCTGTCAGATAGCTGGCCTTCCATGAATCCCCCGATCCTCCCAGGTATTGCTGCAGGATCCGGTTCTTATGCCAGCTTCTGATAAAGCTAGGGCTCCACTCTCAACGTGTTTCCCTTATCATCAGGAGAGCGAAGTGTCTGGACAATAAATGTCCTCACATGGATAGACACATGTGAAGTCCCGACCTCAAGCGTGCAACAGACTGCACAGCACTCTCCTGATGATAAGGGAAACGCGTTGAGAGTGGAGCGCGAAACCGAAGTCCCGCCCCCTGGGAACAGAGAGTGTCGGAGAGCGTGCGGCTGCAAAAGAAGCCGTGCAGAAGGTGTGCTGTGAAAAGACCAAGGGGGGGCGGGTGAAGATCCCATCCCATGTGACCAAAGGGATAAAGGGCAGGGACTCCAGGACTCTGCCACCCGTCTAGTTCCTGGACATCCACCGTGCAGCATGTCTGTCCCGTCCGGCAAGCCCGAAATCCCGGAGCCCATACCTGGAACAGTGGCATGGGTGGAAGCCCGGACGACGCAGATATGTCGCCGTCTACAGCCCCAAGTACGTCTCCTAATGGAAAGGTGGGTGGCCGAAATTGAGGAAGTGGCTGCGGCCGTGCGGATACGCGAGGTGGAGGCAGTGTTGGAGGAGCGGGTAGGCGACCCACATCCCTATGTCCCCGAGGGTACGGCCACTGTGGCTGAGGGGCCCAGTCTGCTCCCGTTCACCCTCCTGCTTCCCCCGCCGTCCGTATCGGTTGCCGCTGCCCCGCCGATTGGTCCGCTGCCCCCGACACCGGCAGCGAAGTCCATCCCACCTGCCCACGAGGACAGGCCTGTAGATGCCGCCCGTGGACGGCCCTTCGTTCAGCCCGCACTGATCCCGTTGCCGAGGAAGGTTCCCCGGGAGGTGCCCGTCCGCAAGGTGAGCCCGCCGGTCCCGGAAGTAACCGCGCCCAAAGAAGTTCCGGCCCCAGCAGTCCGCCCGGCCATGGAGAGAGTGGAAGTGGCCCGGAGGAAGACCCAGCAGGTGAGGCTCGTTGCTCCCGAATCCCAGGCCTCGGCAGAGGCAGCACAGGGTTGCCGTTGCAGAGCAGCACCACATGCCACGCCACTGCAGGACTCCCCAGTCTCGAGAATACCGGTCGTAGCCGGTACAGGGGAGCTCCGGCAGGGCCCAACCCTAGCGCAGCAAGAGCAGGTGAATGCTCCATACTGGGAGCGGCGGCCGAGCCAGCTGGGCTGGGAAATCGCACCTCGGGAACGGCAGAAGGAAGAGCTGTTGGCCTGCACCATCTGCGAGAAGGAAAATCTACGGAGTGCCACCTATCGGGTGCGGGGCCCGACCTTTGAAGGCCAAGTCCATCGGTTTGACCCCCAGCGTGGGTGGGGGTTCATCTTTGAACCGGGCATGGAGGCTGAAATCTTCGTCTCCCGTCGGGACATCAACTCCCACCTCCCGATGGGCCACCCAGACCGTGACCTGTTACCCGGTGATCTGGTAACTTACACCCGTCACTGCGGGGAGAGGGGCTGGTTTGCCCTTGGTGTGAAAAGGAGGGAAGGCCACAACGTTCCTAGGCGGCCCCAGTTCCCTCCCCCGCCATACAGTTCCGAGGTCCTGGTTGAGAAGGAGTACGAGGAAGAAAGTTAAAGAGCGGTAGCGGTCCCGGCTACCATGTTAAAGTCCTCATTGGGACCATCCTGCCCGTCCCCGTTGGGACTTTAAAAGAAAAATGCTTTACACCATTTTAATAGACAAGGCCGAGAAATTGCAGGCCACCCAATAACTTTTGGGCCTTGTAAATAGCCCCTTGGACCACCCTCCTGTCCTACAGTTTCCGGAGAGGCTGGTTGGAGGAAGGGCCTGCAGCAGAGGAGGCCGGGGTCCTGTCACCAGAGCAACCGGTGACAACCCTCCGGGTCAGGGGTCCCCTGGACATGGGACCTCTGAGAGACTGCCGGGTATGGAACTTTGTACCCGGCCCATTGTGGGCAATACCCGTACCTGGGCCTGTTTCCTGGACTGGGGAAAAGGGGTGCTGACCTGGTTTTCTTAGAGGCAGCATCAAGGTGCAGGTTTGCTTGGGTGGGCAAGCGGAAGGACCCGGTCCCGTTCCCGTTAATAAAAATGTTATAATATTTGGAACGTTTAAGTAACCTGCCTCCCGTAAGGGTAGATTCTACAGTTTCCTTATGTAACTACTGTTAGTATACTTGTATTTGTGTTTTTGTATTTTTATCTTTTTCAGTTAGGCCCCTTTCACACGTCAGTGATTCTGGTACGTTTGTGCTTTTTTTTAAACGTACCAGATTCACTGACATACGCAGACCCATTATAATCAATGGGTCTGCTCACACATCAGTGATTTTTCACTGAACGTGTCTCTGTGCAGCGTGCACGCGTGTCCGTGACGGAGACATGTCCATTTTTTTCTGGCATCACGGATGTCCCACGGACCACACTATGGTGTGATCCATGAAACACGTGCCAGAAAAAAACGTGCTTCTAAAATAAAAAGCATTTTTACTCACCCGGCTCCAGCGATGCTCTCTGCAGCCTGTTCTGCCTGCTGCTTCTGAGCCGGCTCATTATTGTCGCGCATATTCATGATGCACGACACAGCCGACCCGGAAGCAGCTGCTGCGGGGGTCTGCGTCGGCCGGATGCTGTACCACGGGAGCAATCAGCACCAAGGACAGCAGGAGCGGGCACAGGTGAGTTGATTTCTAAGTGCAATCACGGGCCACGGAGAATGGAGCCCGGATTGCACTTAGACAACCCACGTGTGCCGTGAATCACGGCACACGGAGGGACATGGGCGTGTTTTACACGTCAGTGAAGAACGTCACTGTTTTTCACTGAAGTGTGAAACGGGCCTTACAAAAATAAACCAGTGGTGGTCGGGCAGCCCACGGACGGTCTGCATTCAACCAAGGGGGAGTGTGACACCCTGGACTAGCCAGGTAGTCACAGTTAGACCCTTGTGTGGCGCCCCAGGACCTGGTCGCCACAACAGCATTGCCCTTCCAAAGGGTTAATGCTGTGCCTGGAGGTAATGGGGAGGTCCATTGGCCAGCAAGTTTAACATCCACCGCAGTTCTCCCTCCGGCCAGCAGGGGGAGCTCTGAACCTGGAATTCCAGGGAGGATTCCTTAAGTCTGACCTGAGGGAGGAAGTAGCAGACAGTCTGTAGAGAGAAGTGATAGTGAACAGACGCAGAGTAGTGCTGTCCTGTGGATCTGGGGCCTAGAGCTAGAGCAGCTTGGCCCAGGGAAGCAGGAGTAGCAGAGAGGCAGCGGAGAGACTCGGACATCAGAGTCTGTGGCCACCAGGGCTTAAAATACTCCCTGGTAGCCGAATCCGAAGGGCAGGAGAGCTGCAAGCACCTGGCCCATAAACAGCCCGAAGGTACAGCTGCAGCATCAGGGCTCGGTGTGGACTCCAGCAGAGAAGCACTAGAGAGGGCCTGCGCAGCCTGCTACAGAGGGAAAGGGACGTACCATCGGTCCCAGCAGCAAAGAGGGCCATTGCTGGATTCAGAGAAGCAGGGTCCTATCATAACAAAGAAAAGCACAGGAGTAAGCCTCATACTCAGCTGGCCAGAAAGATTCCCCCAAGTACTTCCAGGCCGACCGGATCCCCATCACCACCTGTAACGGTCTCCCAGGACTGGACTGTTCCCAAAGTAAAAGAGGAAAAGGTAAAGAGACTGTTGTTTGTGCCTGGTTCTTTCATTGCCTGTCGGCCCTGCACCGTGTTAGCCACACAACACCATAGACTTTCACGAGCACTAACAGTGTCCCCGGGGCTCCGCTCCACCTGTGGGGAGCAGTACCACCATTGCTGCTATATCATCACCCCGGAGGCCTCACACAGCAGCGGCGGCTTAATAGCCGCAGACCACAGGTGGCGTCACGAACACAAACTTTATTCATCAAGCCACATATTCTACTGACACCCACCAGGGCCACGGAGCCGGGCCCAGCCACCACTGACTACCTCCGGACTAGTCCGGCCCGGCACCGGGTGTCCCATAGCCCTGGGGTGGGCGAGTCAACTTTGGCGTCACGAACAGGATTTCGTGCCCGGTCCCACCGGGTACTGTGCGCCTGCAGAAACTGTGCTTAAAAGACTGTGTTATTGTTTGCAAACTGCCGCCGCCATTAGCCTCGCCGAGCGCAGGAAGAAGGGGGCGTGCCAGACAAAGAGCGCGGAGGGAGCGCGCCATCAGAGCAGAGCGCTGTTAACCCCGCTCGACCCAGAAGTGAATTTGAAAAGTGAACGGAGCCTGGTAAGGTTCACTAAGGGGGAGGAAGATGTCCGACTCGGAGGAAGGGCAGGTGGCTGCCATAGCCCGAAACGCCGCAGCACCAGCCGAAGCAATCCCAGTCGCCGTCGCCCCAGCCCCCGCTGTAGCGCCAGTAATGCCGATCACAATGCCGTACATCCCGGGAGCGGAATGGCTGCCGCAGTACTCCTGGGAGTCCCATACCTTGAGCGACTTCAGAGAAAGTCTGCACAGCTTGTTCCGGGTGTATCCGCTGACTGAGAGTCAGAAGGTGGGCATATTAATGGGGCAGCTAGCCGGCGCGGCCCAGCGTGAAGTGAAGTCCTGGCCTGATACAGATAAAGGGACAGCAACCCAGATACTGGCCAAGCTAAAGAGTACTTTTGACACCCGCACCGCAGCAGAAATAAAGATGAGATTCTTTGGGTGCAAACAACGGGCCGCAGACAGCATACGGGACTATGCCTTAAACTTGCAGGAGGCCCTGAAAGCAGTTAAACAGGTGGACCCAGAGAGTATACGTGAAGAAGACAAACTCCTAACTGAGCAGTTCATAGAGGGGCTCCTGTCAGATGCCCACAGGACCCAGCTGCGTATCATGGTCCTGCAGAACCCTGCTTTGGACTTTGCAAAGTTTAAGGACCAGGCCATCCAGGTACTGAGAGAATCTAGACCGAATGACCCAGTACCCCTCCGGCCTCTTGCTATCACGTACCCTGGGGTGGTGCCTGCAACACGAGCCGCTGCAGGGGCTGAGGCGCAGTCCCTGGATAAGGATCCCACTGCAGAGCTCAGACAGCAGGTCCAGGAGCTGACCAAGACTGTAGCTGCCCTTGCCAAGACCGTGCAGTCTCTACAAGTGACCCCCTCGCCTGCAAGAATCGAGTTGGCCTCCAGCCCAGATGACGTCCCATGGATGCGACAGAGGAGGATTCCGCCGACCCGAGGAAAAGACACAGACCGGTATGATTCAACGGGACAACCGATCTGCCGCCGCTGCAGACAGGCGGGCCACATTGCACGACACTGTCCTTTAAATGGGCCGAGCCTGGGGCCAGGAGCCAACCCCCAGGTGTAAGGAAGCCCGGCTCAACCCCCAGCCGCAGCAAGTATGTGGGAGGACGACCGGTCCTTCCTATTGTGCTGGATGGGATCCCTTTGAATGCCCTTCTGGATACGGTAACAACCATCCCTTATAAACTGTACAAAAGATATTGGGCTGATTCAG
Source organism: Anomaloglossus baeobatrachus (assembly GCF_048569485.1). Classification (NCBI taxonomy): domain Eukaryota; kingdom Metazoa; phylum Chordata; class Amphibia; order Anura; family Aromobatidae; genus Anomaloglossus; species Anomaloglossus baeobatrachus. Next base: position 667,132,224 of record NC_134356.1, on the reverse strand, counting down.
ACATTGACCATGGCCCAGATGATGATTTAACAATTGTGGCCAGTAATGGTCAGCCCTTACCTCAAATTGGGTATAAAGCAGTAACCATTAAAGTGGGGCGGGTAGAATTGCCATGTCAGGGGATGATAATTGTAGATATTGATCGCAAAGAATCTGACCCACTGCTAACCATTGGTACAAATGTGATAGAAAATTGTATTGCCGAAGTGATAATTTTGTTGCAACAGGCGTCTGAAACTGCCAACTCCGGGCAGCAGCGTGCCCTACAGAGGGAGATCAGAGCCCTGATGAGGAGGCAGCAGGTAGAGCTGGCCGGAGGAGAAATTGGCAGTGTGAGGGTAAGTGACCCCCTCCCCATTGCAATACCCCCAAGAAGTGAAATGTTGATATGGTGTCGGGCAGCAATAGGCCTCAAGGGTCAGGATTACCATGCCTTGGTAGAACCGGTGTATTCAGACAGTAGGCCTGGAGTCCTGATAGCCAGAGGGGTAGCAGACGTTCGCAAGGGGAGAGTGCCCATCCGTGTCCTGAATTGTGGGGAGGAGGAAGCCAAATTGCCCCGGTACGCCACTGTAGCAAAACTGTACACTGTCAGCAACAATACCATCAAAGCAGTGGAACCCTCGATCCCGTCCGACCAGGCGGAAGACAATGGCTCCAAGGGGCAGCTGGAAAACTGGTGCCAAAAATTACATGTGGGCACCGACTCCACCCCCTCACACCAAAAGCATGGGGTTTACCGGGTGGTACAGGAGTACGAGCGGGTCTTCAGCAAACACCCCCTAGATTTTGGGCAGGTGAAAGGGGTTAAACATCAAATCCCCACGGGTGATCATCATCCCATTAAAGAGAGATACCGCCCTGTACCCCCCGCACAGTATCAGCGTGCCAAAGAGATGTTACGGGAAATGAAGGAGGCTGGGGTTATCAGAGATAGTTGTAGCCCCTGGGCAGCTCCACTAGTGCTCGTAAAGAAAAAAGTTGGTACAATGAGAATGTGCGTAGATTACAGGCAAATTAACCGCATTACACATAAAGATGCTTATCCACTACCCAGAATAGAGGAGTCACTAACAGCCTTAAAGTCAGCTAACTATTTCTCCACCTTGGATCTTACCAGTGGGTATTGGCAGGTTCCCGTGGCAGAGGCGGACAAGGAGAAGACTGCATTCACGACACCAATGGGCCTCTGCGAGTTCAACTGTATGCCATTCGGGCTCTGCAACGCCCCAGGGACATTCCAAAGGTTGATGGAGTGCTGCTTGGGCCACCACAACTTTGAAACCGTGCTGTTGTACCTGGATGACGTCATAGTCTACTCCAAGACTTATGAAGACCACCTGAGGCACTTAGCAGACGTGTTTGAGTCCTTGTCGAAATATGGCCTGAAGATAAAGCCGTCCAAATGTCACCTCTTGAAGCCAAAGGTACAGTACCTGGGTCATGTGGTCAGCGCAGAAGGTGTGGCACCTGATCCGGAGAAAGTCACCGTAATCAAGGACTGGCCAAGACCCACCACGGTAAAGGAGGTGCGGCAGTTCCTTGGGCTGGTGGGCTACTACCGAAGGTTCATTGATGGTTTCACAAAGATAGCAGCGCCCCTTCAAGATCTCCTGGTGGGCCAGCCAAAGCAGGCTAAGAAGCAGAGCCCTCCATTTGAATGGAGCAGCCAAGTAGAAACATCCTTTGTCCGGCTGAAGGGGGCTCTCACGGGAGAAGAAATTCTGGGCTACCCTGACTACAGCCAGCCGTTTGTACTGTATACAGACGCCAGCAACGTGGGACTGGGAGCAGTTCTGTCCCAGGTGCAGGGAGGCAGAGAGAAGGTGATAGCTTACGCCAGTAGGAAGCTTCGGCCCACAGAAAGGAATCCAGAAAACTACAGTTCCTTCAAGCTGGAGTTCCTCGCTATTGTTTGGGCAGTGACTGAACGCTTCAAGCACTATCTGGCATGGGCCAAGTTCACCATCTTCACGGACAACAATCCGTTGACACATCTGGCAACAGCCAAGTTAGGTGCGTTGGAACAGCGATGGATGGCCCGGCTGTCTAACTTTGACTTTACCATCAAGTACCGGGCTGGCAAGAAGAATAACAATGCTGATGCGCTGTCCAGAATGCCTCACTTACCCGAGCCTGGAGAAGACCTGGATGAACTCGAAGAGATAGAGTTACCGGCTTTCCATCACCGAGGCGTTTCCCAGTGTGAGCATGCTGTAGGAGTGAAGCGCTCGAGCCAGCACGAGGTCTCGGTCAACCCATTACTCCACCATAATTGGGAAGAGACACAGAACGGTGACCCGGCCTTGCGATTGGTCAAAGAAAAGCTAGCACAAGCTGAGACCCATCTTGGCCCAGATGCTCCAGAAGAAGCCCAGCAGCTGTGGAAGGAGAGGGGACGACTGTTCACATACCAAGGCAAGCTCTGCAAGAGATATGTCAACTGGCGAACGAATGAACTCGTCTGGCAGATAGTGGTCCCACAGAGGGATGCTCCAATGGTCCTAGCAGCTTATCATGATAACGCAGGACACTTCGGGTGGAAGAAGTTGGAGACCCTACTCCGTGATCGGTTCTACTGGGTGCACATGAGAAAGACAGTCGAGAAGTGGTGCCGAGACTGTGGTCCGTGTAATCTGAGGCGGAAAGATGATGCCAGCCAGAGGTCTCCCCTACAGCCAATTGTCACGAAGCAGCCCCTGGAGTTGGTGGCCCTGGACCACGTGAAGTTAACACCAAGCCGGTCAGGCTATGTGTACGCCCTCACCATTGTGGACCATTACTCTCGTTTCCTGGTAGTAGTGCCCGTGAAGGACCAGACAGCCAGAACAGCCGCTAGAGCATTTCAGGCATACTTTTGTCGACCTCACAGTTACCCTGAAAGGGTACTGACTGATCAAGGTCCTGCATTCGAGGCAGAAGTGTTCCAAGAGTTCTGTAACATGTACGGTTGTAAGAAAATCAGAACCACACCGTATCACCCCCAAACCAATGGATTATGCGAGAATATGAACCATGTGGTTATTGATATGCTCAAGACTCTACCTCTGGAAGAAAGAAACCAATGGCCATTGAAGTTACCAGATCTGGTAGACCTGTACAACCATATCCCAGTAAATTCGACCAACTGCAGCCCTGCTTACCTGATGCGAGCAAGACCTGGCAAGTTACCTGTAGACTTTGAGATGGGGACTGTGTCACCTGAAGCGGTTCAGGAGATAGAAGATTGGGATACAGAGCGACAACAGCAGTACCGCAAAGTCCAGGAATGCGTAGAAAGGAGCCTGTCTCAAGCAAGAACGAGACAAGAGCAGCATTACAATCAAACAGCTCCAGCAACTCCCTTAGCACCTGGAGAACAGGTCCTCAAGAAAAAGTGGAGGGCGCATAAATTAGATGATCAGTGGGAGAATGAACCCTACACCATTATCCCCTCCAACTTTGACAATAGTAAGGTATGCCTCATAAGCAGAGATGAAGGCAAGACCTATCAAGCAGTTTCTCGAGACCGCCTGAAAGCATGCCCCGAACGGTGCAGAATCCAAAAAGAAGTAGAAGAAGTACAAGAAAGTCCCCAAAGTCCAGAAAAAGAGGAAGAGATGATCCAAACAATCCTTGGAAAATTCCCCAAAACTTGGACCCGAATAAACAATGCCATAGTGGTACCAGTGTTGACGTTCCCGCAGTTGGTCGAGCCAGAAACAGAAGAGGTTCCAGATCCACCTAAAGAACCGTCCGCTCCAACACGAGATGACACGCCAGCAGTGGAACAGGAGAATCAACCCCCTGTCAGTGGTGAACCTGTCATACCCTTGGCGACTCTTAGACCACATAGGCAATCATCACGCTTACCTATCGGGGTTGGGCCTACCTGTAGTGCTGAGGTAGAAGACACACCAAGTAGTCAGGGACAAACACCAGAGCTACGCAGGTCTCAACGCAGCACTCGGGGACAGCCCCCTCCAAGGTATAGAGAGTAAAAAGAAAGAGTACTTATTAGAATGTAAATAGTTATGTGAAATGTCTGTAATGTTGTGTACAAAATGTTTTTCTTTTTTGATTGAGAAAATAGACAATTGGGCCACTGGACTATGGGTGGCCAACACCTAGCTGTACATAGTTAACACCAGTGTGCCCAGCACCCCTGAAGAAAAACCCATCCGGCGTGCATAGAGTGGGGTCATCAATGCTCTGACGCACGCCCAGAGCCTACGTTGGGGGTTTTATCGCGGCGGGTCCCCCATGGAGCAGTGTAACGGACACCCGGCAGGGAGCCACACTGGACTCTTATAGTTGTTTAAGGTTGTAACATGTATGTCTTGTTTTGTTTTCTACAGTCCGGGAGTACTGAATTTAACTAAGGGGGAGTGTGGCGCCCCAGGACCTGGTCACCACAACAGCATTGCCCTTCCAAAGGGTTAATGCTGTGCCTGGAGGTAATGGGGAGGTCCATTGGCCAGCAAGTTTAACATCCACCGCAGTTCTCCCTCCGGCCAGCAGGGGGAGCTCTGAACCTGGAATTCCAGGGAGGATTCCTTAAGTCTGACCTGAGGGAGGAAGTAGCAGACAGTCTGTAGAGAGAAGTGATAGTGAACAGACGCAGAGTAGTGCTGTCCTGTGGATCTGGGTCCTAGAGCTAGAGCAGCTTGGCCCAGGGAAGCAGGAGTAGCAGAGAGGCAGCGGAGAGACTCGGACATCAGAGTCTGTGGCCACCAGGGCTTAAAATACTCCCTGGTAGCCGAATCCGAAGGGCAGGAGAGCTGCAAGCACCTGGCCCATAAACAGCCCGAAGGTACAGCTGCAGCATCAGGGCTCGGTGTGGACTCCAGCAGAGAGGCACCAGAGAGGGCCTGCGCAGCCTGCTACAGAGGGAAAGGGACGTACCATCGGTCCCAGCAGCAAAGAGGGCCATTGCTGGATTCAGAGAAGCAGGGTCCTATCATAACAAAGAAAAGCACAGGAGTAGGCCTCATACTCAGCTGGCCAGAAAGATTCCCCCAAGTACTTCCAGGCCGACCGGATCCCCATCACCACCTGTAACGGTCTCCCAGGACTGGACTGTTCCCAAAGTAAAAGAGGAAAAGGTAAAGAGACTGTTGGTTGTGCCTGGTTCTTTCATTGCCTGTCGGCCCTGCACCGTGTTAGCCACACAACACCATAGACTTTCACGAGCACTAACAGTGTCCCCGGGGCTCCGCTCCACCTGTGGGGAGCAGTACCACCATTGCTGCTATATCATCACCCCGGAGGCCTCACACAGCAGCGGCGGCTTAATAGCCGCAGACCACAGGTGGCGTCACGAACACAAACTTTATTCATCAAGCCACATATTCTACTGACACCCACCAGGGCCACGGAGCCGGGCCCAGCCACCACTGACTACCTCCGGACTAGTCCGGCCCGGCACCATAGTGTCCCATAGCCCTGGGGTGGGCGAGTCACTTGCACTACACCCAAATAAGGTGACAGCAGCCAACCTATTAAACCTTGGTTACCTCCCTCTGGGTTTGATGTCCACACTAGGGGGGCGGTGCCAGGTAGTTGGGGAGTGAAGGAGTCAAGTTCAAGAGCAGACCTGGTCCCAGGTCTGCTACTGTCTAACACCAGTGTCCTGGGTAGGAGCCCGGACACTTTGGCCAGGAGGCAGACGATGGTGGCCATCTGCAGGAGCCGGGAAGACAGCCTGGTGGAACCGTAGGTAGCCGGGACAGGGTAGTGGCCCGCCGGTACTGAACCGGGGAACCGGCTGGAAACCGGAGCACAAGTGGGGGTACCCAGACCGTGAAACGTGGTCCCGAATCTACCGGACCCCGTTAATTAACTGATTGAGGTCTGGACTTTAGGTCCTTTCCCACCCAAAGTCCCGAAAGAAGGCAACAGCCCACCGATTCTGGATAACGGCCACCGTCAAGGGCCAAGAGATCCAACGGGCCAGCGCCTGTGGGCAAACAGGCTCTCCCGACGTACACGCCGGGGAGCGGGACTCCCGTCGCTAAAGGCGCGGCTGTCCATTTCTACAAAAAGGTGCAGGAGAAAGACGGGCACCATCAACCTGTTTGGGGACCGAAGCAACCGGCTGCGGGCACCGACCATCCTCTGTTTGGTTTACCAGAGACTCCCGTGTGTTTGTTAGAGTGAGTACCACTGTGCCTGCGGGCCACGCACCGACACTGCACCATACCAATCGGGTCCCGGGGCCACCATCCCCTGCCCACGGAGGGGTTAACATCACAAGCTGCCCCAACATCTCCACAGGGGCGCCCCGTAACCAGCAGCGGTGGTGCCTACATTCACCACAACCCGTGGGTGGCATCACAAACTCTAATCTAAAACCCCCATTCAACACGCCAGCCCCCTTGCAGAGCGACGTGACCCCCGGTCCGGAGGCGCTCGAGCCACCAACACACAAGCCTGGATCTGAGCAGCTTGGCTGCAGCCGAGTGCGGGGCGGTGCATGTTTATAAGCTGTGATTCTTGCCAAACGGGGTGCTAATAGGTACTAACCATGCAGTGTGCCCAAACTTGAGAAGATGAAGATGAGAAGAGTGAGAAGATGAAATAGTATCATAATTTAAGTAAAGATGTGAACCTGGGATCTCTTGAAACCAGACATGGATCTCTTTCTAAGGCTAGGTTCACATTTCCGTTGTTTTAAATCCGTCAGGTCCGTCAGCGACGGATCAGTCGATTTTTAGATGTCAACTGACGCAACGGATGTGTTTTTCACAGGATTCCGTTCACAGGAATTCTGTGAAAAAACTGATCCGTCGCGTCCGTTACATCCGCTGTGCGTCCGTTTTTTGACAGATCAGTCATGATCTGTTTGTGTTTGGGACAGCCCAGTGGGTGTGCCAAACATGCTGGGCATGCTCAGTAGAGCATGACGGAATCCAGCACCATAGACAAACATTACAAGCATGACGGATTGCGACGGATTCCTGCGCGGTGCGTTAATTTTGACGGCCCGAAAAAACGTTACATTCTGCGTTGTTTCCGCCCAGTGGTCAGTCCAAAAGCGACTGACCATGGCGCAGCGAATGCAACGCAAGGTAATCAGTCGCAATCCGCCACAAATACAAGTCTATGAGACACAACGGAATCCGCTAAATGGATTCCGTTGTTTACCAGAGCCGCGGATTGTGACTGATGCAATTTAACGGAAATGTGAACCTAGCCTAAAGGGTGTAGCCCCATTTCCTCTACTTTCTCTAAGGCTAGGTTCACATTTCCGTTGTTTGCCATCAGTCACATGCGTTGCTTGACGCTTGTGACTGATGCGTTGTACAACAGATGACAAGAATAGAATTCATTGTCGGACACCGATTTAAAAGAGAGAAGGATCAGCTGATCGTTCACAATAGCCGGCCGGCTTTTCAGAGCGAACATTTGATCTCCTGGCGGCTGGCTAATGAGAGCGATCAGCTGATCGCTTACAGCAGTCGGCCGCCGAGAATGTGTGCAGAAGGCGGGGTGCGGGATGGGTAGAGCCGAGCGGGGTAATGTGTGCAGACGGCGGAGTGCGGGGTGGGTGGAGCCGAGCGGGGCCATGTGGCGCTGAGGACGTCAGTGCCGGGGACTGCATGGCTGGGGACATGTGAGTGTGAGTGTGTGTGTGTGTGTGTGTGTGTGTGTGTGTACATGCCGAGTGCAGGAGGGGCGGAGCCAAAGGGCTTAGCTTGGTTACCCGATATTTAGCTTGGTTACGTGTGCAGGGAGCCAGAGCGCATGCGCAGCATTGCGCTGCTCAAAAAATGTTACAAGCTGCGTTCCTTCCACCCGGCGGTCAGTCGTTCCACGACTGATCAGTCGGGCGGAGGATGCAATTCAGCGTCATCAGTCACAATCCGCCGCTCATACAAGTCTATGGGAACAACGGAATCCGCCAAACGGATTCCGTTGTTTACCACAGCCGTGGATTGTGACTGATACAAATTGACGGAAATGTGAACCTAGCCTAACCCCAATTTTGCTCCTGGGAAATATGCAGACAGCTTCTTGTGTCAGAGGCGGGTTTTGGATGTACGTTGTTAAAGAAGTCACCATTTTGTTATTTCCAGCCATCTTATCTCTATAATCCATTTCAGTCTGTTAAAACTTATCATTTATTAAATATATCCGTGCATGATGACTGTACCCCTTCATTTGGTTCACCAAGACTACTAGTCCCTGAGATTGCACCCATAGAACCTGAAAAAATCATTATTGACAATACTAACATGTCCCAGCCGTCAGTACCTTTTTTACCATCGGCGAAAATCCAAAAAACTAATTTAATAACTGATTTTTTAGTCCCACGATCATCAACCAAAAAAAGAAAAAACAGCGTAGAGGAGTCAGAGCAGGCTCCAAATGCAAACAAAAAAGAAAAAAAAGAATGTTTAAGCAGATCCAACAGTGCAAACAATGTGATCTGTGATGGTACTGAATCGAAAGAGACCATTATCACTAATAACATTTTTAATCTCTCTGACCATGTCTTAAGCAAGGGTGAAATCCAAGTTCTGAATAAGGGCTTGTCTTTTTGCCCATCGTATAGGTCAAAGGACTTTGATCTCTTCCTGGATGTTCAAAAGTATATCAGAAAATTAACCCTGAAAAGGCATTTTTTATTAAAAAATGACACTAATTTTGGTAATCTCCCAGAAACAACTTCTTATTATCATACTGCGGTTAAGGCTAAATCGAAGTTTTATCCTATAGCCAGCCAAGGTCATTTTATAAAAACCTTTTGCGACCTAGTATTGGCGGATCTAAAAGTAGCAGTTACTCGGAAAAAACTTTTTAAGCATAACCTGTCACATATAGAAAAGAAAGCCCTAAATAGTCTTAAAAATAATAGCGATATAGTAATCCGAGCAGCTGATAAGGGTGGAGGAATAGTTATCCAGAATAGGACAGATTACATTAAAGAAGCCCTCAGAATCCTATCGGACCCTTTATATTATGAAATTGTCAGCAAAGAGAAATATGATCAAGCTGTTGTATCTTATAAAGTTCTAATCCAAGGTGCAGTGGATGCTAATATACTGAGTCCAGCAGAAAAGAGGTTTCTTCAGGTGAATAATTCGCCATTATCCTTTTTTTATCATCTCCCAAAAGTCCATAAGAATTTACTTAATCCACCTGGGAGGCCTATTATTTCTGGCATAAACTCCCTCACAGCGAATTTAGCCCACTATGCCCATTTAGCCCACTATGTGGATCTATTAATGCAGCCACATGTCAGGAATCTTAAAAGTCACCTCAGGGACTCAGCCCATCTGGTAGAATTTCTAAATGGAATCGCATGGAACAAATCCTATATCTTTGTTTCAATTGATATAGCATCATTATATTCAAATATTCGCCACCATTTGGGCCTGTTAGCGTTCTCTTTTTTTCTGGAGGATGATAACAGATTTCCTCTTCTACAAAAAAACTTTCTTTGTGAAAGTATGCACTTCATCCTTCACAATAATTTTTTTACTTTCTTGGGTAAATTGTATCATCAGCATGTCGGTACAGCTATGGGATCTAAAGCTGCTTGCTCTTATGCTAATTTGTTTATGGGGCTATTTGAATTATTATTTATTGACAATGGCTCACATGAGAGTAGCCTTATCCTGTATAAAAGGTTCATTGATGACCTCTTCATAATCTGGGATAGTGACCACTCAGATATCAGAACCTTTCTTGATGAACTAAATAGCAATGATTGGGGTTTGGATTTTACAGCTACCATATGCGATAAAGAGATCAACTTTTTGGACCTAACGATTTTTCATGACAATGAAAAAATTCTCACTAAGACCTTCTTTAAGAAAGTAGATGCTAATGCCTATATACACTTTGGAAGTGAGCATTATGCCAAATGGTTACGAAATATTCCCCTCAATCAATACAAGAGGATTAGGAGAAATTGTTCGCGTGACACTGATTTTAGAGATCAAGTAGATGTATTGAGGGGACGTTTCTCAGAGAAAGGATACCCTGGTTCTTTGGTCCGGAGAGCCTACCAGGAGACTGCTAAACTCAAACAGTCTGATCTCATTAAAGGGAGAAAGGTCCCCTTGGATCTAACAAAGGGTAAAATGTTAGATGGATTTGCACTCAATTTTATCACTACCTTCAGCAGGGATAATCTGATCATAAGGGACACTCTATCTAAGCATTGGTCGATCCTGCAAAAAGATCCCATTCTTAGCTCCACTTTGCCCTCAGCTCCTGGTGTTACTTTCAAACGGGCACCAACTATCAAGACTATAGTAGCTCCTAGTAGGCTCAGAATAGTAACTCCTAACCAAAATAAGAATACTCCTACCATAGGGGGAGCTTTTAGATGTGGGTCAAAAAAATGTTTGTGTTGCAAAAACATATGTCACGGGAGGACCACTTTTAGTACTCCTGGTGTCTCTGAGAATTTCCCAATAAGAGATCATCTGACATGTCAGTCCGATTATGTGGTGTATCTGGTGGACTGCAAATGTGGGAAGCAGTATGTGGGTCGGACCAGTCAGGAACTCCATAATAGAGTCAATTCCCACCGCCATAATATCAAGATTGGCTTCCTAAAACATGGGTTGTCTAAACACTGCACTATTGCACACAATAAAAATCCAGATTTTAAAATCACACCCATTGAGCAGGTTCCCCCTAATGCCAACAATAGGGCAGAAACACTCAGCAGAAAGGAAACCTACTGGATACACAGATTGAATACTCTTAAACCCTTTGGCCTCAATGAGATTACTGATTTATTTTATTAATTCATGGGAATATGTTTTTGTGTTTTTTAATCATAATGATTGCCTTTTATGTTTTATTCGCCTTATATATTTTATATATATATGTATATATATGATTTTCTTTTTTTTTTTTTTTTTTTTTTTTTTTTATATATATATTTACACATTTTTATATATATATATATTTACATTTTTATATATATATTCATATATTTTTATATCATTTTTATATTATTTTCCTCTGATGGACTGTTTTTATATTCATTCAAATATTTAATATATTCATGTCTTAAATGTTGTTTTAATCACCAGTTCAGATATTTTTAATCCCCCCCCCTCCACTCCCACCCCCCTTTTTTCATGTTACTAATGATACACTGTCAACATATGTTTTGTCATCAATCCCCGTGCGCATCGCACATATGTCCTGATTTTTATCCATTTTTTATTAATCCATTTCTGCTCAAATTACTACGTGTTTCAAATAATGCATTATTGTTTTTATGTCACTCTTTCCCTTCCCTTGCTTTTTAATGTTAAAGACTAGTTTTTTCGGCAAACCAATTTATGAGTGATTTTTGGATGTTTTGTCAGATCAAAATGAACTATCTTTTATTCTTCCTAGCACTGTCGGGCTTGATCCCGTTTCACACTTCTCTGAGCATTTCATTCGTGATTTGTCTTTCCTTCTCCACGGCTTGACTACATGGTTTTTCTGAGTTAAAATCCTAAACTGTCACTGGTTGCACGCACGCGCACTATAGTTAGTTCCCACGCTTCTGAACTTTCTTAACCTTGAGATGTGAGGAACTTGCTGCTTTCTATGTGAAGCGCGCCTGCGCTTTGCTATTTTTTCCCACGATCTGAACTCCTTTCACCCCTTCTCATTAAGAGAATCTGCTTCCATTCTTATACATGCGCACCACACCGTTCCTCTGTTGTTCCTCCTGGTTTATCATAACGGATCCTTGTAATTAGTCTATTCTATTCAAGTGCACCTCACTCATTAATTAAAAAGGTTGAGTTCTAATAAAAATGATGTCATTATCGGTCCTACTTGTAAATATAATATATGCCCTGTTCTATTTGCCGATTTTACCTAGTGCAGGTTTAATGGTTAATGGTTTTTGTAGCTAATCATGAGGCATCACCCAACCTCTCTGTTAGCACAATGTCAGTGAGATGGCCGGTCATTTTCATGGCCTCTCTACCCCGGGTTCGTGTCAAAGATCATTAATAGTTGTATATATATTCCCCCCCCCCCCTTTTTTTCATGTTTTCACTGTAAATTCATTTTGTCTGTATTTTTCATTGCTATGTTTTTTGATTATGAATTTTCTGTTTGAGCTAAATGTATCAATGTATATTTTATTTTATTTAAATTTTTGTAAAGGCCATGTAATGCGGCTTTACTCCACGTGGCAATGAGTCATTGCTCTGCAGCACACGGTGAACTGACGTCATAGCCAGGGGGATCCCTCTTCCTTTCTCCTCCTTTTTTTTTTTTTTCTTCCTCTTTTTTTCTGTATATCCTTTTTAAGGGCTCCTCCTTGGTCTCTGTAAAATTCTTTTCCCTGAAGAAGGAGGCAGTTGTGGTCTCCGAAACGCGTAGGAATGAAGTAAAATAAAAGAATTGTGTGTTCAACACTGATGTCCGTGGTCTTCAAGCGCGGTGTTAAACCTGTTTTTCTCCAGTCCCGGATTTGATGTCTTGCTTGTACAACAGGGCTGCTGCTGGACCACCTTAGCACTCGCCTATGCCATTAAAGGGGTTGTGACTGGCACAACCCGACCAGGTGAGTGCACCATTTCCTTATACCTCTTACCCAGTAAATCGGGTAATACCCTATTGCGCCTTCTCTCTCCTATCTTTAGTTTGCTCAAAACTTATCATGTTGCATTCTCATATACAGTTCTGACTTATGTTCTCCTTGGCAGAGTAGATGGAATCCTAGGCAAAGTTAAAAGGGTACTTTACACGCTGCGATATCGGTAACGATATCACTAGCGAGCGTACCCTCCCCCGTCGGTTGTGCGTTACGGGCAAATCGCTGCCCGTGGCGCACAATATTGCTTACACCCGTCACATGGACTTACCTTCCCTGCAACGTCGCTCTGGCCGGCGATCCGCCTCCTTTCTAAGGGGGTGGTTCGTGCGGCATCACAGCGACGTCACACGCCAGCCGTCCAATAGCAGAGGAGGGGCAGAGATGAGCGGGCGGAATATCCCGCCCACCTCCTTCCTTCCTCATTGCCGGTGGACGCAGGTAATGAGATGTTTGTCGTTTCTGCGGTATCACACACAGCGATGTGTGATGCCGCAGGAACGACGAACAACATCGTACCTGCAGCAGCAACGATATTTGGAAAAGAAGCGACATGTCAACAAGCAAAGATTTTTCACGTTTTTGCGATCGTTAATCGTCGCTCCTTGGTGTCACACGCTGCGATGTCGATAACGGCGCCGGATGTGCTTCATCAATGACGTGACCCTGACGATATATCGTTAGTGATGTCGCAGCGTGTAAAGCACCCTAAAGTCTCATAAACGGGAAAAAACGCAGAAAAACAAGAAACAGATATTTCCTCATAAGTTAACAAAATGAACCATATTTCCTTATACTCCCTAAAGGCCACTTCACACATAATGAGATCGCTAACAACATCGTTGCTATGTCACAGTTTCTGTGATGAAACGACTTCACCAGCGATCTCGTTATGTTTGACATGTACCAACGATCCACCCCCTGCTGTGAGATCGTTGGTCGTTGCTGAATGTCCTGGGACATTTTTGGCTTGTTGGAGTCCTGCTGGGCAGGATGGATCTGCATGTTTGACACCTACCAACGATCTCGTTAACGACCTAGATGAGAACTTAAAGTGTGACTGTGGCACCCCTGACCTGGTCAGGCACCACTGAGTACTGCACCCATGCTGGGGGCAGTAAAATACAGGTAATCCAGAAGGCTGACCGAGGTGTGACTACACAGGCGCATAGTAATCAGGTCTCACACATCTACCTTTGGGAGGACTCCTGAGAGATTCCAGGAGGGGGCGTGGCCTCCATATCCACTCAAGGGGTGTGGTGGAGAGCCTGGTTGCTAGGTGGCATAGGCAGGCACAGTGGGGAGAGGAAGTAGAGAGGAGAGAGGAGTCTGGAAATGGAGCTCAGAGAGAGGAGACGTGCAGGACCCACGTGTCAGCCAGTTTTAGTGTGCAGCTCAGGGAGAGCATACGTGAGGAGCAGACCCTGGAGCTATTGCAGTCTAACAGCGTCCGCGCAGTGACTACCGACGGGGGAGATTGGTCACCTGGTAGTGCCACCCGAAATCCACCCAAGGCTAAAGAGAGCAAAGGGGTGGCAGAGTAAAGGGACTGCCAGGAAGGTACCAGGCCCGCAAGGGTAACAGGTCCCAGTGCAGAGATAGATTCACCTTTCTTCTGCCAAACCTGCCAGAGGGGGCACTTCAGACCTCCAAGACAACACCACAGAGTCCTCAGCCACATAGCAAAGAGAGGGCCCATAGTTCACAGGAGGCAAGCAGCCGGAGTGACCTGGTCCAGGCTACAAGCAAACGGGACAAAACGAGGGGAGAACAGGCAGCAGCAACTTCCCTGGGTGACCCCCGTAGGGATTTCAAGTCGGGGTCACCACAAAAACACAAAGGGCTAAGGAAGGCGAGTTGGTAGTCACCCTCATCAGTCAGCCGTAAGGATACCTGGTTCCAGCCTGGTTCATCCCAGCTACGCCCGGGTTACTCACTCTGCCACCTAATGTGAGTAAAACCCCTGAAAGACATTCTGCTTGTGCATGTGAGTTATTCTGCGACTTGTGGTGCCACACAGTTACACAGGGACCTGGGGCTTGCCTCACTCTCGGGAGGCCACTACAACTGACTGCACCCACCATCAGCCCCAGGCACCCCTTACGCTGCAGTGGCGGTCACCCTGACCGCAATACCGAGAGTGACATCCCGAAAATCCTAAAAGAAGGTTCCCTACCTGTGACCAGACTGCTCCATCCAAGTGGAGTCACTGAAGGTAATGCACCGACACAACACCTGTGGGGCTTCACATTACACATAGGCGTGTAGTTGCGTCACATTTTTCGCGCTCCCTCTGCACCCATTGGTTGGCGCTGAGAACAGTTCTGTGTTCTGATTGGGTATCGCTTCATGCTTTGTTCCTTTTTGAGCCTTGCTTTGAGGATAGAACCTGCGACTACACCCGGATTCATTCGTACTTTGTTCCTGATTGCTTGCTTGCTTTTCGGATCGAAGCTGAAGTCGCAGGTTCTATCCTCAAAGCAAGGCTCAAAAAGGGACAAAGGATGAAGCGATACAAAGTTGCCTTCTAGGCTGGCCGCCTAATCAGAACGCAGTATTGGCCACCAATCGAAGCGGAGGGGTGTGGGAAAGGCGACGCATATGCACGCCTACGTGGCTTACAGCGTCAAACACTACGCCCCTATTCGAGGTCGGAATTGTTACATAGCTGCTGTGTGACAGGGTCCCAACCACCAACGAGATCGTAATACAGGTCGCTGCATCGTTACTAACATCGTTGGCAAAATGACTGTGTGATATCTCACCAACGATTTAACAACGATCCGGAAACTGTCACGTAGTAACAATCTCGTTAATGATTTCGTTATGTGTGACTGGACCTTTATCATTGTTATTTGACAAATAACCTTGATTCTGTGTCTTTTCTTTGAGTGTCTCTAAAGAATACAGAGTTGGTGCCGATCCTACCATTCTCAGTACTACCTGAGTGAATAAGAGATTCCCGTCTCTAACATTTTGGAGGCTCCCCAGTGAGATTCAATGTTTCCTCTTTGAATTCACCTTAGATGGAACACAGCGTACCCATCCTGGGTGAGTGAATGTGACGCCCTGGACTAGCCAGGTAGTCACAAACACAACATCACACACACCCCCTCCACTGGATAGTCAACACCAGTCAAACAAAACCCTTGTTGCCTCCTCCAGGGTCTGATGTCCACACCAGGTGGGGCGGAGCCAGGCGGTTTGCCCCACCCACCGAGGAGTTCACAGACCTGGAGGCGGGAAAAGTGACAGATTCAATTTGGAGTTGGAGTTGATTGGTACAGTTCTTGGGGAACTCCACGCAAGTTAAGTACAGTATGTTTATGCTTTGTTCTCGAGAATCAGACCGAAGCATCATTTATCTGTTATTGCCAAATTTGATTCTATTCACTTTTAAAGGGAACCAATCATCAGGATTTTTGTTTATAACCTAAACCCAGTGCTATACTGGCACTATCAGGCTGATTCTATACATACCTGTAGTGGTCAGCTCAGATGTTTAGGTTTTGAAATCCAAGAAAGTAAAGTTTATAAAATCACCAACTTCTTGAGTGACAGCAGCTGAGGATCAGATAATATGTGGGGGGTATTCATAGTTATCCCCTCCCCCTGTTAGAATTAGCATAAGTATTATACAATTGATGTAATTTTTCACTTCCAGGACCTGTGGTGAGGTCATACCCATGTGACCAGAAGGGGCGGGGCCTCAACCAATAGGAAACTGTTCCTTCCTGATATCAGCTTTGTTGGCTGAGGCCCCGCCCTTTCTGGTCACATGGGTATGACCTCACCACAGGTCCTTGAAGTGAAAAATTACATTGATTGTATAATACTTATAATAATTCTAACAGGGGGCGGGGATAAGTATGAATTTCCCCCCCCCCCAGATATTATCTGCTCCTCAGCTGCTGTCACTCAAGAAGCTGCTGATTTTATAAACTTTACTTTCTTGGATTTCAAAACCTAAACATCCGAGCTGAGAACTAAAGGTACGTATAGAATCAGCCTGATAGTACCAGTATAGCACTTGCTTTAGGTTATATACAAAAATCCTGCTGATTGGTTCCCTTTAATGTCTTTATCTACTGGACCTTGCCTTAAATTTTGTTTGTTGATGCATTTTCAATAAAAAGAGATTAAACATAATTTAGGTAAAGATGTAACTAAATAGAACAAGAATGAAACTGAAGCAAGAACCAGGTCTGGAAGCTGGACATAGATAATGTGGGAATTACTGCAGTAGACAGTAGACATACTAAAACAGTATGACATACTAACAGTACTAAAACAGTATGACATACTAACAGTACTAAAACAGTATGACATACTAACAGTACTAAAACAGTATGACAGTAGACATACTAAAACTTAGATAATCATTCTGGTTTAACCCTGAAACGACCGTGGGCAGTAATATATGTCCTAGCGGTCGTAGTGTTAAGGCCGCTTTACACGCTGTGATATCGATACCGATATTGCTAGCGTCCGTACCCGCCCCCATCGTTTGTGCGACACGGGCAAATTCCTGCCCGTGGCGCACAAAATCGCACGGACCCATCACACATACTTACCTGCCTTGTGACGTTGCTGTGACCGGCGAACCGCCTCCTTTCTAAGGGGGCGGTTCGCTCGGCATCACAGCGACGTCACTAAGCAGCTGCCCAATCAAAGCGGAGGGGCGGAGATGAGCGGGACGAACATCCCGCCCACCTCCTTCCTTCCTCATCGCGGGCGGGATGCAGGTAAGGTGAGGTACCTCATTCCTGCGGTGTCACACGGACCAATGTGGGCTGCCGCAGGAACGACTGACAACATCGTGGAAACAGCAGAAACGATAATTGGGAGGAGGGGGGATGTCACCGATGAGCGATTTTGAACGTTTTTCCGACGATTCAAAATCGCTCATAGGAGTCACACACAACGAGATTGCTACAGCGGCCGGATGTGCGTCACAAATTCCGTGACCCCAACGACATCGCATTAGCGATGTTGTAGCGTGTAAAGCGGCCTATACTGCCCGCGGTCTGCTGCCGGCAGCATGTTGCGATCACCGCACATCTCAACTGATTTTCACAGCTGAGATGTGTGCCTGCCAGGCACGAGTAGAATGATTATCTGCTCATGCCGTTTAACCCCTCAATATGTCACAGCGCCATTATAACGGCATCCACGGTAAACATTTACTTACCGCCCGATACCGGAAGTCACGTGACGTGATCATGTGACTTCCGGTGGTTGTCATGGTAGCACAGGGTCATGTGATGACTCCTGTACCACACATGAGTTACTTTCGGTTTCACTTGGCCCGGAGCCGAGTGAAGCAGTAAGTGAGCGTATCTGCGGTGTACAGCTGTATAGCTGTGATCAGCAGATAGGGCAGAGCGATCGGATTGTTGATCCATATAGCCCCTTAGGGGGACTAGTAAAATAAAAAAAAGTAAAAAAAAGTTTTAAAAAATTAAAAAAAACCCCAAAACTTAAAGTTCAAATCACTCCCCTTTCGCCCCATTGAAAATTAGAGGGTTAAAAAAATAAATAATATACACACATTTGGTATCGCCGCATTCAGAAACTCCCGATCTATCAAAATATAAAATCAATCAATCTGATCATTAAACGGCGTAGCAGCAAAAAAATTACGTTTTTTTTGTCGCCACAACTTTTGCGCAAAATGCAATAACAAGCAATCAAAACGTAGCATCTGCACAAAAACGGAACAGTTAGAAACGTCAGCTCGAGACGCAAAAAATAAACCATCACTGAGGTATAGATCCCAAAAAATGAAAACGCTACGGGTCACAGAATATGGTGTAAAACGTGCGCCACTTTTTTTGGACAAACTCTCGATTTTTTTTAACCCTTTATATAAAAGTAAACCTATACATGTTTGGTGTCTACGAACTCGCACTGACCTCAGGCATCACACCCAGACATCAGTTTTACCATATAGTGAACACAGTGAATAAAATATCTCAAAAACAATAGTGCTATCGCACTTTTTTTTGCAGTTTTTCTGCATTTGGAATTTTTTTTGCCGTTTTCCAGTACACTATATGGTACATCTTATTGTTTCATTTAAAAGTACAGCTCGTTCCGCAAAAAATGAGCCCTCAAATGACCATATTGACTGAAGAAGAAAGTCGAAAAAAAAAACAGAAAGCGAAAAATCGGCCAGGTCGTGAAGGGGTTAAAAATTCACAAATAACTAAACATTATCAGTAATACAATGTTACCATTCATAGGAGCAAGATGTAAGTGATTGAGAGATTAGAATCTTACCGTCAACTTAACATTTCCAAAGTACATATTATCACCGTTCACAGAAACTTTACTTTTGGCTAAATTGAATTTCCTATGTGGAAAGTTTTCGATGATGATTTCGGCATCAAATGCAGACCCCTGTCCATCTATAATGATGGTCTCTTCGCTGCCCGCGCGCAGCACATTGGGTGCTATCAAGCTGCATCTGCAAGAAGGAAAGATTAAGATTGGGTATCTGCACCAGAATATTTTAATTCTTTTACTTGTCCCCACAGAAGAATGGAAAATAGCGCCCCTGGTGTCCATTGATAGTATCTAGCAGTAGTAGTAGTGTTTGTTTTTGTGGCTTATGAAACCCAAAGGCAATAATGGGCACGTACCATGTAAATTCCCATTTGTCGAGAACTTATTTATAAAGTGGACACCCAGTATATCACAAAAGTGAGTATACCCTTCAATTTTTGTAAATATTTTATTATATCTTTTTATGGGACCACACTGAAGATCTGAAACTTTGCTACAACATAATGTAGTCAGCTTCCGGCATGCATGACAGTGTATATGTGGTGCAGTCTAAATAACTCAACACACAGCCATTAATGTGTAACTCACTGGCAAGAAAAGTGAGTACACCCCTAAGTGACAATGACAAACTTGTACCCAATTAGCCATTTTCCCTTCCCAGTGTTATGCGACTCAATAGTGTTATAAGATGGGGAGCAGGTGGGTTACATTTGGGGTTATCGCTCACACACTCGTATACTGGTCACTTGAAGTTCAATATGGCACCTCATGGCAATTAATTCTCGGAAGATGTGAAAAAAAAGAAATGTTGCTCTATATTAAGTTGGCTGAGGCTATAAGAAGATTGTCAACACCCTGAAATTGAGCTGCAGCATAGTGGCCAAGACCATACAGAGGTATAACAAGACAGGATCTACTTGGAACAGGCTTTGTTATGGTTGACAAAAAGAGTTGAGTGTACTGTAACCATGTCCTGTGGTCTGATGAGACCAAGATAAACTTATTTGGTTCAGATTGTGTAAAGCGTGTGTGGCAGTAACCAAGTGAGGAGGATAAAGTCAAGGGTGTCCTGCCTACAATCAAGCATGGTGGTGGAAGTCTTATGGTTTGGGGATGCATGAGTGCTGCCAGCTGTGGGGGCTACAGTTCATTGAGAGAACCATTAATGTCAACATGTACTGTGACATCCCAAACCAGAACATGATCTCCTTCCTTCATATTCTAACATGATAACTCCAAACACACCTTGAAGGCGACTACTGCCTCATTAAAGAAACTGAGGATAAAGGTGCTGAACTGGGCAAGTGTCTCCAGAGCTAAACCCTATGACGCATCTGTGTGGTCTGCTCAAACGAAAAGTGGATGAGCGCAAGGTCTTTAACATGCACCATCTCCATGATGTAATCATGGAGGATGAAAATCATCCAGTGGCTCCGGTGAAACTCTACTGAACTCTAGGTCCAAGAGAGTTAAGACTGTGCTGGAAAATAATGGAAGCCACGCAATAGCTTCACACCTTGGACACAATTTAATCACACTTAGGGGTGTACTAACTTTTTTCAGTGGTTTAGACATTATTGGCTGTGTGTTGCATTATTTAGAGGACACCAAATTTACACTGTTATAGAAGCTGCACACTGACACTGTACATTGTAGGGGGGAAAATCTGCAGTGTTGTCCCAGGAAAAGATATCTAATATATAAAGCTTAGTGTATGTGTGTATGTGTGTATGTATGTCTGCTAAAGGAATCCGCACCGTCGCATTTACATTCACAAAGTTTTGCACAGACAATCAGGGAGTGTCATAGACTATGTTTGGATGGGAAGATTTAACCCCGTGCTTTATAGTTACTCTCCAAAAATCCTGTCTTCAGTAAAGTCAATGCAGCTGCGAGCTATTAGGTTATTAATAGGAGCTGTGAGTGGTTGCTATAGGAACAAAACAAATTGTTAATATAAGAAGCTTATGTGTGAAGTAATAAAATGTCGGTGGTGAGACTAATAGAGACAGAAAGAGACAGAGAGAGAGACAGACAGGGAAAGACACAGGCAGACAGGGAAAGAGACAGACAGAGAGACAGCCAGAGACAGACAGGGAAAGAGACAGGGAAAGAGACAGGGAAAGAGACAGGGAAAGAGACAGGGAAAGAGACAGAAACAAGTAACTAGACAGGAAAAGAGACAGAAACAAGTAAAGAGACAGACAAGTAAAGATACAGGTAAAGAGACAGAGACAGACGGGGAAAGAGGCAGACGGGGAAAGAGGCAGACGGGGAAAGAGGCAGACAGGGAAAGAGGCAGACGGGGAAAGAGGCAGACGGGGAAAGAGACAGACAGGGAGAGAGACAGACAGGGAAAGAGACAAATGGGGAAAGAGACAGACTTGGAAAGAGACAGACCTGGAAAGAGACAGACGGGGAAAAAGACAGACGGGGAAAAAGACAGACGGGGAAACGAGACAGACGTGGAACGAGACAGATATGGAATGAGACAGATGGGGAATGAGACAGACTGCGAACGAGACAGACTGTGAATGAGACAGATGGCGAACGAGACAGACAGGGATCGAGACAGACAGGGATCGAAACAGACAGGGGTCGAGACAGATGGGGAAAGAGGCAGACGGGGAAAGAGGCAGACGGGGAAAGAGACAGACGGGGAAAGAGACAGACGGGGAAAGAGACAGACGGGGAAAGAGACAGACAGGGAGAGAGACAGACAGGGAAAGAGACAGACAGGGAAAGAGACAAATGGGGAAAGAGACAGACTTGGAAAGAGACAGACCTGGAAAGAGACAGACGGGGAAAAAGACAGATGGGGAAAAAGACAGACGGGGAAACGAGACAGACGTGGAACGAGACAGATATGGAATGAGACAGATGGGGAATGAGACAGACTGCGAACGAGACAGACTGTGAATGAGACAGATGGCGAACGAGACAGACAGGGATCGAGACAGACAGGGATCGAAACAGACAGGGGTCGAGACAGATGGGGAAAGAGACAGACGGGGAAAGAGACAGACCTGGAACGAGACAAACCTGGAATGAGACAGATGTGGAAAGAGACTGACAGACAGATAGAGACAGACAGACACAGAGATAAAGAGAGAGACATAGAGATAGAGAGACAGACAGAGAGATTGATACAGAGACAAACAGAGAAACTGATGCAGACAGACAGAGACAGACACACAGAGACAGACAGACAGACAGAGGGAGACAGAAACTTGAAGAGAGACAGAGAGACAGTTACTATCCCGGGCAACGAACGGGTACTACAGCTAGTAATAAAATATTTATAAAAATGTGAGGAGTGTACTCACTTTTGTGATATTGTACTGTAAAATAATTGGATTAGTATTCTGTCTATCATCTGTCTATCTGTTTGTCTACTGATAGATATTAATGCAGTCTGGTAGACAGTCAGACAGGTCGTTAAATTGACAGATAGACACGTACACAGTATACAGTATTGTACGTCGATTATTTTTCACTCCCAGAAAAAATAATCTCTCTTTTGTTTACTCAAATGTACTATAATGTTTTAGTTATGGAATTTGCTTAAAAATTAAAAAAAAATATATAAATTTTAAAACAAGGTTAAAAAAGTTAAAACAGTATAATCATCCCTTAAAGGGTTATTCCCAAACAATCAAGTTAACACCTACCCCAACATTTAGATCCCCAACAATCCTGGCGTTAAGGATCTGGAACCCAGAGAATAGCGCATAGCGTCCTCTCCATTTACTGTTTATGGGACCACCATAAATCACCGACCACTGTATTCAGTAATTCCATGTATACATAATAGAGCAGAGACCATACACAAGCCCCTGTAATTTATTCAGGATCAGGACGAGGCTTCGCCCATTCTCAGTGCCAATCTGGGAGTCCCAGGGGTTTAACTCTCAGTGATACTTAGGGCGGCATTACACGGTACGATATAGCGGGCAATATGTCGTCGGGGTAACGGAATTCGTGACGCACATCCGGCATTGTTAGAGATATCGTAGCGTGTGACACCTCCAAACGACTGTGATCGAGCAAAAATACTCATCTTATCGTTGCTCGTTGACACATCGTTCATTTCCATAATGTCGGTCCTCCTTCTGCGCGCCGGTTGTTCATCGTTCCCGTGGCAGCACACATCGCTACGTGTGACACCTCGGGAACGACGAACAACAACTTACCTGCATCCCGCCAGCAATGAGGAAGGAAGGAGAAGGAAGGAGATGGGCAAGATTTTATGTCCCGCTCATCTCCGCCCCTCCGCTTCTATTGGGCGGCCGCTGTGTGACGTCGCTGTGACACCAAACGTCCCTCCCCCTTCAGGAAGAGGATGTTCGCCGCCCACAGCGAGGTCGTTCGGGAGGTAAGTACGTGTGACGGGGGTTTAACGACTTTGTGCGACACAGGCAATAAATTGCCCGTGACGCACAAACGATGGGGGCGGGTGCGATCCCTCGTGCGATCGCACGATATATCGTCTCGTGTAATGCCGCCCTTATTCTATGACTAGATGGTAAGTTCATATTTTGGAAATATGGTGAACATTTAAGGAATATACATACTGTAAAAAAATAGATCAATGTGTGTAATGACTCTATATAATATATAGGAATAGATCCCTCTGTGTGTAATGACTCTATAAAATATATAGGAATAGATCCCTCTGTGTGTAATGACTCTATATAATATATAGGAATAGATCCCTCTGTGTGTAATGACTATATAATATATAGGAATAGATCCCACTATGAGTAATGACTCTATATAAAATACGGTATATTAAAAGATCACTCTGTGTATAATGACTCTATATAATATATAGGAATAGATCACTCTGTGTGTAATGACTCTTCATAATAAATAGGAATAGATCCCTCTGTGTGTAATGACTATATATAATATATAGGAATAGATTCCTCTGTGTGTAATGATTCTATATAATAATATAGAAATAGATCCCTCTGTGTGTAATGACTCTTCATAATATATAGGAATAGATTCCTCTGTATGTAATGACTCTATATAATATATTGGAATAGATCCCTCTGTGTGTAATGACTCTATATAATATATAGGAATAGATCCCTCTGTGTGTAATGGCTATATAATATATAGGAATAGATCCCTCTGTGTGTAATGACTCTACATAATATATAGGAATAGATCCCGCTGTGTGTAATGGCTATATAATATATAGGAATAGATCCCTCTGTGTGTAATGACTCTAAATAATATATAGGAAGAGATCCCTCTGTGTGTAATGACTCTATATAATATATAGGAATAGATCCCTCTTTGTGTAATGACTCTATATAATATATAGGAATAGATCCCTCTGTGTGCAATGACTCTATATAATATATAGGAATAGATTCCTCTGTGTGTAATGACTCTATATAATATATAGGAATAGATCCCTCTGTGTGTAATGACTATATAATATATAGGAATAGATCCCTCTGTGTGTAATGACTCTATATAATATATGTGTTTCCCTTTTTGTATTGAATTACAGAAATAAAATAACTTTTTAATGATATTCCAATAAATGGAGTTGCACTTGTATATAGTACCTGTTTTCCATAGTAGTTTACAGACAATATAAACTATACATATATATATATATATATACATACATGCATACATACATACCTACATTTATATATATATATATATATATATATATATATATCTACACTATATATATTCATATCTGTATATACAGTACAGATGTAGAAACCACTAACATGACGCCTATACTTTTGTAATAGGGTGATTCTCATAGAGTGCTGAGGTGCCTTACGCTATTGGTCTAGTTTGGTGCCGTCATGTTGGCGGCTGTTACACCTTCATATGTAAATGTATGAAATCTGTAGATGTGTAGGGTCAGATTATACTCACGGCGGCTGCGCGTGGGACCCAATTAGTCCATATAGTAGAATAAGACCCAGAGCTCCGAGCCCCATGCTGCTTTCTGGGATGAGTGATACACATGAGACATGGGGGGGGGGGGGGGGTGTTATAAAGCTTTTTAGCCTTAGCTCTCATCCTAGCCAAACATACTAATTAATCAGTAACAAAAGAGATTTTAGGACACAGGTCTGTAAACAGTTGACTGCCAGATAAATACAGAAATACTTATTTCAAAAACAGCTCTGTTCCAATATCCCACAAAACCAGCATGAAAATCACTGAACAATATAGATTGGAGGCAAAGAAAACAGCAAATAATAGAGATTGCAACAAAGGAAAAGTTGCTGCATGTTAAGGGCCCGTTACTCGCGTGTGTTACGGGCAATTTGTTGCCCGTGTCGCATAAAGTCTACATGCCCCTGCAAGAAAGTGTATGTTGGGATGACCACTAGAGAGCTTAAATTTCGTGTCAGGGAACATGTACGTGACATCGAAAAGGCAAAAAATTCCAAATTTGATGAACAACTTAAAACAATTGCCAGACATTTAAAATTCTGGCATAATTGTGACGCCAGCAAACTCTCTATCATTGCCATTGATCAAGTGTCTCTCGGTCAAAGGGGTGGTAATTTGTTTAAAGTGTTGTCCCAAGTTGAGAGCAGATGGATCTACAGATTGAATACAGTCGCACCAAAGGGTCTGAATGAGAATTTTGGTTTTGCGTCATTTTTATAATCTTCGATAGTAAAATTTCTTCGGACTTTTTTTAGGGGTTAGGGTGTTTTATTTTATCATTTCTTGATTTTAATTGTTTTAATATTCTTTTTCATGCAGTGGTGGCCGATATTACATTCTGTCGGATGGTTGGATGTGGTTCTGGATGTTGTACTTTTGAAGATTTTTTATTCATTTTTATTCATGATGTCCTTTTTTCTATTCTCTATACACCTTTTGTTCTAATTTTTTTATATTTTTTGTTTTTTGTGGTTGCAAGTGTTCTTGTATATATATATTTTTTTATATATGGTATATATAATGTTGATGTTTGCACATATTTTTGTATATGTAAACTTGGAGTCATATATGTTTCACTTCAATAGCACTAATTTTCACTTCACTTTTTCTTTTTCCTGTGTGTACGATGTACGCCCATACTGTTTGTATTATCACTATTGTACACATATGATATATTTACGGGGCGGCTGTACTTCAGTATCGTTCTTTTTATATACATATTTCATATATGTTCTTTATTTTCACCATACTTAAATATATATACACTTGTTTTCACATAGATTATATATACTTTGTCACTGTGGCAACATGATTCAGTGTACTATACTTACACTAAAGATCCAACCTGGAGTCCGTGCGCATACTCAAAAGCAGAGCCGTGGAATGACATGTCTGTGGCTACAGGGGCTGGAGCGCAGGCGCCGTCTCCATGACGGCAGATGACGCTCTGTCTCCGTTGACCGCTGCCTTGTCTTCCCCTGATTACGGTACCTTTGGAGGATGTATGCGCCGCAATACCACTCACCCGACATGTCAGCTGACTGGCGCTCAGCTGTTCACTGGGCACTGATGTGTATAAATGCCTCCCCTCACCCTTCCAACACACGCTCCCTGAAGAAGTTCTAACGAAACGTACGTTGGAAGCGTGGGGTGTGACAGAGATAAATATATTCTACTTATAAGCTCTTTTA
Source organism: Anomaloglossus baeobatrachus (assembly GCF_048569485.1). Taxonomy (NCBI): domain Eukaryota; kingdom Metazoa; phylum Chordata; class Amphibia; order Anura; family Aromobatidae; genus Anomaloglossus; species Anomaloglossus baeobatrachus. The sequence continues at coordinate 667,105,755 of NC_134356.1, read as the reverse complement.
CTCCTACCTTCATTGCGCTAAGACTTATAACCTGCTTGTTTGCTCTACTCAGTGATCTCCAGCTCTTCTCTGTAATTTTTTGTACAACCCTATATCTTTTTATGGCTGACATAACTTACTCGTACTTCACTTAAACTTTGTATATAGCCGGTACTTGATCTTCTAATGCTGGTTCCTTGCTGCTAGAGCTTTCACTTTGCACTTTATTGTCTTGAACTATATTTGGGATAGAACAGCTATGTAGATTCATCCAGGATACTTTATTGGCACTATGCACCTTGATATGTATTTATAGACTTCGGATGTATTTATTGGACCCATTCTATCCCAAATATTTATACATTTTTCCTCTGTCCTCCCTTATATCTGTTTGGCACCTTGTTTTTGATGTGTTTTATTGTGATTATAAACTCTTTAATAAAAATTGATATTTTTGGCCTTATACTGTGTGTTTTCGTTGTTCACATATATATATATATATATATATATATATATATATATATATATATATATCTACACTGCATATATTCATATCTGTATATACAGTACAGATGTAGAAACCCCTGACATGATGCCTATACTTTTGTAATAGGGTGATTCTCATAGAGTGCTGAGGTGCCTTACGCTATTGGTCTAGTTTGGTGCCGTCATGTTGGCGGCTGTTACATCTTCATATGTAAATGTATGAAATCTGTAGATGTGTAGGGTCAGATTATACTCACGGTGGCTGCGCGTGGGACCCAATTAGTCCATATAGTAGAATAAGACCCAGAGCTCCGAGCCCCATGCTGCTTTCTGGGATGAGTGATACACATGAGACATGGGGGGGGTGTTATAAAGCTTTTTAGCTTTAGCTCTCATCCTAGCCAAACATACTAATTAATCAGTAACGAAAGAGATTTTAGGACACAGGTCTGTAAACAGTTGACTGCCTGATAAATACAGAAATACTTATTTCAAAAACAGCTCTGTTCCAATATCCCACAAAACCAGCATGAAAATCACTGAACAATATAGATTGGAGGCAAAGAAAACAGCAAATAATAGAGATTGCAACAAAGGAAAAGTTGCTGCATGTTAAGGGCCCGTTACTCGCGTGTGTTACGGGCAATTTGTTGCCCGTGTCGCATAAAGTCGGTAACCCCCATCACACGTACTTACCTCCCGAACGACCTCGCTGTGGGCGGCGAACATCCTCTTCCTGAAGGAGAGGGATGTTTGGCGTCACAGTGACGTCACACAGCGGCCGCCCAATATAAGCAGAGGGGCGGAGATGAGCGGGACGTAACATCCCGCCCACCTCCTTCCTTCCGCATTGCCGGCGGCCGCAGGTAAGCTGCAGTTCATCGTTCCCGGGTGTCACACGGAGCGATGTGTGCTGCCTCAGAAACAATGAACAACCGGCGCACAGAAGGACGATCGATTTTTTGAAAATGAGCGACGTGTCAACGAGCAACGATAAGGTGAGTATTTTTGCTCGTTCACAGTCGCTCGTAGCTGTCACACGCTACGATATGTCAAACGATGCCGGATGTGCGTCACTAATGACGTGACCCCGACAACATATCGTTAGATATATCATAGTGTGTAACGGGGCCTTTAGGCTGGAGTTACACTTGCGTTTGACCCATATGAGTATCGGATCGCAGTGCCCGGACTGGCTGGCTTCTCTCCTGACAGTAGAGAGTCAGCTACATGTATTTCTATGCAGTCCTGTCAGGAGAGACGCCGGCCAGTCCAGGCACTGCGATCCGATACTCATGTGGGTCACATATGTGACTCCAGCCTTACAAAGAGATGACATGATTTCACATTAGAATTCGCAGACGTCACCAAATTTTCACAAAAAAAAATATTTTAATTTATCTTTTATATTGTTTTATGGAGAATAGTTTTTCTTGACTATAAATACGGGAAAACTTACAATTGTTTGTAAGATACACTTGGAGAAAGAAGAGATAGGAGCTCACTGACCATAAAAGTTTGCACTCTACAGGTAAGAGAGAAGGAAAACCCTGCTAACTATAAAAGCTTATGGAGCACCTCTCGAGGTCTTGGGAATACTCGTCACCGGGCCGGTGAGGGTCAGGGGATGTCACGGGTGGCCCTGCCCGGCTTCGTGACCACGAAGGGATGGATGATGGGATGATGGTGGGGAGATGAGGATGAACGGGTTGAGGATATGGGATTTGTTGTCTCGAGACGCCACCTGTGGTGTGTGGCCAGGGATTAGCCGCCTCTGCGGGTACTGTCCTCTGGGGCGGATGGGGTCGCAGCTCAGATGGTATAGCTCCCCACAGGTAGAGCCAGGCCCCAAAGAGGATGGTGGCGTTGGTAGTGGCCGGTGGCGCTGGAGCGCGGGGCACCGACGCCGGTAATGATGGGCTGACACAGTGGAAGCGGTTCAAAGTCTTTTACTCACTGTTGAGTCGTCACCCTCAGAGTTCCGGTTTCTGCCGTGATGGGCCCCAGCCGATCCCAGATAGTTCAGAGGCCACCACCGGTGTTGTGGAGTGCGAGACCTTGCTTCCTTGCACTGTGTAGTGTGGATCCCCGTGGTGTGAAGCTGCTTGGGGACCCCAGTGTCTTTGGGTTTAGTTCCTGTCTTATTCGCAGGCCGCGCAAATCAAATATGGACCCGACCATGGACTTGACTCCTGACTCTATATGCTGCTGTGCCTCCGGGAACTCTGTAATGGGCAATGGGATATGAAATCCCTCTTCCTCGCAGATTCTGATGGTGCAACGTGGAGTGTACGCCACCTTAGGGCTCTGCATCCTGAACTGCACTGGTGCTGAGGGAGCTATTGAACTTTACCTCCAGCTACCATGTTGCTTCTGTGTCTCACCAACTCCACTAGTCATCTCCTGCTTCTTTCAGTCGGGCCGGCCCTAACTGAGGAAGCTCTAAAGCACTCTCCTCAGCGGCCGTGTTCTTCTGTGTCCCAGACTATTCTGAAGTAAAAGTCTGTGTCTTCTCTTACTTCCCTCATGCTGCCCCCACTTTCCTGATGACTCACTAGTGCTGGGAAAGTCCCGTTGCTATGGTGATAACCTCTAGCCCAGTTCCAGTGGGAAAGCACCTAAAGTTTGTGTTGTGTAAGTAATGAACACTAGTGGTTAACCTCTTCCTTACCCGGAATGAGTACTGCACCTTAAGTGAGATGCAATACCCTGTAGCGACCAAAGTCTCAGGGGCACTACACTTACGCTCTACAGGAGAGAGAGAGGACCCCGCTCACCATAAGAGCTTACACTCTACGGGACAGAGAGAGAGAGAGAGAGAGGACCCTGCTGACCATAGGATCTTACCGTCTACATGAGAAAAAGAGGATTCGAGTGCGTGGGGACACCGCATTGTCACCTTGGTTTGCGCTTTTTTTGATAGTAATTTATTTACTAACTTTTGAAATATATGATGCTATATGTATGCCTATAGAGGTTCTCACGCTTGTGAATACATAAACGTATGCCCTATAGATCACATTGATGTAGGTTATATTTTGAAAACAGAGACACCAGGGGACCATACACCAAAACATAATAGAATGAAAACAGAGACACCAGGGGGCTATATTTTGATGTATATACATTATACAGCGTAGATTTGTGTGTCCTTATATTATATAGTATTGGTGTTGGATCCCCCATATCAAAATCATCCATCTCTTAGGTCGGTCCATTCGTTTTAGATTGGTTTTAATATTTTTGGTTTATAAAGAGTAACACATTTTTATACTTTGTGGCTTGCTTTTATTTTTTTCATGTTTACTTTGGGAATTTGTGTTGACAAATGTTTTTCTGTTTTTTTTAAGAACCACAAATCAAATCTAAAAGTGTACAAATTTGTGTGAATCAGCAAAGTTAAGTAAATTTGACTCAAACTAGATCCTACATGGTTGAATCCGCGTAACTCTAATGGTAACATCAATTAACTGTTCCCTCGGTTGTCATCTAATAAACCTTAATCAATTCAAGAAAGACATCGATGTATTGGAGCAAGTCCAGATAAGAGCTACCAAGATGGTAGAAGGTCTTCAAACCATGTCATATGAAGAACGGCTAAAAGAACTAGGGATGTTTAGTTGGAAAAAGAGAAGGCTGAGAGGAGACTTAATAGCGGTCTACAAATATCTGAAAGGTAGTCACAGTGCAGAGGGAACTACCCTATTCTCATTAGCACAAGGAAGTACAAGAAGCAATGGGATGGAACTTTAAGGAAGGAGATTCAGATTAGACATTAGGAAAAACTTTATGACAATGAGGGCAGTCAGAGAGTGGAACAGGCAACCCCGGGAGGTAGTAAGGGCAGTCAGAGAGTGGAATAGGCAGCCACGGGAGGCAGTGAGGGCAGTCAGGTAGTGGAACAGGCGACTCTGGGAGGTGGTGAGCTCTCCATCAATGGAAATCTTAAAGCAGAAACTGGATAAACATATAGCTGTGATGATTTAGGAAAGCTTGCACTCGCAGGGGGTTGGACCCGATGGCCCTTGAGTTCTCTTCCAACTCTACCATTCTATGATTCTATGATTCTATGAAATGTAAGATAATACTACCCATATTTTACCAAAAGTAGTAATATTATAATCAAGTGGCCATACCCATAAAGATTTCTGCGACTATAGGCCCCAATTCATCAAGACCAGCATTGTTTATATCAGAGGAGGGGCGTGCCAGTCAGATTCTCCTCACTCACAAACAGATGTTTCTTCATAAATCAGAAGTATCCCAAAAGTGGTGTGCTCCCTCTTGCACCATGCCAGATATCTTACTCCAGACAGGAGGTGAGTGGCATATGGAGCACCACAACTAGTCATGAAATAGATGAGCTGTGGTGTCACGCTCTCTGCCTTTGTTTCTCCCTAGGCTCGGTTATGCTTAGATAACTAAAGCAGCTGCAAACACAATAAAGAATAATTAAATAAAACAAACGCACAATTTACTTTATTACTCTCTCTTTAATTTTGCCACCTTAGGCACTGGCTTAAAGATGGCAAGTGGCAAATTTGGCACTGTATACGTGGATACTGCACATTGAATTATTTAATACATAGATATATGTATACACATGTATCATGGTTTCTCTTTGAGAGATATACCGGTAGATTATTTACCTCTCTAGTAAGTGTGTTGACTGTCCAAGGAACCTTAATTTAAGGCACGTCGAGCCCTCATCTTTGCTAGCAGATGTAGGCTGAATTAATCAGCCATCATATAGCCCTAAAACCCGTGAGTGGAACGGAGCAGAACTCATGGAAAGGCATGGGGCGTGCCATTCTATCAGTGCACTTGCATGCTCGTGACTGCCATTCTGCCGGCCTTAAGGGTACTTTACACGCTGCGATATTGGTACCGATATCGCTAGCGAGCGTACTTGCCCTCGTCGGTTGTGTGACAAGGGCAAATCGCTGCCCGTGGCGCACATCATCGCTAACACCCGTCACACGGACTTACCTTCCCTGCGACGTTGCTGTGGCCGGCAATCCGCCTCCTTTCTAAGGGGGCGGTTCGTGCGGCGTCACAGCGACATCACACGGCAGCCGTCCAGCAGTAGAGGAGGGGCGGAGATGAGCAGCCGAAACATGCCGCCCACCTCCTTCCTTCCTCATTGCCGGTGGACGCAGGTAAAGAGATGTTTGTCGTTCCTGCGGTGTCACACGTAGCGATGTGTGCTGCCACAGGAACGACGAACAACATTGTACCTGCAGCAGCAACGATATTAAGGAAATGAACGACGTGTCAACGAGCAATGATTTTTCACGTTTTTGCGCTCGTTGATCATCGCTCATTGGTGTCACGCGCTGCGATGTCGCTAACGGTGCCGGATGTGCGTCACTAATGACGTGACCCCGACGATATATCATTAGCGATGTCGCAGCATGTAAAGCACCCTTTAGGCCCATATGCACTGCTGAGATTAAATAAAATGATGCTTCAGTTAAATTGATGTGCCGTGATATTTTCTGATTTGGATAATGTCGTCTACGATTGAGAACCTACTGCTGATACCGTCAAATGTGCACCAAATCCACATGATAACAGTATTCCCGTGAATACAAACCTGTGGCCTGCTTCATAGGAGACTGTGATGTCTTCTATATACAGCAGTGGTAGCCGGGTGTGAACATGACATGGAGCTGAACAACTTTATATAATGTGTAGAAGCTGCAAATCACCTTCTATTCACATATATGGGAAATGTTCTGTTGGGTGTCCACTAGGGATGATCGAATACCTCAAATATTCAGCTTTGCGAATATTTGCCGAATAGGTTGCCGCTATTCGACTATTCGCGAATATTTGATGCGCAATGTAAGTCTATGGGAAACCCGAATAATAACTGTTCGGAACTATTCGAGCTTCCCATAGACTTACATTGCACATCCAATATTCCTATAGCGGCGACCTATTCATCGGATATTCGTGAAGCCGAATATTTGAGGTATTCGATCATCCCTAGTGTCCGCCAATCTGAAATTGATGGAAAGGTGCCCAGATGCCCAGACAAACCATTTACCTAAGATGATAGAGACGTAGAATGATACCTTATACATACATATTATAAATACAGTATGTAAAAAAAATGAGTACACCCCTCATATCTTTGTAAATATTTTAGAATATATTTTCATGGGACAACACTGAAGATCCTGACACTTTGATACAATGTACAGACGTAGACTCTCAATTTTAAAAAGTTTTTTGCAACTTTTCAAAGTTTTTATGGCAGAATTATGGTGTGAATCAGGTATATAGAGAAGGCAATTCTCCTACAAAGGGCATAAAATAACACGGTCTGAGGGGAATCATAGCTTTGCCTTTATTTAAGTAAAGATTCAGTCTGCTGCATCAGGTCTGTATCTAATAACCCTGATGATGGTAGAGTCATTTGTTGCCTAAATCACTTCCATTTTATTGAGGATCGTACCGGTCAGAATACCGGGACATGGGCCGACATCGAGGGTGTCTATGGATGTTGAGCGAACTGGTGTAAATACTGCCAATATGTGAAGAAAGCCAAAACTTTTTCTTTTTTCAGCAACAAGTTATCTTTTACTGTCAGAAACTATATGAAATGCATGTTATCTATGTGGTAGAATGTTCCCAATGTCAAATACAATATGTGGGATGCACGATGGTGTCATGTAAAATCCGTACGAGGACACACTTGGCCGATGCGATTAACACTGAAGTGACGTCTCTGCTGTATCACAAAACTTCACCGGTGTTTACAAGGGTAATAGTCTGGCACGCTTTGGTTTTATGGGCATCGAGCAGGTGATAAATCCCTTAGGAAGAGGAAACCACAGACAAAAATTGCTCAATAGAGAACGCAAATAGATTTTTACTTTAGAAACCAAAATTCCAAAGTGATTACGTAATAGAGAGGACTAGATTTTGCAATGTTAATTCTTTATTTGTTTGTAGATATTCATATTGACGAAGTTACATAGGTTGTAAAAAGACCTAGGTCCATCTAATTCAACCTTCCTCCATCAATTATACATTTTGTCCCTAAGTCACTTATAACCAACAATGTTGTGTGTACTGAGGAAATCCTCCAGCCCTGATATAAAGCTGTTATAGTATCTGCCATTACTACCTCTTGTGGTCGTATTCCACAGTCTGACTGCTCTAACTGTGAAGAACCCTTTCCTATTTAGCTGCTGGAATCGCTTTTCTTCCACTCGCAGTGAGTGCCCCCTGGTCCTTAGTAGTGTCTTTGGAAGAAATAAGTCATGTGCCAGTCCTTTATATTGACCACACATGTATTTATACATATAAATGAGATCTCCTCTGAGACGTCTTTTTTCCCACCTCTCACAATACGGGCGGCCTCCATTCCTTGTAATAATCTAGTTGCTGCCTTTGAACTGACTCTAACTTCTGACAGTTCTTTTTAAAATGTGGAGCCCAAAACTGGATCCCATATTCCAGATGTGGCCTTACAAGTGATTTATAGAGGGGTAACAATACGTTGGGATCACAGGATCTAATCTCTCTTTTTATACACCCTAGAATCTTGTTTGCTTTAGTAGCTGCTGCTTGACATTGAGTGCTGCTGCTCAGCTTATTTGTAATGAGAATACCCAAGTCCTTCTCCTGTTCTGTAGTCCCGAGTTTACTTCCATTTAATGTATACGCAGCTATAGGATTACGCCGTCCTAGGTGCATTACTTTACATTTATCTACATTAAATCTCATTTGCCAAGTATCTGCCCATTCTGACATCTTATCCAGATCTTTTTGTAATATTGTACTATCAAGGTCAGTTTTTAATATCCTACATAGTTTGGTGTCATCAGCAAAGACTGACACTTTACTATCAATCCTATCTACAAGGTCATTAATAAAGAGATTAAAAAGAATCGGTCCTAGTACAGATCCCCGCAGACCCCACTGCTCCCAGTACAGATCCCTGCGGTCCCCACTTCTGACTATAGCCCATTTAGAGAATGTACTATTTATGACTACTCTTCCTATCTTTTAGCCAATTCCTTACCCAGTTGCATATAGTTTCCCCTAGTCCTTGCTGCTGGAGCTTTAATATAAGGCTATTATGTGGTACAGTATCAAATGCCTTTGTAAAGTCCAAATAAATCCCATCAGCTGCATTACCAATATCCAGGTTTGCACTTACCCCCTCATAGAACCCCAACATTTTTAATGCACTTAATAGATGTATAGTGGATACAATTTATCTGAACCATCTTGTATTTATAATGTTTTACTGTATTATGTTTCCATTTGGGTTTTTACTTGTATCTTTATTTTAATTGGTGCATTAATGGCTGTTCTCCTTTTCACCCTTAGCAACATATGTGTTAATTATTACCACACCTGTATAGAAAATGGTCAGCCATCTTTTTATTGGAGAACCTTTCAATATGACATTAGACCATGATTAAAACACTAAGTTGAAACGTGTAGGTCTGCACCTACAACCATAACATGTGCGGTGCCTTACCATATGTTTCACCTTTTCAATTTTTTGTGTTTTAACAAATAATAAATGGTAAGTTTTATATATTGGATTCTGAAGCCAATCCGCTGGATCAAAACCCCATCCTTTTCGACATCCTTAACCATACCTGTAATAATATCCCCCAATCCGACCCCCTTCCTTTAAACATTTTGGCCATCCTGTGCCATGATCCTGTAATAATGTCCCCTGTCCTGGATCTCCTTCTGTAATAATCTGCCCTATCCTGGGACCCTTCTTGTGGTAATGGCCCCTATTCTGGGCCCTTTCCTATAATAGTGTCCTTTATTGTTTTTAATATTTACTCTGTTAAATATTTAATTTAATTATGTACCCCTGTCCTGGGACACTTTTCAAATAAAGTTCCCTGGTCTGGCTTCAATACAGTAATAATATACTCTGTTCTGACTTCCTTCCAGTAAAAGTGTTCCTTAAACTGGCCACCATTCTGTAATCATGTCTCCTGTCCTGACCCCCATCCTGTAATCATGTCTCCTGTCCTGATCCCCATCCTGTAATCATGTCTCCTGTCCTGACCCCCATCCTGTAATCATGTCTCCTGTCCTGACCCCTATCCTGTAATCATGTCTCCTGTCCTGACCCCCATCCTGTAATCATGTCTCCTGTCCTGACCCCCATCCTGTAATCATGTCTCCTGTCCTGACCCCCATCCTGTAATAATGTCTCCTGTCCTGGTCTTCATCCTGTAATAATGTTCCCTGTTCTCATCACTTTTTTTAAAATAATGTTGCATGTCCTGGGCCTCTTCCTGTAATAATATCCTCCATCCTAGTCTCTTAATGTAATAATGTCCCTGGTCTTGGCCCTCATCCTATTATATTGTTTTATGTTCTGGCCCCAATACTATAATAATGTCCCTTGTCCTGGCCCCTGTTCTGTAATAATGTCCTCTCATCCTGCACCCTTCTTGCAACATTATCCAATGCCCCGGGATCACTACTGTAGTAATATCCATTATTCTGGGCCCTTCCTGTAATAATGCCCTCTGCTCTGGCCCCCATTCTGTAATATATGACGTATCCTAGGCCCTGTAATAATATTCTACCTCCTCTGTCTTTTCTGTAATAAGGTTCCCCATTATGGCCCCCATTCCTGTCCTGCCTCAGGCCTTTCCTGCAATACCATCCCCTGTCCCGGGTTCCTTCATGTAGTAACGTTTTCTCTCCTGGGCCACTTCTTCTAATTAAGTATCCTGTCCTGCGCCCCTTCCTGTAATAATGCCCTCTACTCTGGCCCCCATTCTGTAATAATATGACATGTTCTGGGCCCCTGAAATAATAATCTCCATTCTCTTTCTTTTCTGTAATAAAGTCCCCCATTATTGCTCCCATTCTTGCTTCAGGCCTTTCCTGCAATACCATCCCCTGTCCTGGGTTCCTTCTTATAGTAATGTTTTTTTTCTCCTGGGCCCCTTCCTGTAATTATGTATCCTGTCCTGGGCCCCTTCCTGTAATAATGTCCCCTTTACTGGCCCTTATTTTGTAATATTGCCTACTGTCCTGGCCCCCATCACCTTCATGACCCGGCTAATTTCTGCAATTCTGACCAGTGTCACTTTATGAGATTATAACTCTAGAACGCCTCAATGGATCCCAATGATTCCAAGACTATCTTTTGGGACTTCATGACAGTGGTATTTTTGCGTTTATTTGTGGAAAAATCAGGAATTTGGTGAAAATTTAAAAAATGTTGCAATTTTTGAAACTTTTAATTGTTATACCCTTAAACCAGCGAGTTATAACACACAATATAGATTATAAATTACATAACATGTCCCACATGTCTACTTTACATGAGAACAATTTTTGAAACAATTTTTTTGTCAGGAAGTTAAAAGGGTTAAAAGTTTATCAGCAATTTCTTATTTTTCCAACAAAATCATTGTTTTAGGGACCACATCACATTTGTATTGACATTAAGGCGCCTATATGACAGAAAATACTAAAAAGTGACACCAAGCTAAAAAATTAAGCCCTCAAACTGCTGAAAACCACATTCAAAAAGTTTATTAAACTTCCAAGTGTTTCAGAGGAACTAAATCAACGTGGAAGGAAAAAAAATAAAATGTTACTTTTAAAACAGAAAATGCTACTTTAGCCTTAAATGTTATGTTTTCCGAAGGGTAATAGAAGAAATTGCATGATATAATGTTGGTCAATTTCTCCTGAGTACGCGGATACCCCATTCATGGGGAAAATCTACTTTTTGGGCACACAGGAGCACCAATTGACTTTTTAAACAGAAAGCAGCCGCAACCGGTATGAGCGATGAGGGAAGCAGCATGGAGAGTGGGGGCAGACCGGGTCCCTCAGCCGCAGTGGCCAGTCCCTCGGGGACACAGGGATGTGGGTCGCTTACCCACTCTCCAAACTCTGCCTCCACTTCATGTGCTCGCACGGCCTCAGCGATCTCCCTCATCTCGGCCACCCACCGTTCCATGTTCGGTACCGGCGGGCCACTACCCTGTTCCGGCTACCTATGGTTCCACCGGGCTGTCTTCCCGGCTTTTGGAGACGGCCACTGTGAAGACCCACAGGAGCGGTTTAGCGGTGCATTACCTTTAGGGACTCCACGTGATGGGACGGTTCTGATCACAGGTAGGGAACCTTCTTGGGATTGTCGTGATGCCACTCTCAGAATTGCGGTCAATGGGGACTGCCACTGCAGATTGAGGGATGCCTGGGGCTGATGGTGGGTGCAGTCAGTTGTAATAGCCTCCTGAGAGTGAGGCAAGCCCCAGGGCCCGGTGTAGGAGTGTGGAACCACAAGTCGCAGAATGACTCACACGCACAAGCAGAATGTCTTTCAGGGGTTTTACTCACTGTTTGGTGGTCACTGTGAGATGCCCGGGCGACACTGCGATAACCAGGTGGAACCAGGAATTCCAGAAGGCCGTTCTGAGGGTAGCTGTCCACTCGCCCTCCTTGCACTCCTTTTGTTTGGGAGGATTCCTTACTTGAAGTGTGGTAGGATCCCTCCAGGGAAGCTGTTTCTAAACCCCGCTCCTCTCTCTGGCCCGTCTGCCGGCAGCATGACCTTGGTGGGATGGCTTCTGGCCCTGTCCCCTTATGGGCCTGGTGATTGCTGCTTGGCTCGGACTCTGTGTGGTGGTGGTGAGGGCATGAAGTACCCCCACCTGAAGGTTGAGCAGCTCTGGATGATTTGCTGCCTGCTCTGGGGACCTGTTTCCCCTTGCGTGCTGGAATACCAGGGATCTCCTTACTCAGCCACCCCTCTCTCTGGGTGTCTTTCAGGCTGACCCACAGGTACCCTTTCTCTCCCGTGTTCAGCTACTGCACTCCTCAGGGCCTGGCTGACATCAGAGGCCCTCTGCTCCCTTCCAAACTCCTCCACACCCAGCTTCAGACTGCTTGCTCCTCCTTCTCTTCCTGTCTGCCCTGCTTCCTAGCAACCAGCCTCTGAGCACACACCTTGATGGGAATTGAAAGTTAACCCCTTCTGGCTACCCAAGGGTCCCTTCTAGTGGTGTGCAAGACCTGGTCACTATGTGTTTGTGTGTACATCTCATCCTGGCCTTTGGAGATTACCTGGAAGCACTGCCCCAGCACAGGTGCAATACTCTGTGGTGCCTGACCAGGTCAGGGGCGCCAGATTCCCCCTTGGTTATCATCAGCACGTACTCGGGCTGCAAAGACAAGAAGAAAACGGGGTAATTACAAACTGTTCCCACACAGGGGCAACTATTTACATTTAAACTTACCAGGTACCATTCCACCACCAACCACCCACAAGTCTGAAACCCACCAAAAACCTCCAGGAGGTAGGTCACTGGTCCTTTTGGTAACCAGGTCTGGGCCATCCATTTCCCCAGACCTTTCCTCCAATCCTCCTCTCCTGAGGAGGGTGGTGTAAGGTACGCCCCATAAACAGGCGTACCCGCTTCCAAGTGTTGGTGGGCAGGCCCCATAAACAGGCGTACCCCCTTGTTGGTGCAGAGCCATGCCCCTCAACAGGAAGAATCTGGAGTTGGTACCAAGGAGGTAACTTTTTACAAGGCGAGAGTTCGTGGTTATAGCCAGTTCATAACCTGCGGTCCATTTTTAAAGTGCACGTAACCAAGTGCAAAGAAAACATTTTAAAGAGTTCTCACAATAGTCCTTGTAGGCACATTTCACTTAAACGTTACTTAACTGTAAACAGGTTAAACATTACATATTATACTGTCATTTTGGACTAAACTGTACTTTCTCTATAGCGTAATGGGAGCTGACCAAAGTTGCTGCGGGTCGATCTACGCAGTACTATACTGTCATCTGTGTGAGGTTGTGTCCTCCCACCCGGTGTATGTGTCTCAATGTGAATTATGGGTGTACTGGGTGCTGATACCAGTGCATGGTCTTCTGCTTCAGCTACATTTGGCTCTTCAAGGTTCTGAACAGGTTCTTCTGGTTCTCTTTCTCCGTCTCTAAGTTGAGGGAAGGTAATGACTGCAATAACAACTGCTCCACTGTATTGAGGCCAACTTGCTGGAAAATCTCCAAGTACAGTATGGATCATCTTTTCTCTTGGTTCGTCGACTGGCGAAGGGTTGGAAACTTCTTCGGGGATTCTTAGCTGTTCGGGACATCTCTTTAGGCGATCTCTAGAAACCACTGCTGTTGTCTTTCCTCCATCTTTGCTGATAAGGCATGTCTTTTCACGGCTAAGTGTCGATGGTAACACAGTATAGGGTTCTTCTTCCCAGTGATTGTCAAGTTTATGATGTCTTCTCTTTCTCTTGAGGACTACGTCTCCAGGCATCAAAGGTACAGCAGGTGCTTTTTGATTGTAGGCTTTTTCTTGTTTCTCACACTGCTGAGTCAAGCTTCGCTCCACACACTCTTGTACTTTCTTGTATTGGGCTTGGCGGTTGGAATCCCAATCAGCATCTTGTAGAGGATCTTCAGTGGTCTCAACTCCCATTTCCAGATCTACTGGCAATCTTACTGGTCTGTCCCTCATCAGATATGCCGGTGTGCAGTTCGTGGAACTCACAGGGATGTTGTTATACATGTCCACTAGGTCAGGCAGCTTTTCTGGCCATTGACTTCGTTCTTCTAATGGGAGAGTTTTCAGGAGGTCGAGAATAATGTGGTTCATCTTCTCACACATGCCGTTTTTCTGAGGGTGGTAAGGCGTGGTACGGATCTTCTTGCAGCCGTAAAGGTTACAAAATTCCTTAAACACCTCAGCTTCAAAGGCTGGTCCTTGGTCAGTGAGCACTCGGTCTGGATAGCCATGTGGTCGACAGAAATGTGTTTGGAAAGCTCTGGCTGCAGTCTGACCTGTCAAGTCCTTGACTGGTACTACCACCAGGAATCTGGAGTAGTGGTCAACCATAGTGAGAGCGTAGTTGTAGCCTTGTCTGCTGGGTGCCAACTTTACATGTTCCAGGGCCACGATCTCCAGGGGCCGTTTAGTTTGGATTGGCTGGAGGGGTGCTTTCTGGCTGTGATGGTCTTTTCTTCTAAGATTGCAGGGCCAGCAGTTTTGACACCACTTCTCTAGGGCAGATCTCATGCCCACCCAGTAGAATCTTACTTTAAGTAGTGCCTCCAGTTTCTTCCAACCAAAGTTGCCTGCGCCATGGTGATAGGCTTCTAGCACCATCCTTGTATCCTTCTGTGGTACAATCACTTGCCACACCTTCTCATGCGTCCTCGGGTCAATGATGCTCCTGTAGAGTTTGTCTTGATAGATGAATAATCGACCCCTCTCCTTCCACAGGTACTGTGCCTCAGGTGGGGCTCCTTTGTCAAGGCTGGCGCCAGGTTGGGTGATCAGCTTCTTTACCAAGCCTACCGCTGGTTCATTCTCCTGGGTCTCCTTCCAGTTGTAGTGAGGTAGTGGATTCAGGGTCACTTCTTGGCGGTTGGCACGTGACTTCCGACACTGTTTTGCCCCATGGCGATGGAACGCTGGCAGCTCAATCTCTTCAATGTCATCTACATCTTCACCCTCGTCTGCTAGGTGAGGCATCCTGGACAGAGCATCTGCATTGCCATTTTTGCGGCCAGCTCGATACTTGACAGTAAAATCATAATTCGCTAGTCGGGCTACCCAACGTTGCTCCATGGCACCCAATTTAGCAGTGTCCAAGTGGGTCAGGGGGTTGTTGTCCGTGAAGATGGTGAATTTGGTGGCTGCTAGGTAGTGCTTGAATCGCTCTGTAATAGCCCAGACCATGGCCAGGAACTCTAGCTTAAATGAGCTATAATTTTCTGGGTTTCTTTCAGTAGGCCAGAGCTTCCTGCTGGCGTAAGCAATAACATGTTCTTTGCCTTCTTGCACCTGTGAAAGCACTACTCCCAGCCCCACATTACTGGCGTCTGCATACAGTACAAATGGCAGACTGTAGTCAGGGTAGGCTAGGATCTCTTCACCCGTCAAGGCCCCTTTCATTTGTCTGAAGGAGTGTTCTTCTGCTTCTCCCCAGTGAAATGGTGGGCCGGAGGTCTTTCCTTTCTTCTTTGCTTGGCCTACCAGGAGCTCTTGCAAAGGCGCTGCCATCTTCGTGTAGCCCTTGATGAACCTTCTGTAGTAGCCTACCAAACCAAGGAACTGACGTACCTCCCGGACGGTAGTAGGTGTGGGCTATTCTTGGATGACTGTGACCTTCTCTGGGTCTGGCGCTACTCCTTCTGCACTGACCACATGACCCAGGTACTGGACCTTTGGCTTCAGTAAGTGGCACTTGGATGGTTTCAGCTTCATCCCATATTGCGATAGTGCTTCAAAGACTTCAGCCAGGTGTTTCAGGTGATCCTCAAAGGTCTTGGAATACACGATGACGTCATCCAGGTAGAGCAGGACGGTTTCAAAGTTGAGGTGCCCTAGGCAGCACTCCATCAGCCTTTGGAAGGTCCCAGGGGCGTTGCAGAGTCCAAATGGCATGCTGCTGAACTCACAGAGGCCCATGGGGGTGGTGAAGGCTGTCTTCTCCCTATCTTCCTCTGCTACAGATACTTGCCAGTAGCCACTAGTAAGATCTAGGGTAGAAAAGTAGTTAGAGGCTTTCAAGGCAGCGAGGGATTCCTCTATCTTTGGCAAAGGGTAGGCATCCTTGTGTGTTATCTGATTTATTCGTCTGTAATCTACACACATCCGCATCGTGCCATCCTTCTTTCTTACCAGAACCAGGGGAGCTGCCCAGAGACTGCAACGGTCCCTTATGACTCCTGCCTCCTTCATGTCCTTCAGCATGTCCTTTGTGCGCTGGTGGTATAGGCCTATATCTTTCCTTAATGGGAGGATGACTGCCTGTGGGTATGTGATGTTGCACCCCTTTAATTCTACCGAAGTCTAGTGGGTTCTTACTAAAGACCTGCTCATATTCCTGCACGACCCTATGAACCCCGTGTTTCTGGTAGGTGGGTGTAGAGTCAGTCCCCACATGGCGTTTCTGGCACCAGTCCTCTAACTGCTTTTGGGAGGTCCCGTCCTCTTCTGAGTCAGCTTGTGTCAGGGGACCTACAGGTGTTATTGCGTCATTTGAGCAAGTAAACAGTTTGGCTATGGTAGCGTACCTTGGTAGTCTGGCTTCCTCCTCCCCACAGTTTAACACTCGTACAGGCACTCGTCCCTTGTGTACGTCAACTACCCCCCTGGCTGTCAGAATTGGGGGCCAGTGTTCTGAATGAGTGGGCTCTAGTACACCTGGTAATCCTGTCCTCTGAGACCTACTACTGCTCTACACCACATCATCATTTCACTCTGTGGGGGTACCACAATGGGGTTAGCATCCATTACCCGTACACTACCAATCTCACCGCCAGTCTGTTTTACCTGTTGCTTCCTCAGAATGACTCAGATCTCTCTTTGCAAGGCTCTCTGCGATCCGCCCTCAGCACCTTCAACAATCTGGTGAAGCAACAACAACACTTCCCCTAAGCAATTTTCTATGACATTAGTGCCTAAAATCATTTGTGGGTTCTTTTCTCTAACATCAGTGTCCACAACAATCAGTCCTTGTCCTTTCATTTCCTGCCTTCCCACCTTTATGGTTACCTCTTTGACCCCAATCTGGTCTATAGGTTGACCATTGGCAGCATAGAGGGCAGGGTCCGGTGGTCGGAGATCGTCGTCCGACCAACACCTACGATAAAGAACATACGGGATCGTGGTTACCTGAGAGCCGAAATTAAATAGCCACTGGGTATAAATTCAAATATCAGATGATAAGTAGCAAATTTTTCACTTACTCCGGAAAAAATATTTAAAATGTAACTTTTAATAATTCCACTAAAATGTGATAATTGATCACAAAAGACAAACAATTAACATAAAAAAGAGTATGGCCCTCCTGTCTCTTCAAAAGATCTGTGTAAGCCAAAGAAAAAACCTGGACTTTCACCCCCAATGTAATCGGGCTTTTGTAACCATAATTATAGGTGCCAATTAACATTAGCGTCCACTAGTAATTAAGAATTAGATAAGTCTTACCTCACTCCACACTAAAAAACGGATTGGTCTTACCAAATTTATTTGGATGCCATCTTATTCAATCACTGGGGTCCAAAGAAATACCCCTTGATAGATCAGTTGTACCTCCCGACGCGTTTTGTTCAGGAAAAAACTCTTCAGGGGAGTCTCAAATGTATCACATCTTTTTTAGGTCCCATAAAATATGAACCTACCATTTGCATAACATGCTGAAACAAATATACAAGATAACAATAAATATCAGCATGTCAGCCAACCAATCATATCTTATAAATGTAAGAAAACTCACCAATTAGTATAGACTCATCACATAATCAATTTGTGACATATCCAATTCCGGTCCCAACAAATTATGGACCCATAGCCTATATAACGTGGTGGAAAGGAATGTGCAACAAGACAATAAATGTCAGCACATCATATGCTGCGGTACAAACAAACAGTTAGGGGACTCACCACGTGGCTGGAGCGGCCGTGCTTATCGCTCTATCAGAAGAGCCACCGCACACCGCCCCAGTTTAAATATTCCCACCTTGTCTCAACGTCTGATGCAACTTCCGCCCACCCGGTCATGTGACTCCGATCGGGTCATAATACGTCATGTTGTTTGCGCGGTTACCATGGCGCCGGGTCACGCCGCCCGGCAATGTTACCGCCCTCCAGATCACATGGCCGCAGCTGAGTTACACCACGTCGTGTTGTTTACGCGGTTACCATAGCGCCGGGTCACGCCGCCCGGCATTGGAACCGCCCCCGGATCACATGTCCGCAGTTAAGTTACACCACATCAAGATGTTTATGCGGTTACCATGGCGCAAAATGACGCTACATGGCACTAACACCGCCCCCCGGATCACATGTCAGCAGCCGGGTAAGCCACATCCTCATATTAACGCGGTTACTATAGCAGCACACACCGTCTTCTCACAGTCATTTGCCATGACGTCACTCGATCCATAGCCACCTTATAAACATATCAATCAATAAAGCACAAAGTCGGTGTGTACAAAAAGAAAACAGCAACATCATTCCAACCTCTCCTTCCCAACAAGAAGTTTATGAAGCCAAGTACAGGAGGATATTTCAATACTTTATACTAAAAAAGACTTTAATAAAAACTCTTTGTGATTGGGAAGCTGCTCCCGCTCATTAGAGTCGGTGCAACCCATGTATATCACGAAAAAGCCACCAGTGATTGCATACTGTATTTGTACAGCTCACAGCTAAGGGGTGCTTCACACATAGCGAGATCGCTACCGAAATCGCTGCTATGGCACGGTTTTGGTGACGCAACAGTGACCTCATTAGTGATCTCGCTGTGTGTGACACTGAGCAGCGATCTGGCCCCTGCTGCGAGATCGCTGCTCGTTACACACAGCCCTGGTTCGTTTTCTTCAAAGCCGCTCTCCCGCTGTGACACACAGATCGCTGTGTGTGACAGCGAGAGAGCGACAAATGAAGCGAGCAGGGAGCAGGAGCCGGCATCTGGCAGCTGTGGTAAGCTGTAACCAAGATAAACATCGGGTAACCAAGGTGGTTACCCGATATTTACCTTAGTTACCAGCCTCCGCAGCTCTCACGCTGCCTGTGCTGCCGGCTCCGGCTCTCTGCACATGTAGCTGCAGTACACATCGGGTTAATTAACCCGATGTGTACTGTAGCTAGGAGAGCAAGGAGCCAGCGCTAAGCAGTGTGCGCGGCTCCCTGCTGTCTGCACATGTAGCTGCAGTACACATCGGGTTAATTAACCCCATGTGTACTGTAGCTAGGAGAGCAAGGAGCCAGCGCTAAGCAGTGTGCGCGGCTCCCTGCTCTCTGCACATGTAGCTGCAGTACACATCGGGTTAATTAACCCGATGTGTACTGTAGCTAGGAGAGCAAGGAGCCAGTGCTCAGTGTGCGCGGCTCCCTGCTTTCGTGGTTATGATCGCTGCTTCGGCTGCTGTGTTTGACAGCTAAGCAGCGATCATAACAGCGACTTACGAGGTCGCTGTTACGTCACAGAAAATGGTGACGTAACAGCGACCTAGTTGTCGCTGTCGCTTAGTGTGAACCAGCCCTTAGTCACCACACAATCTCTCTGATACACCCCTGGAGAACAATAGCTCCATATAAATATGGTGTATCACCAGGGCTGTATTTTGCCTTCGTGCTGCCCTAGGCACTTTAAGTGGTCGCGCCCCTTAGTGACAACGTAAAACTGAGTTTTCGCACTCGACATCTGTTTAAGGCAGATCTACTTTGTAAAACACTTTAAAAAGTATAAATGAGAAATGAAGGACACTACCCCCCCCCCAATGGGGATCACCACAGGCACAGCAAAACATAGCATGAGTATAAAATATTCCCACCACACCGTCCCCACTTATATACTGTGACTGTCACACTGCCCCTAATAAACTACACACTGCCCTCCCTTATAAATAATACCCACCACACCTTCCTCAATTATGAAATATGATCTGTACTGTCCTCACATCATGCTGCCCCCTCCTCACAGTGTACCATGCATGCTGCCCCATCCTCACAGTGTCCCATGCATGCTGCTCCATCCTCACAGTGTCCCATGCATGCTGCTCCATCCTCACAGTTTCCCATGCATGCTGATCCCTCCTCACAATGTCCCATGCATGCTGCCCCCTCCTCACAGTGTCCCATGCATGCTGCCCCCTCCTCACAGGGTCCCATGCATGCTGCCCCCTCCTCACAGGGTCCCATGCATGCTGCTCCCTCCTCACAATGTCCCATGCATGCTGCTCCATCCTCACAGTGTCCCATGCATGCTGCTCCATCCTCACAGTGTCCCATGCATGCTGCTCCATCCTCACAGTGTCCCATGCATGCTGCTCCATCCTCACAGTGTCCCATGCATGCTGATCCCTCCTCACAGTGTCCCATGCATGCTGCTCCCTCCTCACAGGGTCCCATGCATGCTGCTCCATCCTCACAGTGTCCCATGCATGCTGCTTCATCCTCACAGTGTCCCATGCATGCTGCTCCATCCTCACAGTGTCCCATGCATGCTGCTCCATCCTCACAGTGTCCCATGCATGCTGATCCCTCCTCACAGTGTCCCATGCATGCTGCTCCCTCCTCACAGGGTCCCATGCATGCTGCTCCCTCCTCACAGGGTCCCATGCATGCTGCTCCCTCCTCACAGTGTCCCATGTATGCTGCCCCTCCTCACAGGGTCCCATGCATGCTGCCCCTCCTCACAGTGTCCCATGCATGCTGCCCCTCCTCACAGTGTCACATGCATGCTGCCCCTCCTCACAATGTCCCATGCATGCTGCTCCATCCTCACAGTGTCCCATGCATGCTGCCCCCTCCTCACAGTGTCCCATGCATGCTGCCCCTCTCCATGAGCTCCTAATGCTGCCTTACTCTTTTCCATAATGACACCTCCATGCTGCCCCATTCATCATACTAAGACCACCACACTAGCGCTTATGCTGAGACCCCCCCCCTACACACACACTACCCCACTCTTGATATTGACTCCCCTACATTGCTCCACTCCATACTGAGCCCACACATGCTGCCCCTTCTCCATAATGAGCTCCCAATGCTGCCCCCCTCTTATTCTGAGTCCTTACACTCCATCGATTTTGTCATTGCACTATCCCTCAACCCTTGTCCTCTGTCTCTAGCATTGGCCCCTCTCTCCCATTCCCCCAGCAGCAGCCTCTCTCCCCCGCCTTCAACAGCAGCCTCTCCCCCAGCATCAGCCTCTCTCACCCCAGCCTCCCCCAGCATCAGCCTCTCTCTCCCCCAGCATCAGCCTCTCTCTCCCCCAGCCTCCCCCAGCATCAGCCTCTCTCTCCCCCAGCCTCCCCCAGCATCAGCCTCTCTCTCCCCCAGCCTCACCCAGCATCAGCCTCTCTCTCCTCCAGCCTCCCCCAGCATGAGCCTCTCTCCCACCAGCATCAGCCTCTCTCTCTCCCAGCATCAGCCTCTCTCTCCCCCAGCCTCCCCCAGCATCAGCCTCTCTCTCCCCCAGCATCAGCCTCTCTCTCGCAAAGCATCAGCCTCTCTCTCCCCCAGCCTCCCCCAGCATCAGCCTCTCTCTCCCCAGCCTCCCCCAGCATCAGCCTCTCTCTCCCCCAGCCTCCCCCAGCATCAGCCTCTCTCTCCCCCAGCCTCCCCCAGCATCAGCCTCTCTCCCCCAGCCTCCCCCAGCATCAGCCTCTCTCTCCCCCAGCCTCCCCCAGCATCAGCCTCTCTCTCCCCCAGCCTCCCCCAGCCTCCCCCTCTCTCTCCCCCAGCATCAGCCTCTCTCTCCCCCAGCCTCCCCCAGCATCAGCCTCTCTCTCCCCCAGCATCAGCCTCTCTCTCCCCCAGCCTCCCCCGCATCAGCCTCTCTCTCCCCCAGCCTCCCCCAGCATCAGCCCCTCTCTCCCCCAGCCTCAGCCTCTCTCTCCCCCAGCCTCCCCCAGCATCAGCCTCTCTCTCCCCCAGCCTCCCCCAGCATCAGCCTCTCTCCCCCCAGCCTCCCCCAGCATCAGCCTCTCTCCCCCCAGCCTTCCCCAGCCTCAGCCTCTCTCTCCCCACTCTCCCCCAGCATCAGCCTCTCTCTCCCCAGCCTCCCCCAGCATCAGCCTCTCTCTCCCCAGCCTCACCCAGCATCAGCCTCTCTCCCCCAGCCTCCCCCAGCATCAGCCTCTCTCTCCTCCAGCCTCCCTCAGCATCAGCCTCTCTCTCCCCCAGCCTCCCCCACCATCAGCCTCTCTCTCCCCCAGCCTCCCCCAGCATCAGCCTCTCTCTCCCCCAGCCTCCCCCAGCATCAGCCTCTCTCTCCCCCAGCCTCCCCCAGCATCAGCCTCTCTCTCCCCCAGCCTCCCCCAGCATCAGCCTCTCTCTCCCCCAGCCTCCCCCAGCATCAGCCTCTCTCTACCCCAGCCCCCCCCAGCCTCCCCCTCTCTCTCCCCCAGCATCAGCCTCTCTCTCCCCCAGCCTCCCCCAGCATCAGCCTCTCTCTCCCCCAGCATCAGCCTCTCTCTCCCCCAGCCTCCCCCGCATCAGCCTCTCTCTCCCCCAGCCTCCCCAGCATCAGCCTCTCTCTCCCCTAGCCTCCCCCAGCATCAGCCTCTCTCTCCCCTAGCCTCCCCCAGCATCAGCCTCTCTCTCCCCCAGCCTCCCCCAGCATCAGCCTCTCTCTCCCCCAGCCTCTCTCTCCACCATCCACCCCCAGCATCAGCCTCTCTCCCTCCAGCATCAGCCTCTCTCCCTCCAGCATCAGCCTCTCTCTCCCTCAGCATCAGCCTCTCTCCCCCCAGCATCAGCCTCTCTCTCCCTCCAGCCTCCCCCAGCATCAGCCTCTCTCTCCCCCAGCCTCCCCCAGCCTCAGCCTCTCTCTCCCCCCAGCCTCCCCCCAGCCTCAGCCTCTCTCTCCCCCCAGACTCCCCCCCCAGCCTCAGGCTCACTCTCCCCCCAGCCTCCCCCCCAGCCTCAGCCTCTCTCTCCCCTCAGCCTCCCCCCAGCCTCAGCCTCTCTCCCCCCCAGCCTCCCTCCCAGCCTCAGCCTCTCTCTCTTCCCAGCCTCCCCCCCCAGCCTCAGCCTCTCTCTCCCCCCAGCCTCCCCCCCAGCCTCAGCCTCTCTCTCCCCCCAGCCTCCCCCCCAGCCTCAGCCTCTCTCTCCCCCCAGCCTCAGCCTCTCTCTCCCCAGCCTCCCCCCCAGCCTCAGCCTCTCTCCTCCCAGCATCCCCCCCAGCCTCAGCCTCTCTCTCCCCCCAGCCTCCCCCCCAGCCTCAGCCTCTCTCTCCCCCCAGCCTCAGCCTCTCTCTCCCCCCAGCCTCCCCCACAGCCTCCCCCCTAGCCTCAGCCTCTCTCTCCCCCCAGCCTCCCCCCAGCCTCAGCCTCCTCTCCCCCCAGCCTTAGCCTCTCTCTCCTCCCAGCCTCCCCCTCTCTCTCCCCCCAGCCTCCCCCCCCAGCCTCAGCCTCTCTCTCCCCCCAGCCTCAGCCTCTCTCTCTTCCCAGCCTCCCCCACAGCCTCAGCCTCTCTCTCTTCCCAGCCTCCCCCCAGCCTCTCTTTTCCCAGCCTCCCCCCAGCCTCTCTCTTTTCCCAACCTCCCCCCAGCCTCTCTCTTTTCCCAGCCTCCCCCCAGCCAAAAAGAGGCATCGCAACGATCATCAACTAACCTGTAAGGTGCCCATACATTCTAGGCTCTGCCTTACGCATACCTGCTCCGGTGCCTGCTGCCCTGCTCTGCTGATTATCCTCTTCTGGCTGGCTCCAGCTCCAGTCGCGTCCTCCTCCGTGGCGTGTGTCGTCTGCAGCATTGGACGCTGCAGCACGGGGCAGTGAGCTGATTGGCGCGCCTGCGCGCCTCTGACCCGGAAGTGCAGGCGCTGGAACTTCCGGGGTTAATCAGCTCACTATGCCTGGCGCCCTCCGTGTATTTAAAGAGACAGAAGTGCGCCTTTCCTCCCTCTCACCCCCCCCCCCCCCCCCCCGAGAACACAGCGAAGTGCAACGTAGGGAGGGGCGGGGGGCGGGGGGCGGGGATGTAAAAAAATATTATTTTTTTTTGCTGACAGAAAGTGCCGCCCCCCCGCAACGTGCCGCCCTAGGCACAGGACCACGGGTGCCTAGTGGCAAATACGGCCCTGTGTATCACCCAGATACATGGTGGTTTCACTCATAGTACCATGATTTTCATGAAACTCATAGCAGCCAATTTAAACAAAAAATATCAGAAAATTGATAAAGATGTTAGTAACAGATATATAAGTTCATGCCAACGATTTTAATAGGGCATTTATTATAAACAAAATTTCTGGGTAAACTTCACCCCATAAGAAAAGGAAAAGGATACAGAAGAGGAAACACCAGAAACCATAGTAAGAGGAACTACCATTACCCTATAAAACTGGCTGTTTTTTACTGGCCCTACCTATCACATGGGGGTTAGCGCCATAAGATAGAACGGTGTGTGGGCGCCCCCACTCGGCCGACGTCTGACCCTCCTTACTGCAGTTCCCTACATCACCACTAAATAAAGGGTGCAAATGAGAGTTCTTCATTCAGACCATTAGGGTAAAGGGTCTTCAACCAATATATCCATTTCGATTCTTGTTGTAGTAGCCTCCTATCCCAGTTTCCTCCTCTAGGCAAAGGTTTGATATGATCAATGCCCTGAAACATAACAACAGAAGAATCCCCATCATGCCTACTGTTTACATGTCTGGCTAATGGCGTGTCGTTGTTTAGCCTGATGTCCCTTAGATGCTCTCCAATCCGTCGTCTTAGTTCTCTACGAGTCTTCCCCACATATTCTAATTTACATATACAAGTTGCCTTGTATATCACGCCCTGCGTTCTACAGTTTATGAAAGACCGAATGTTATATTCCCTCTTGGTGACCTGGCTCACAAATTTTTTGCCAACAGTGATGGAATTGCAGGCAATACAGCCACTACATTTGTAGCAGTCCCTCAAGGTAGGTACAGCACAAAAAGGATTCTTTGGAGGAATAAGCTATGGACCAGCCGGTCCTTTAGCGATCTCGCTTTCTTATATGTGATGGACGGTCTGTCTGTAAGCAGACCCCCCACATCACCATCCATTTTTAATATGGGCCAGTATTTTTCTAGAATTTTTTTCACATCCTCAGCTCCGTTATTAAAGGTGGTTATAAATCTTATCACATCCTTACCATCCTCCTTTGCCACTTTTTTGGGGGGATATAACAATTTGGTTCTTTTGACCTTTTCAATGTCGGCAGCCGCCTTTCTCACCACCTGCCTCGGATAGCCTCTCTCACGAAACCTCCTCTCTAGATCCTCTGACTGGTTCCTGAAATGTATCTCCTCAGAGCAGTTCCTACGGATTCTGGCGAACTGTCCTTTTGGAATGCCTTTCTTTAGGCTTAGTGGATGATTACTTTCCCACCTCAATAAAGAATTAGTCGAGGTGGGCTTTCGATAAGTACTCGTCACCAGATTACCATTAGGATCCTTCTCAATTGTCAGATCCAAAAAGGATAGTTTCGATCTATCCATTTCAAATGTGAAAAAAAGGCCTAAGTTATTAGTGTTCAGATCTTTCATGAACCTTCTTAACTCATTTTCACTGCCTTTCCACACCATAAAGATATCATCAATGAATCTGTACCAGATTCCGATGTTCCCATTTACAGATTCACGTTCCTCTCTGAAGACCACTGTTTCCTCCCACCAGCCCAGGAGCAGATTTGCGTAGGATGGTGCACATGGACTCCCCATCGCTGTGCCCCTGAGCTGGTGGAAGGTGTGGCCGTCAAAGGAAAAGAAATTGTGTGTCAGGCAAAATTTAAGAATGTCCAGAACGAACCCAGTGTGCTCCTCACATTGGACCCCCCTGGACTTTAAGAAATATCTGGCTGCCGTCAGCCCCAGGTCATGGCATATCGATGAATATAATGACTTGACATCAATTCCCACCAAAAATGTCTCTTCCTCAAAGGAAAGCCCTTCTAATTTTTTTAGCAGGTCAGTTGTATCTGATAGGTAAGAACCTAAACCTGCCACAAACGGTTTCAAGATGTCATCCAGATAGACCCCCAAGTTTTGCGTTAGATTATCAACACCAGATATTATAGGTCTACCCTTCAAAGGATCAGTACCTTTATGCAATTTGGGCAGGCTATAAAATATAGCCATAACTGGATGCTTAGGAAAAAAAAAAAGAAAATCAAATTCAGACCTACTAATTAAATTTCTATCCAGGGCAGTCAAGAGGATCGTCCTCAATTCCTTTGAATACTGTTGTGATGGATTAGTTTTTAACTTAGCATAACTATCCTTATCCTCCAGGATGCTGTAACACATCTCCAGATATTTAGGGCTGGTTCACACTAAGCGACAGCGACAACGAGGTCGCTGTTACGTCACCATTTTCTGTGACGTAACAGCGACCTTGTAAGTCGCTGTTATGATCGCTGCTTAGCTGTCAAACACAGCAGCCTAAGCAGCGATCATAACCGCGAGAGCAGGGAGCCACGCACAATGCTTAGCGCTGGCTCCTTGCTCTCCTAGCTACAGTACACATCGGGTTAATTAACCCGATGTGTACTGCAGCTACATGTGCAGAGAGCAGGGAGCCGCGCACACTGCTTAGCGCTGGCTCCTTTCTCTCCTAGCTACAGTACACATCGGGTTAATTAACCCGATGTGTACTGCAGCTACATGTGCAGAGAGCCGGAGCCGGCAGCACAGGCAGCGTGAGAGCTGCGGAGGCTGGTAACTAAGGTAAATATCGGGTAACCACCTTGGTTACCCGATGTTTATCTTGATTACAGCTTACTGCAGCTGCCAGACGCCGGCTCCTGCTCCCTGCTCACTTCATTTCGTCGCTCTCTCGCTGTCACACACAGCAATCTGTGTGTCACAGCGGGAGAGCGCCTTTGAAGAAAATGAACCAGGGCTGTGTGTAACGAGCAGCGATCTCGCAGCAGGGGCCAGATCGCTGCTCAGTGTCACACACAGCGAGATCGCTAATGAGGTCACTGTTGCGTCACCAGAACCGTGCCGTAGCAGCGATTTCGGTAGCGATCTCGCTATGTGTGAAGCACCCCTTAGTTCAATCCATCAGAACAGTATTCCCCCCCTTATCGGATTGTTTGATAACAATATCTCTTGCCCTTCCCAAGGTGTCAAGGCTCTCCATCTCCTCCCTAGTCAGATTGAATTTTACCTTATGATTGGGTTTTAATCCTTCCAATTCATGAGACACAAGATTGTAGAAAACATCAATTGCACTCAGGTCACTCTGGACTGGAGGCATCTTTGTGCTTTTTAATTTGCACTCTGTGAAGGGACCTCGGCCTGTCAGTTCTGGTCCCATTTCATCCAGACCATAAAGGAGCCTGACATCCTCAAGGATGTCATCTGGGATTCCCAAATCCACGCACGTTTTCTTATTGTCTCTGATGAAATATTTTTTCCACTTCAATCTCCTAATGAAGAGACTAAGGTCCTTGACACTCTCAAAGTCATTATAGTCTGTTGTAGGCACGAATGAAAGACCCTTAAGGCCCCTTTACACACTGAAACTTTCTAGCGATCCCACCAGCGATCCCAACCTGGCCGGGATCGCTACAAAGTCTCTGGTGAGCTGTCAAACAGGCAAACCTGGCCAACGATGCAACAGCGATCCGGACCTGCAGAACGACCTAGTTAGTCATTGGGAACGTTGTAAAGCAGCTTTTTGAAAGGGAAGTCGCTAACGAAGTCGCTGTAAAGTCCCCTTTACACACTAAAACTTTGCTGCACAGCGGGGGACAAAGGACCAAAGAATGGTCCTGAACGATTTGTAGCGATCAGCAACCTCACAGCAGGGGCCAGGTCGCTGATAGGTTTCACACACTGCAATGTCGCTGGGGAGGACGCTATAACGTCACAAAACAGGTGACGTTACAGCGATGTCGTTTGCGATGTTGCAGTGTGTAAAGCCACCTTTACTTAATACACTTATCTCTGTTGTATTCAGTACCCTACTTGAAAGATTAACTACTTGTTGGGATCCAATGGGGTCTGATTTTGATAACCGCCTCGATTTGTGCGGTTCCTGAGGAAGTACTCCCTTGGCTCTAAAAAATGGCTATTTTGGTAGGGTTGGTTAAATCTCCCTTTACCATTACCAAAGTTCTTTTTCTTCCTACCTCTTGCTCCCATATTCCTGCCCTCAGAGTCGGACACATCAGTATCCGTTGTTGAGCAGTCGGTTTCACTCGGTTTAGCAAAACGTGGTTGAGCAAAATTATAGATTTTGTTCTCTCTAAAGTCTTGCAGATCCCTATTATAAAATGTATGTTTTTTATCTTTTAAATGATACTGATACTTTTCAATCGTATTTTGCAGAGTCTTTTCTTTAACCAAAAACTCAGATTCTTTTGAAAAAGTATTAGTCATTTCTATTTGTTCCTTGAGTGCTGTTTCTAGATCTGCAAGAATTTTCTTTTCTTCCTCTAAAAGCAAAGCCATTAATCTTAGGGAGCTCTCCGTGGCTTCTTTCTCCCATTTGGTGGCTAAATCCTGGCTCCTATAGCGGTAACCAGGCTGTAGGGAGATTCTAAGGCGGGCTTTGCACACTACGACATCGCAGGTACGATGCCGATGGGGTCAAATTGAAAATGACGTACTTCCGGCATCGCATGCGACATCGTAGTGTGTAAAGGCTCAATGATACGATTAACGAGCGCAAAAGCGTCGTAATCGTATCATCGGTGCAGCGTCGGCGTAATCCATAATTACGCTGACGCGACGGTCCGATGTTGTTCCTCGCTCCTGCGGCAGCACACATGTGTGAAGCCGCAGGAGCAAGGAACATCTCCTACCAGCGTCACAGCGGCTTCCGTAGGATATGCGGAAGGAAGGAGGTGGGCGGGATGTTTACATCCCGCTCATCTCCGTACCTCCGCTCCTATTGGCCGCCTGCCGTGTGACGTCGCAGTGACGCCGCACGACCCGCCCCCTTAACAAGGAGGCGGGTCGCCGGCCAGAGCGACGGTCGCAGGACAGGTGAGTCCATGTGAAGCTGCCGTAGCGATAATGTTCGCTACGGCAGCTATCACAAGGATATCGCAGTTGCGACGGGGGCGGGGAATATCGCGCTCGGCATCGCAGCATCGGCCTGCGATGTCGCAGCATGCAAAGTGACCCTTAGATGCCTGGGAACAATCTTATCACGTAGATAGACCTCTAAAGATTGAACCTCCCACCGGGAGGCCGTCCTGTTTTTGTAAATTTTGGTTAATTCTCGGAAAGCACCATTCAAAGTAGGAGTATATTTCTTTTGTACAAATGTTTTTTCTGAGAAAACATCTTTTGCTTCATTGGCCCAAGAGCCAGTGTCAATACCAGCACTCAGGAAACCTGCCATGTTCTTAGTCAAAATTAAATAGCCACTGGGTATAAATTCAAATATCAGATGATAAGTAGCAAATTTTTCACTTACTCCGGAAAAAATATTTAAAATGTAACTTTTAATAATTCCACTAAAATGTGATAATTGATCACAAAAGACAAAGAATTAACATAAAAAAGAGTATGGCCCTCCTGTCTCTTCAAAAGATCTGTGTAAGCCAAAGAAAAAACCTGGACTTTCACCCCCAATGTAATCGGGCTTTTGTAACCATAATTATAGGTGCCAATTAACATTAGCGTCCACTAGTAATTAAGAATCAGATAAGTCTTACCTCACTCCACACTAAAAAAAGAATTGGTCTCACCAAATTTATTTGGATGCTATCTTATTCAATCACTGGGGTCCAAAGAAATACCCCTTGATAGATCAGTTGTACCTCCCGACGCGTTTCGTTCAGGAAAAAACTCTTCAGGGGAGTCTCAAATGTATCACATCTTTTTTAGGTCCCATAAAATATGAACCTACCATTTGCATAACATGCTGAAACAAATTTGTTGGGACCGGAATTGGATATGTCACAAATTGATTATGTGATGAGTCTATACTAATTGGTGAGTTTTCTTACATTTATAAGATATGATTGGTTGGCTGACATGCTGATATTTATTGTTATCTTGTATATTTGTTTCAGCATGTTATGCAAATGGTAGGTTCATATTTTATGGGACCTAAAAAAGATGTGATACATTTGAGACTCCCCTGAAGAGTTTTTTCCTGAACGAAACGCGTCGGGAGGTACAACTGATCTATCAAGGGGTATTTCTTTGGACCCCAGTGATTGAATAAGATGGCATCCAAATAAATTTGGTAAGACCAATCCGTTTTTTAGTGTGGAGTGAGGTAAGACTTATCTGATTCTTAATTACTAGTGGACGCTAATGTTAATTGGCACCTATAATTATGGTTACAAAAGCCCGATTACATTGAGGGTGAAAGTCCAGTATTTTTCTTTGGCTTACACAGATCTTTTGAAGAGACAGGAGGGCCATACTCTTTTTTATGTTAATTGTTTGTCTTTTGTGATCAATTATCACATTTTAGTGGAATTATTAAAAGTTACATTTTAAATATTTTTTCCGGAGTAAGTGAAAAATTTGCTACTTATTACCTGAGAGCCGGTGTCCAATAATGCCGGGGTAGGGATCCCATTCAGGATGATGGACAGGCTAGGACGTTCACCCATGTACTGATCACGGCAGTGGACTGGGCCTGATCTTCTTAATCCTCAGGACTGGCCCTCGGCCCCAGGGTTGGCTCGTTTAAAGGACAAGCCCTTGCATAGTGGCCTGCCTCCTGGCAACGACGACAGATGGGTTGTCCAGATGAGTCATAGCGATCACTGTTCCTGCCTCGGGCTGTAGGACCTCTTCTCCCCCGCATCCAAGGGACGTCCTCCGGGCTGTCAGCTAGCAGGATCCGATGAGGGACTCTGGTTTCTAAAGGCAACTGCATTGCTTTCAGGATTCGTGCGACGTCCTTGCTGAGCTGCTGCACCTGGGTGGATAGCGTATTTATGGCCTCAGCTGGCGTGTTGAGTCCTTTCGCAGTTATCAGGGCCTGCAAGGATGATTCTGCTCCTGCAGCCGGAGAACTGGCAGGCCATGCTGGTGAGACGGGGTCTGTGTCCACAGGAGGTTGGAGTGCTTTCACCGCCCTGTCTTTCAGAATGGAAAAGTCCACATCAGGGTGTTCCAGGGACCACAGCTTCATCTGTTTCCTATCCTCAGGAGAGTGCAGGCCCCGCAAGAATTGTTCTTTCATCATCCGGCTTCCTTCCTGATCACTGACAGGGTCCACCAGCTTGAGAGCCCGTAGTACAGCTCGCAGCCTGAGGGTATAGTCTCTTATGCTATCTTGGGGCTTCTGGCGGCAGTTATAGAAGTCCGTCCTCAGCTCTCCCTCTGTGCGGTGTTCAAAAGCAGCTGCTAGTTTGGCAAAGATGGCTTCTACAGAGCTCCAGTCATCTCTGGTCCAGGACTCAGCCTCCAATTCTGCTGCTCCAGTCAATTGTCCCAGCACCACTGTAAGGGGTGGGCAGACCCCTTACAAGGAAGCACAGGTTTTCTCTGAAGTGGTTAATGCTGTCCCCATAGAAACTGTATAGGAGGGAGGAGGAGCCGGCAGCTTAGGAGGAAAGGGAGGGTGTGCTGAAGGCAGTTGTGTCCGGGACAGGAGAGAAGAAACAGCCAGGGGCAGAGTGTGGAGCTGAGTGGGCAGAAAGAAAGAAAGAAAGAAGGGAGCTGGAAGAACAGGGAAGCCGGAGAGAAAAGGAGCGGGCGGAACCTCATAGTGCGAAGCAGTCCCGGTGTGGGTCCGGGCTGTGGGTAGCCATAAGTGGGAGCCAGGTGAAGTAGAGTAGCCGGGCACATCCCCACTGGAGGGGACGTCAGGACAGGCTTTCCCCAGCTAAGAAAAGAACGTGAAGTCATCTGTAACTGCCGGTTTTTGGAAAGAGTTGTGAAATAAAGAATGTCTTTTATTTGCATCGAACCATGCCTGGAGAGTGTTTATACGTCGGATGACATCTGCACCACTACACTCTGCCCCACCAAGACATCTCCCGTCCTGATAGTGACGGCGGAGCCAGGGGTAAGCCTGACAGAAGGGGCCACGACTACAAGCCCAGAGGCGCCCCTGGCACCCCGTTACATGTGGCGTAGTCGGCAGGATCCGGATCATATGCAAGGGGTCCCGCTCCAAGAAGAAGGAGATCGAGTGATGCCGAGGACACTGGATCCAAATTATTGGAAAAGAGTCCCGATCCCATGGTGGGAAGAGGAAGAAGTGCCTAAGGCGTTGGACCGGGCACAAGATGGCGGCAAGATGGCCGTTGTCTGTGAAGACACAGAAAGCGCGCGCAGAATTGGCGCCAAAAGAAGAGCCTGGGGCTGGCCGGTGCCGAAAAAGAAGTTCGGAGTACTCCACCCAAAGAGGGGAGGTGCCGGTCCCAGGGCACGAAGGAAGATATGTGAAGTGGGCGGTGTTCCAGAGAAAAAGAAGAACCGCCGCGTAGGGGTCGACCTGATGTGTGAGACTGGGGGTGGAGTATACCCAAGAGCGGGAAAAGTAAGCCCGCCTCCACTTCCTCCAGCATCTCCACTGACCCCGACGCCATTACCAGAAACGCTGACTCCGAGCAAGATGGAGACTCCAGGAAGACAGCAAGCTGCGGTAGCCGCACTAGTAGCGACTAGCTTGGGCAGAGGACGCCCGAAGCAGACTGCGGCTGCGGAAGGACCCACCCTTAACCTACCGGCTGTGCCAGGAGGACCGGAGCGGCCCACTACACAAGAGGCCGCACAGTGGCAACAGGAAATTGAGTGGGAGGAATGCCAGTACCGGCGGCGGTCGCAGCAAAGACCGGTGCTAGCTGAACTCTCCCACCCGAGACGCACATTGGCCGTAGCTCCGGAAGTGATGCCCGGACCGAGCGCTGACCCGGAGAAGGGGACCCCGGCGGTGTTGGCTATCCACCAAAACCTGACCACTCATCCGGTCATCGTCATGGGCAGCCCTCAGCCGTCCCGTGCAGCGACCCCCTCACCCCCGTCGGGGGCAGAAGAGACCAAGCCGGAGACCGAGACGTTGGAGCAACCCGCCAACTACGAGCTCTTCCGGAGGCTGCGCCGGTTGCCCGGACAGTCCCTGTCGGAGTACGTTCAGGCCCAACGAGCCGAATTGCAACGTGCATATCATCCGGAGTGACTTTTCAAGACCGGAAGATGGCGGGCCTGTTTTTGTTCAACACCGGCGTTGTTTTGAGCCGGAAGAAGGTGTGTTGTTTGTAACCGTTCAAGTGACTGAGCCCGGAGAGAGTCTGCTGCCGGACTGGGCCAGGGGCTCCTTCGCGTCGTGGAAGAAGGAAAACTTTTGTGTTCCTGTTGTTCACAACCAAGACCGGGAGCGCTGCTAAGCCTCCAGGCACTACCAAGACCGGGAGCGCTGCTAAGCCTCCGGGCACTACCAAGACCGGGAGCGCTGCTAAGCCTCCGGGCACTACCAAGACCGGGAGCTCCCAGTTGGAACTCCGGGCGCTGGACTGGTGCCCCTTCTTCCGGCAACCTGTTGTGGACTGGTTCGTAGTTTATTCACCATGTTGTGCCTAGTTTTAAAATATGTGTGATTTTTAGATGGAGCCTTGCCGGGAGGCTTAGGCTTAAAGAGGGGAGGTATGTAAGGGGTGGGCAGACCCCTTACAAGTAAGCACAGGTTTTCTCTGAAGTGGTTAATGCTGTCCCCATAGAAACTGTATAGGAGGGAGGAGGAGCTGGCAGCTTAGGGGGAAAGGAAGGGTGTGCTGAAGGCAGTTGTGTCCGGACGGGAGAGCAGAAACAGCCAGGGGCAGAGTGTGGAGCTGAGTGGGCAGAAAGAAAGAAAGAAAGAAGGGAGCTGGAAGAACAGGGAAGCCGGAGAGAAAAGGAGCGGGCGGAACCTCATAGTGCGAAGCAGTCCCGGTGTGGGTCCGGGCTGTGGGTAGCCATAAGTGGGAGCCAGGTGAAGTAGAGTAGCCGGGCACATCCCCACTGGAGGGGACGTCAGGACAGGCTTTCCCCAGCTAAGAAAAGAACGTGAAGTCATCTGTAACTGCCGGTTTTTGGAAAGAGTTGTGAAATAAAGAATGTCTTTTATTTGCATCGAACCATGCCTGGAGAGTGTTTATACGTCGGATGACATCTGCACCACCACACTCTGCCTCACCAAGACATCTCCCGTCCCGATAGTGACGGCGGAGCCAGGGGTAAGCCTGACAGAAGGGGCCACGACTACAAGCCCAGAGGCGCCCCTGGCACCCCGTTACACCACGGCGGCCCTCTGCTTACCGGTCATTGCATACATGTCCAGCAGGGTGTTTATCTTTTTCTTAAATCCGGTCAGTGTGTCTATTTTACCGGCATATTGGGGCAGCCAATGCGCCCCTGGGACGTACGGTAAGGAAATCGGCATAATCGGGGAGACTTCAGCTGGTGCAGCTGCGACTGCGGCACCGTCACCAGGCGCTGCTGTGTTCACCGCGCCGGGGGATGGCATCACTTTGGCTGTGTCGCCCTGACCGGGGGCATTACCTCCCGCAGCGTCCATTTTCCTTCCAGGTCCCGCTTCTCTTCTTTTTAAAATCTGCGCGCTCCCTCCACTTCCTGGGTCAGAACGCTCTGGGGATTCTGGGGCGGCCACACCTCTTCGTGGGCGGTGCTCTTCTCCCTCGCGCGGGCTGCAGCGCACGCTTTTAAAGATGGCAATATGGCAGCGGTTCAATTTTTGCGGTCGGACCTCTGAGGCGCACGGTCACCTGTCTGAACAGGTCTAGTCCTTATCCTGTTCTTGACGCCAGAATGTGAAGTCCCACAGGTGCGGTGTAGTGGTGCATTACTTTTAGGGACTCCACGTGATGGGACGGTTCTGGTCACAGGTAGGGAACCTTCTTGGGATTGTCGTGACGCCACTCTCAGAATTGCGGTCAATGGGGACTGCCACTTCAGATTGAGGGATGCCTGGGGCTGATGGTGGGTGCAGTCAGTAGTAATAGCCTCCTGAGAGTGAGGCAAGCCCCAGGGCCCGGTGTAGGAGTGTGGAACTACAAGTCGCATAATGACTCACACGCACAAGCAGAATGTCTTTCAGGGGTTTTACTCACTGTTTGGTGGTCACTGTGAGATGCCCGGGCGGAACCAGGAATTCCAGAAGGCCGTTCTGAGGGTAGCTGTCCACTCGCCCTCCTTGCACTCTTTTTGTTTGGGAGGATTCCTTACTTTAAGTATGGTAGGATTCCTCCAGGGAAGCTGTTTGCAACCCTACTCCCCTCTCTGGCCCGTCTGCCGGCAGCGTGACCTTGGTGGGATGGCTTCTGGCCCTGTCCCCTTATGGGCCTTGTGATTAGGGATGAGCGAACCGGTCCCGGTTCGGCTGGAGGTCGGTTCGCCGAACGGAGCTCCCGTTCGAGTTCGGTTCGTCGAACGTTCGAAGAACCGAACTCGAACTGCATAGGAAACAATGGCAGGCAATCACAAACACATAAAAACACCTAGAAAACACCCTCAAAGGTGTCCAAAAGGTGACAAACAACTCACAACACAAACACATGGGAAAGTGACAAGGACAAATTCTCATGTGAAAACAAAACAGCGTTACGAGGAAAAAGAGAAGAGACACAGATATAGGCATGGCATACCCTTCTAAAATCATGTAAAACACCGCAAGGTGACTCCAAGCGGAGTCTCCCTTTTTTCCAAAAATTGGGCCACACAGACACCCCTTCAGTGGCAGCACTTGTGCCCCAGTTGTACACTTCACAGCTAGATTTGCATCAAGCGCATTCAAAAATACGCTATTCCTAACCGTCCCCAGGATGACACCGGGGTAGGTAGCAAAGTCTTTCCTGATCCCAGCTCTGTTCATCTTGGCTTCTTTTAAAA
The DNA here is from genome assembly GCF_048569485.1 of Anomaloglossus baeobatrachus. Taxonomy (NCBI): domain Eukaryota; kingdom Metazoa; phylum Chordata; class Amphibia; order Anura; family Aromobatidae; genus Anomaloglossus; species Anomaloglossus baeobatrachus. The sequence goes on along the minus strand of NC_134356.1, from coordinate 667,069,995 downwards.
ACAATGTAAGCAAGGGTTACTCCAAGCGGAGTCTCCCTTTTTTCCAAAAATTGGGCCCCACACACACCCACCCCTTCAGTGGCAGCAGTTGTGCCCCAGTTGTACACTTCACAGGTAGATTTGCATCAAGCACATTCAAAAATATGCCATACTTAACCGTCCCCAGGATGACCCCGGGTTAGGTAGCAAAGTCTTTCCTGATCCCAGATCTGTTCATCTAGGATCATTTTTAAAAACACAGCAAGCAAGGGTTACTCCAAGCGGAGTCTCCCTTTTTTCCAAAAATTGGGCCCCACACACACCCACCCCTTCAGTGGCAGCACTTGTGCCCCAGTTGTACACTTCACAGCTAGATTTGCATCAAGCACATTCAAAAATATGCCATACTTAACCGTCCCCAGGATGACACCGGGGTAGGTAGCAAAGTCTTTGCTGAACCATGACTTGTTCATCTTGGCTTCTTTTAAAAACAATGTAAGCAAGGGTTACTCCAAGCGGAGTCTCCCTTTTTTCCAAAAATTGTGCCCCACACACACCCACCCCTTTCAGTGGCAGCACTTGTGCCCTAGTTGCAAACAGGATGTTTTGATTTGCATCAAGCACATTCCAAATCCACAAGCATTTACTCTCCCCAGGATGACACAGGGGTAGTAAATTCCTTCTGGATCCATGACTTGTTCATTTTGATGAACGTCAGTCTGTCCACATTGTCACTGGACAGACGCGTGCGCTTATCTGTCAGCACACACCCATCAGCACTGAAGACACGTTCAGAGACAACGCTGGCAGCTGGACACGACAAAATCTCCAAGGCGTAACTGGAGAGCTCTGGCCATTTTTCTAGATTTGAAGCCCAAAATGAGCAAGGCTCCATTTGCAAAGTCATGTCATCGATGTTCATTTGGAGATACTTCTGTATCATCCTCTCCAGCCGTTGACTATGTGTCAGACTTGTTGTCTCTGGTGGCCTTGCAAAGGAGGGTCTAAAAAAATTATGAAAAGATTCCATAAAATTGCTGTTACCAGCACCAGATACGGTCCTACTGGTACGGGTAGACTGTTGAAGATGACGAGACCGTCACATGTTTGTCAAGTTACAACTGGGAGAATCACTCCCTGCACCTGCACGGTTGTTTGGTGGAAAAGCCGAGCTAAGATCGAGTAACAGCTTCTGCTGATACTCCTGCATACGTGCGTCCCTTTCTATGGCTGGAATTATGTCACAAAATTTGGACTTGTACCGGGGATCTAATAGTGTGGCAAGCCAGTAGTCATCATCACTTCTAATTTTGACAATACGAGGGTCATGTTGGAGGTAGTGCAACAAGAAGGCACTCATGTGTCTTGCGCAGCCATGCGAACCAAGTCCACGCTGTGTTTGTGGCATAGAGGTGCTAACCGTTCTTTCTTCCTCTGACATCTCCCCCCAACCTCTTTCAACAGAAATTTGACCAAGGTTTCCCTCATCCGCTGAGTCTTCCATGTCCATGGACAGTTCGTCCTCCATTTCTTCATGTTGTCCTGCACCTTCCTCAACATTTAGCCTGCTACCATGCGCCCTTGTTGATCCCTGTCCCCCATGTTCCCATGCCTGCCGCGTTGGTGATGATGAACGTCTGGACCTTGGTGATGTTGTTGTGCCTTGCGCATATGAATCCTCCTGTAGTTCCTCCCCTTCCTGTTGTCCCACCCACTGACTCCGAATAGTGTTTAGCGTGTGCTCCAGCATGTAAATGACTGGAATTGTCATGCTGATAATGGCATTGTCAGCGCTAAACATATTCGTCGCCATGTCGAAACTGTGCAGAAGGGTGCATAGGTCCTTGATCTGAGACCACTCCATCAGGGTGATCTGCCCCACCTCTGCATCTTGTTGGCCCAGGCTATACGTCATGACGTATTGCACCAGGGCTCGGCGGTGCTGCCACAGTCGCTGTAACATGTGGAGAGTTGAATTCCAGCGTGTCGCCACATCGCATTTCAGGCGAAGAACCGGCAGGCCGAAAGACTTCTGGAGCGATGCAAGTCGCTCAGCTGCGGCGCTTGAACGGCGGAAGTGAGCAGACAATTTTCGTGCCCTGTTCAGAAGGCCATCTAGGCCGGGATAGTGTGTTAAAAATTGCTGGACAACAAGGTTCAACACGTGAGCCATACAAGGCACGTGTGTCACCTTGCCCAGGCGAAGGGCCGCACCCAGGTTTGCAGCATTGTCGCACGCGGCCTTACCAGGCTGCAGGTTGAGCGGAGACAACCATTTATTAAACTCGGACCGCAGAGCTGACCACAACTCCTCAGCTGTGTGACTCTTATTCCCAAGACATGTCAAGCTAAAGACCGCCTGATGCCGTTGCGCTCTGCTGCCAGCATAGTAATGAGGGGTGCGTGATTCCTTCTGCGCAGTGAGAACGCTGGTGGCCTGACCAGGCAGGCTTGGGGCAGAGGTGGAGGACCCAGATGAGGTGGAGGAGGCAGAAGCAGTGGCGGAACTTGGACAGACAGAGGATTGACACACAAGTCGTGGGGACGGCAAGACTTGTGCAGCAGACCCTTCACCATCTATCACCATAGTTACCCAGTGCCCAGTCAGCGACATGTAACGTCCCTGTCCATGCTTACTGGTCCAAGTATCGGTGGTGAAATGCACCCATTCACACACAGAGTTTCTCAAGGAAGCGGTGATGTTGTGTGCGACATGCTGGTGTAGCGCGGGCACACCTTTCTTAGAGAAGTAGTGGCGACTAGGCATCTGGTACTGGGGCACAGCGACAGACATAAGGTCTCTAAAATCCTGTGTGTCCACCAGGCGGAAAGGCAGCATTTCGGTAGCCAAGAGCTTACAGAGGGATAGAGTCAACCTCTTAGCTTTGTCATGGGTCGCAGGAAGTGGCCTTTTATTTGACCACATCTGAGGGACAGAGATCTGGCTGCTGTGTGTAGACGGTGTTGAGTAGGGTGTCCCTGGAAAAATGCAGGTTTGTGAGGAAAGTGCAGGCGGAGACATGATGTTGCCTTCATCCAACGTTGGTGCTATCGATGTCTGAGAGAGCTGTAAACACTCACTTGTTTCCCCTTCCAAACCAACTGACGACCTACCAAGCAAAGTGCCTGTTGCGGTTACAGTGGTGAAAGTTGTGCGTGGAAAAACAGGTGTGACAGCTGTCCCCACAGTCCTAGAAGATGAAGAGCGCGCGGATGCACTGGAAGGGGCAGGCGGTGGATGGTTCGCTCCGCTAGGCCGCATTGCAGCAAGGTGAGCTTCCCACCGGGACATATGATATTTATTCATGTGACGATTCATGGAAGAAGTTGTCAAACTGCTGAGGTTTTGACCTCTACTAATAGAACCATGACAAATTTTACAGATCACATAATTTGGGCGATCTTTTGCTATGTCAAAAAAGGACCAGACTAGGCAAGGCTTAGAGGGCATGCGACCTGTTGATCCACCCCGACTAGTGCTCAGAGGCAGAGTGGTGGCTGAGGATGCAGTTGTAGATGTGCTACCAGTACTCCGACTCTCCAGGAAGGCGCAAGGTAACTTCGTCATCAGTTGCATCCTCCTCCACCACCTCTGTTGACCTCCTCGAGTGCCTGACTGTGGGTTGACAGTAGGTGGGATCTAGAACTTCATCATCAATTGTTGTGTTTGCACTCCCCTCCCCCTCAGACCGAGCCTCTTCTTGCCCTGACCGAATATTTAAGTTGTCATCCCAATCGGGTATCTGCGTCTCATCTTCATCAGTATGTTCCTCATTGTCTATAACCACAGGTGTTACAGTTTGTGACAAAGGGTCAACATTATGCCCAGAAACGTGGTCCTCACGGCCTGAATCAGAGTCACAAAGGTTCTGGGCATCACTGCAGACCATTTCATGTTCTGTACTCACTGTAGCTTGGGAGCAGACCTCTGATTCCCAGGCTATAGTGTGACTGAACAGCTCTGCAGACTCAGCCATCTCAGTTCCACCATACTGTGCAGGGCTGATGGAGACTTCAGAGCTGGGAGAAAGCAAGTTTGATTGGGATGACAACTCAGAGGACTGGTGTTTTTTGGATGCGGTACTTGAAGTGGCTGAGAGGGCACTTGTTGGACCACTTGAGATCCATTCAAGCATTTTGCTTTTTTGGCCATCATCTAGCTTTGTTCCTGTTGTTCGTGTCCGTAAAAAAGGGAGCACATCGGATTGTCCACGGTAAGTAGTAGACATCTTACTTTTGCTGGTAGATGGTCTATCTTCAGCAGATGATAATGGAGCTTTGCCACCTTCCCCACGGACAAACCCTTTTTTTCCTTTTCCACCACGCCTCTTCCCCTTTCCACCAGCATCTGTCATTTTGCCACTCATGTTGATTGCGACAAGATTGTGCACTGAAAATGTGTAGTAAAAATTGAGAGGTGGTGTAGATTGTAGTGGTGGTCTAGCTTTATTAACAGCAGAATAATAAAGAATAAATATCCCTGACAATGCAACTACGGCCCTTAAACTGGCAGCATAAATTGCTAGTATAATGGATTAATAACTATGAGTTTGAGTGTGCAATGCAGGCAGACGTGCTGCAAATATCTTTGTACTAGTGTGACTAGACAAAAGTCCAATAGCCACGTTTAGGATGCGACTAGGTACACTGAATGTTTGCTAGTATAATGGCTTAGTTATGAGTTGGAGTGTGCAATGCAGGCAGACGTGCTGCAAATGTCTTTGCACTAGTGTGACTAGACAAAAGTCCAATAGCCACGTTTAGGATGCCACTAGGTACACTGAGTGTTTGCTAGTATAATGGCTTAGTTATGAGTTGGAGTGTGCAATGCAGGCAGAGGTGCTGCAAATGTCTTTGCACTAGTGTGACTATAGCAAAGTCCAATAGCCACATATAGGATGCCACTAGGTACACTGAGTGTTTGCTAGTATAATGGCTTAGTAACAATGAGTTTGAGTGTGCAATGCAGGCAGAGGTGCTGCAAATGTCTTTGCACTAGTGTGACTAGACAAAAGTCCAATAGCCACGTTTAGGATGCCACTAGGTACACTGAGTGTTTTCTAGTATAATGGCTTAGTTATGAGTTGGAGTGTGCAATGCAGGCAGAGGTGCTGCAAATGTCTTTGCACTAGTGTGACTAGACAAAAGTCCAATAGCCACGTTTAGGATGCCACTAGGTACACTGAGTGTTTGCTAGTATAATGGCTTAGTTATGAGTTGGAGTGTGCAATGCAGGCAGACGTGCTGCAAATATCTTTGCACTAGTGTGACTAGACAAAAGTCCAATAGCCACGTTTAGGATGCCACAAGGTTCACTGAGTGTTTGCTAGTATAATGGCTTAGTTATAATGAGTTGGAGTGTGCAGAGGACAGGAGGGTACAGTGCCAGGGTTGTGGGGCTCTGGGTAGAGGAATGGAAGCCTGCCTTTCTATTCCCTCCTAATGGGGAAATGCAGCGACGAAATCCCTGACCTTAGCTACACAGACGCTGTCTCTGTTTTCAGGACCTGTCACCTATGGCTCTGACCCTGCCGGTACGAGCCCTTAAAAGGACTTATAGAAAGTGCTATCCCTAAGCTGTCCAGCGCTGTGTATGGAGCGCATACAGCTGTATCGGCGATAGGACTCAGGACTGAGCTGCGCCAGTGATGTCTGACACCAAGGACGCAGAAGAGATAATGGCGTCCGGACGGGCAGATACTCGTTTTTATAATGCAGGGACATGTGACATGGACATCCTATCACACATGCCGTTGCTTCTCTGGCTAAAAGTCCACTTAGCTGTGTGTGTGTCTGGGATTGGCTGACATGCTGGCCCGCCCCACAAGACGCGCGCGCTTAGGGAAGGAAGACAAGGAAAAAAAAAAAATGGCGATCGCCATTATACAAACAGCAGTGATCTGAATGCGCTGTTCCCGCACACTATACACTGAAATGTCATAATAGTGTGAGTCACAGAGTGACTTACACTATTACAGCGGAAAGCCAGCTAGGAATTAGCTGTTTTTTGGCTGCTAGAACCATTATCGAATGTTTCTAGAACTATCGAGCTTTTGCAAAAAGCTCGAGTTCTAGTTCAATCTAGAACAGCCCCCAAAATCACTCGAGCCTAGAACTGGAGAACCTTGAACCTAGAACCGCGCTCAACTCTACTGGTGATTGCTGCTTGGCTCGGACTCTGTGTGGTGGTGGTGAAGGCATGAAGTACCCCCACCTAAAGGTTGAGCAGCTCTGGATGATTTGCTGCCTGCTCTGGGGACCTGTCTCCCCTTGCGTGCTGGAATACCAGGGATCTCCTTACTCAGCCACCCCTCTCTCTGGGTGTCTTTCAGGCCGACCCACAGGTACCCTTTCTCTCCCGTGTTCAGCTACTGCACTCCTCAGGGCCTGGCTGACATCAGAGCCCCTCTGCTCCCTTCCAAACTCCTCCACACCCAGCTTCAGACTGCTTGCTCCTCCTTCTCTTCCTGTCTGCCCTGCTTCCTAGCAACCAGCCTCTGAGCACACCCCTTGATGGGAATTGAAAGTTAACCCCTTCTGGCTACCCAAGGGTCCCTTCTAGTGGTGTGCAAGACTTGGTCACTATGTGTTTGTGTGTGCACCTCATCCTGGCCTTTGGAGATTACCTGGAAGCACTGCCCCAGCATCGGTGCAATACTCTGTGATGCCTGAACATGGTCAGGGGCACCACACCACCACCGTCTGCCTCCTAGCCAAAGTGCCCGGGCGCCTACCCAGGACAATGACAGATTTTACTCCTCCACACACTGCTCTCCTAACAGATCTGCTTGGGTTTTCCTGCCTCTGGGTATGTGAACTCCTAGGTGGGCGTGGCCAACCATCTGGCTCCACCCACCTGGTGTGGACATCAAACCCAGAGGGAGGTGACTAGGGTTTTGTAGGTTGGCTGGTGTCACCTTATTTGCGGATGGGTGTAGTGCAAGGGTCTAACTGTGACTACCTGTCTGGTCCAGGACGTCACACTTCTCCAGCAGAATCTCTCCCTAAGCCCTACACTATTTCCGGGTAGTGCTACAAACATGGTATCTTTGGGTCTTATAGACCCGAAGATGCTATGCATCTGACCAATCACAGTAATGCCAGTAGCCAAGACGGCTACAACATTATCATGATAGGAATGCAATGCCAGCATGTTTACTGGCTGCTAAATAGCTGGGAAAAATGCAAGGTAGGGACTCAAGCGTGGCGTCCGGCAGAAAAATCCAGTACCGGCAGTGCGAAGCACGTTCTTCCATCCCTAATTTCCACTGAAATGGTTTATCAAATGAACTCTCTTATCTCAAGGTAACTGACAGACAAGTAAACATTGGCCAACATTTAGCTAGAATGAAACTATAATCTTGTCTTTAATCTACTAGAGAAAATAATCATACAAACACACTCTATTCAACATTTCCAATTTTTCAATCCATTGTAGGATAGCAAAACCAGAAATAAAATGATCTAGTCCAAGATCCATTCATTTCAATGTAGACAAAAATGTCCTAAAATGCAGGGCTGTGGAGTCGGAGTCGGAGCTCATTTTGGTGAAGTCGGAGTCGATATAAAATGCCCCGACTCCGACTCCTAAAATATATAATAAATTGGGGACAGTAGTGCAATGTAGAATTTGCTGAATATTTTTTCATAGGAATTTGGGAAAGTTATGAAATGTCCTATAAATAACTCTTCTATTCCTCATCTAAGGCTACATTCACACACAGCATTTTTGCTGCATTTTTTAAGCATACGTTTGTCAGCTGCAAAAGCAGATCAGCTTTATAAAAAACCGCATCACCTGAAAGGTTTTTGAGCTCATAAATAATGTTTTCAATAGCAAAAGCAAATTAGAAAAATAACAGACAATGCTTCAACCATAATAAGTCCAATTAAACTGATGAATGAGTATTCTGCCCTGGCAAAACCAGGGTGTCACAGAGGTTTGCATCCATCTTTTCGGTGCAGATCTCACGCTCCCTGGGGGAGTTTCCAACACAGTTACACACAACACCAGTGGGCGGAGCGGAGAGGTCTGAAGTGTCTGGGAGGGAACTATATTGGGAGTTTCCAGTTTACAGGCAGCAGTCAGTGTGCAGCAGGTGTAGAGTCTGGAAGGAGCTCCGGTGTGGAGGGTAAGGGCCTCAGGAATAGGCCAGCTGCTTGCGGGGAACCCGAAGTGGACCGGGACAGGGTAGTGGCCCGCCAGTGCCGACTGTCGGGACCCGGTCCGGACCTGTGCACAGAGCAGACACTGACACAGACATCAGGCAGGAGAAAATCACCTGTATTACACCCCTGGGTGAGGGACCCGTCCTCACAGCATCCGAGGGCACTAGTTACCAGCAATTTGGTTAATTCTTGGACTCGTGTCAGTTATTGCCTTATATCGTGAGTACTCCAACACCACCTGGTCCAAGGACATCAATAACCTACCCGTGGAGGGAATATCACCATCTTGCTGTCCACCACCACCCCCAGGATCCTTTGATCGGCAGCGGCAGTGCCCCATTACCTCACCGCACACTACGGGTGGCGTCACAGATCATAAACTTACAAGTTCCCCTTTACATAATCTCCTTTTGTTGTGAAGCCTGGGATCACAGACCAGGTCACGCCACTGTGATACCTTTAGAAGTGGCTCCTTGGCCCGGTTCTTATCCCTTATCTGTAAGCGACATGCTGGGAAAGGGGCAATTGTTGATCAAGCCACTCAGTGGGGCAGCACTTATTTACTGATTGAGCGATTGCTTGAACTAAAGCCATTTCTTATAGATATGGCGAATCTTCAGGTAACCCTAAATGAAGGTCAATGGACACAGGTGGCTGAATTGAAGAAATTGCTTAATCACCCATTTACCATGACTAAAAAAATTCCAAGCTGAGGATTTAACTCCTGGCATTTTCATAAGGGAGTGGAAGAACTTGCTATTTTTCCTGTCCTAAAGAGGAGGTTTAATTGCAGATGGCGTTTGTGCTTCAATGAAACGGAGAGACACATCTATTGGAAAATAAAATTCTTCTGGCAGCTGTTTATGTGGACCCAAGTCATTGTATACTGCTTGATGATCAACAGCTTACTAAATTTAAACAAGCTCTGACTTACTGTAGGTAGCAGTTAGGATGAGTGGCTACAAGACTGCCAGGCGCAGGAGGACTTGGGTCCTGACAGTGCTACTGCTGCCATATCTTCAACCTCATCAGATGAGGAGTTTAAGTTTTGACAAGTATTTGGATGACATGGAGCAGGCAAAGCGTTGCTGCAAGGAAAAAAAATTCACTCCGTCTCCTATAGCAGCAGATTAACCAGATTTCAGCAAAATTTTTCACTTGCTCTCAAAGAAATAGAAAACTTCAACCGTTCATCAAAACTGACTGTGCATGAGGCAATTCCTTTATACCTGGAAATTGTTAGAGATGTTGCCCATGTGGTTACGGCTTTGCCTCCAACCCAAGTTACTGTAGAGAGGTTGTTCTCTAGCCTTAAAATTATTAGGTCAGATTTGGGGTCATCTATGAAGGAGGATCTGATGGAGGCAATTCTATTTCTCACAACAAATTCATAGACTGCACAAATGTTATTTAGTATGTTTTTGTTGAAAACTGTTTTTTACCACTTACATAGTTTATTACATAGTGTTATATATATTACATAGTGTATTACAAATTTACAATTTATTACAGTATTTTGTGATCTAAAGTTGTATTCCAATAGATATATGTTATGTTCTATCTAAATATCTTGATTATTGTATCATAAAAGTGATTAAATGTCTGATGTTCACATTGTTCTACAATACATTTTTCACTTAAATATAAGCAATATACAGTGCCTACAAGTAGTATTCAACCCCCTGCAGATTTAGCAGGTTTACACATTCAGAATTAACTTGACTTGGCATTGTGACATTTGGACTGTAGATCAGCCTGGAAGTGTGAAATGCACTGCAGCAAAAAAGAATGTTATTTCTTTTTTTTTTTTTTTTTTTTAATTGTGAAAAGTTTATTCAGAGGGTCATTTATTATTCAACCCCTCAATCCACCAGAATTCTGTTTGGTTCCCCTAAAGTATTAAGAAGTATTTCAGGCACAAAGAACAATGAGCTTCACATGTTTGGATTAATTATCTATTTTTCCAGCCTTTTCTGACTAATTAAGACCCTCCCCAAACTTGTGAACAGCACTCATACTTGGGCAACATGGGAAAGACAAAGGAGCATTCCAAGGCCATCAGAGACAAGATCGTGGAGGGTCACAAGGCTGGCAAGGGGTACAAAACCCTTTCCAAGGAGTTGGCCTACCTGTCTCCACTGTTGGGAGCATCATCCGGAAGTGGAAGGCTTATGGAACTACAGTTAGCCTTCCACAGCCTGGACAGCCTTTGAAAGTTTCCACCCGTGCCGAGGCCAGGCTTGTCCGAAGAGTCAAGGCTAACCCAAGGACAACAAGGAAGGAGCTCCGGGAAGATCTCATGGCAGTGGGGACATTGGTTTCAGTCAATACCATAAGTAATGTACTCCACCGCAATGGTCTCCGTTCCAGACGAGCCCGTAAGGTACCTTTACTTTCAAAGCGTCATGTCAAGGCTCGTCTACAGTTTGCTCATGATCACTTGGAGGACTCTGAGACAGACTGGTTCAAAGTTCTCTGGTCTGATGAGACCAAGATCGAGATCTTTGGTGCCAACCACACACGTGAAGTTTGGAGACTGGATGGCACTGCATACGACCCCAAGAATACCATCTTTACAGTCAAGCATGGTGGTGGCAGCATCATGCTGTGGGGCTGTTTCTCAGCCAAGGGGCCTGGCCATCTGGTCCGCATCTATGGGAAGATGGATAGCACGGCCTACCTGGAGATTTTGGCCAAGAACCTCCACTCCTCCATCAAGGATCTTAAGATGGGTCATCATTTCATCTTCCAACAAGACAACGACCCAAAGCACACAGCCAAGAAAACCAAGGCCTGGTTCAAGAGGGAAAAAATAAAGGTGTTGCAGTGGCCTAGTCAGTCTCCTAACCTTAACCCAATTGAAAACTTGTGGAAGGAGCTCAAGATTAAAGTCCACATGAGACACCCAAAGAACCTAGATAACTTGGAGAAGATCTGCATGGAGGAGTGGGCCAAGATAACTCCAGAGACCTGTGCCGGCCTGATCAGGTCTTATAAAAGACGATTATTAGCTGTAATTGCAAACAAGGGTTATTCCACAAAATAATAAACCTAGGGGTTGAATAATAATTGACCCACACTTTTATGTTGAAAATTTATTAAAATTTAACTGAGCAACATAACTTGTTGGTTTGTAAGATTTATGCATCTGTTAATAAATCCTGCTCTTGTTTGAAGTTTGCAGGCTCTAACTTATTTGCATCTTATCAAACCTGCTAAATCTGCAGGGGGTTGAATACTACTTGTAGGCACTGTATGTGGGAGTCGGAGTCGGAGTCGTGGAGTCGGAGTCGGTGCAAGGGAAATTGAGAAGTCGGAGTCGCAGGTTTGGCTTACCGACTCCACAGCCCTGCTAAAATGTCTTTCATTTGACTGCAAAATCCATCTGTCATCTGTTTTTCATTTAGATAAAAAAAACATAACGCTCAATTTTTTAAGGTGTGTAAATCAGAATTGTGACTTAAAACGCCTTTATATATTATAATATTTTTGCTAAGCTTGGAAGCTGAGTATAAATATTAAAGTTTTTGGCATTTTCATGCCATTTCTGGCAAGCTATGCCAATATGGGCAGAGAATGGGAGTCTAGAGTGCTTTACACGCTACAACATCGCTAGCTATAGCTAGCGATGTCGTGCGTGATAGCACCCGCCCTTGTCGTATGTGCAATATGTGGTGATCGCTGCCATAACGAACATTATCGCTACGGCAGCGTCACACGCACATACCTTGTCAGCGACTTCGCTGTGACCGCCGAAAACTGACTTTTCCAGTGAACCAGCGGCGGCTATAAGCTTAGCGCTGCTTTGCCTGTGATTGCTGGTCCTGTAAGTGTTATCCTGATCCATCTGTGCCTGTGCCCCCGTGCCCTGTCTGTGTTCTGTCCCTTAGTCGTCCCCCTATTCCTCTGTCCCCTCTCCTACCTCCCCACTCGGTTGCTTCCTCTGGTACTGACCTCGGCCTGACTTTGACTCCCCTTCTGCTCTTTCCTCCGGTCCTCCTTCTGCCCGGACTGTGCTTAACCCGGCCCGCCTGACCATTCCTCGCACGCCCCGCAGCTCTGCTCCCCAGCTGTGCTGTGAAGCATTGTACGAGCACACACTGTGTATCTACTTCCTGGTTCTTGTTGCTCCGTGTAGTGTCTTCTGCTGCAGAGCTCCGGCTCCCCCTGGTGGCAGCTTGACTACGTGTCTGTCAATGAATTAGGAGAATTGTATTCCAGAAAGCCCAAGAAAAAGGTGTTGAGGAACAACTGCTAGTAAAATAGGATGCAAAAAAAAGAACCCAAAGTGTAAATCTGTTTTTGCACCTTTTATAATGGATCTGTTGCAGGTAATATTTTGCATACCCAAAGTAATTTTGGCACACTGGAAGAAATCTACTGTCAGACAACAACTATTTCACTCAGCAAGGATAACACACCATTATACCCATAGAAGTTGTCGTTATAGCACATGTATTGTCCACAGAATAGTTCAAAGCTTAAAATTATGTAAAAAAGTAAAGCAAGCAAATTGCTTATCGGTAAAGCTAAGGACCGATGACCATATTTTTGGTCTGAGTGCTATTGTCACGGTCGCCTCCCTGTTTTTGGAGAATAGTAGCAGCTTAAGAACTGGAGTCTCTTATCTCTATCAAGGACTCTGCATTTAAAAGTTTTTTTGTTTCCTTTGGCACTGAAGTAGTAAATTTTAAAAGTTTTCCTGCCAGCAGTCTCTGCTGCAGTTGAGGGCAGCTGCACCTGCTTTGTAAACACACTCCATTGTATTTAAATAGCCAAGCCTCCCAGCATGCTTTGCTGACTATACAAACCATTTGTATGAAAGCCGCCTTGGTGGAAGGTGCTGCTGTGGATTCTCCTGGAGTCATATCCTATCTATTTTTGGTTCTTTATTCCCTGCTTGTCTCTCCTACCCTCATGTCTCTTTAGTGCAGCGGTAGGTTTAGTTAATGTCACCCGCCTCTCATTAATCAAGGCCTCTATATGGTTTTCACAGGGACTCAGGGTGCTGCTCGGCGACAGCTGCGGAGACTATATAGCGACTCGCTAGGAGAGTAGGTGTGACGCCCTGGAGCCCAGGGGTCACAGGTCATTACACACACCACACACCCCCTCCCCACACTAGGAAGGTAACACACGTCAATAAAGACCTGATTGCCTCCCTCAGTGTTAGACAGGCACACCAGGTGGGCGGAGTCAGGCGGAAAGACACGCCCACCAAGGAGTCTGCTGGCCTGAGGCAGGAAGTTCAAGTGGAATTGAGTGGTACTGTCGTGGGCGGGGAGGGCGCTGCGCTCACCACGCTCGGGTCCGGCGCTGCTGCTCTTCGTTGGCTCGAGCGGTGGGCCAGATCCGGGAACTCGAGCGGTGTTCCTCGCCCGTGAGTGAAAGGGGTGGTTTGGTTTGGGGATTTGGTCCGTGATGCCACCCACGGTTTGTGGTGAGGTTGGGGCACCACCGCTGCTCTTGACGGGGATCCCGGGAGCGATGGCAGGGAGCAGCTGGGATGTTTCTCTCCGCTCTGTGGGTAGGGGGGTTTGGTGGTCCCGGGGCCCAGTGAGGTGACGGGGAGGCAGGGTTGGTGAGGTGCAAGGTCGCGGGGCAGCGCGGTGCCGGATGGCACGGTGGTACTCACTCAGCCAAGAATGGATGCAGAGTCTCTGGTAAAACAAACGGCTGGATGGACGGGTCCCGCAGCCGGCTGCTGTGGTTTCTCCAGGACGGTTGGTGGTGGCTGCCTTTCCCTGCACCTTTTGTGTATCTTCGGTCCCGATGGCTTCCCACCGGTAACCCGCTCCCCAGCGTGGATATATGCCAGAGGAGCCCTTTTGCCCGCAGGCTCTGACCCTGGGAACTCTAGCTGTGGCGGTAGCTGTATTTCCCTCTTGCTGTTTGGACGGTTGCCTTCAATCGGGTCTTGGCTGCTAGGAAACCCCTGGGGTTCCGGTCACTAACGGATTTGACCTGTTTAACAGCGACTCCAAGCCTGGTCGGGGTCCGCAGGCTCTGCCGGTTTGTGCTTGCTTCACTTAGCTGACGGGTTCAGTAACGGCGGGTCACCGCCTGACCCCGGTCCTACGGTTCTGCGTTGATCTGCCTCTCCTGCAGACGGCCACCACCATCTGCCAACCTTGCTCCAGTGCCCGGGCAACGTACCCGGACACAGTCAGTTAGTTCCTCTACTACCACTTCACTCCTCTCCTTTCACTCTCCCTAACTGACTGACTTCCTTTTCCCACCTCCAGGACTGTGAACTCCTCAGTGGGTGGGGCCAACCGCCTGGATCCACCCCACCTGGTGTGGACATCAGCCCCTGGAGGGAGGCAACAAGGATTTGGTGTCTGGCTGATGTGCCTATCACGGGGTGTGGGGTGTGTTGTTGCAGTACCTGTGACGACCTGGCTAGTCCAGGGAGCCACATTCCCCCTTGGTTAAATGCAGACCGTCCACGGGCTGCCCGTCCACCACCGGTTTTATTTTGCAAAACTGTAAAAAGATAGAAAAACATGTAAAAACATTCAACAAGCATTTTTATGGCTCTTCCCTTAACGGGAGGCACGGTACTTTAACGTTGCAACACATTTTATTAACAACGGTCGGCTTCCGCTCTCCCACCCAAACAACCTGGCCCTGATGCTGCCCCTAAGAAGTGGGCAGCACCCCTTGACCCCAGTCCAGACCCAGGCTGCCCGAGCGGGAACGGGTACGGTGTTTCACACCCGACTGTCACTTCAGGGGACCCCATGTACAAGGGGGACCCCTGACCCCCGGAGGATCGCCACCGGTTGCGGTAGTGGCGGGCCTGGGCCAACACTTTCCTCCAGGCCCATCCTCCAAATCAGCCTCTCCGGAGGCGGTAACGGAAACATGCCAACATATTTACATTTCCACAGGTTTGTGGTTGCCCTGCTAGTTCTCAGGCTTGTCCATAAGCAGTTTCTTATGCACAGTACAAAGGGTCCCTACGGGGACAACTTGCCGGGAATGGCCGGTTCAATCATAGTCGACAATTAGGTAACATCTTCAGTTGATTACAGTCATTAATTTAACAGGTAACGGTACTGGTGGTCCCAACGGGGACAAAGGTGCAATGGAGGGACCGCTGCCTTACTTTAGGTCCACAACGCAGGCTGGAGGAGGGGGCTGGGCCGGTTCTTGGGCCTCCTGGCCTCCTCTCAACTTGGCATCCAGGGCAAACCAGCACCTCTCTCCACAGTGCCGCGTGTACATGACTAAGACACCTGGGAACAAGTTGCGGCCCTGGTGGCCCTCTGGCAGGTGGGCATTAACATCCCGGCGAACCACAATCACCTCGGCCTCCAGGCCCGGCTCAAAGATGAATCCATACCCCCGGCGGATGTCAAATCTTCTCACTTGCCCCTCGTGGATCGGGCCCCGTACCCGGAAGGTGGCTCTGCGGAGGCTCTCTTTTTCCTGTATGGTGCGGGCGATCAGTTCGGCCTTCTGCTTCTCCCTCTCCGCAATCTCTCGGCCCAGCGGGGTTGGTTCCCTGTCCCAGTAGGGGGCTGCTGCTTGCCCCTGTGCGCGGGTCGGGCCCCGTGGGATTTCCACTACACTGCCCACTACTGGCGCCCTCTGTGGAAGGTCCCGCGGTGTCATGGCCTGGGGTGCTGCCTCACAGCAATGACCCGGCGCAGCCTCAGCCGAGGTGTGGGGGATGGGTACAGTGGGCCTCTCCCGCTTGACCTCCGCTTCCTCCTGCACGGGACGGATCGCCGGAGCCGGAACGGGACTAGGCACGGTCACTTCTGGCGCCACTGGTACGTCTTCGCTGGTGGGTAATGCCTTTGGAAGCTTCCAGGGAAGCGGCTCGGGGCGGCTACGGGCTTCAGCTGCAGGCTGGTCCGCTTGGGCGGATGGGCAAGGTTCCGCTACCAGTTGTGCGGGTAGCGGGCCTAGTGGCGGGGTGGTAGCGACTAGCACAGGTAGCGGGGGAGGCAGCAGGATGAGCGGGCGCAGACCGGGCCCCTCAGCTGCAATGACCGATCCTGTAGGAACACAGTGGTGTGGGTCGCTTACCCGCTCCTCCAAGTCTTCCTCCACCTTGCGTTTCCATATGGCCGCCACCACGTCCGCTATGTCGGCCTCCCACTCCTCCAGGAGGAGCTGCATTCGGACCTGCGGGCGGCTGCTCAGCTGAACGGTCCAGACCTCCACCCACGCTGCGGTACCAGGCGCGGGCGCGGGGACTGCGGTGTTACCGGACGGACGGTGCATGTTGGCAGCGGTATCTTCCAGGAACCAAATATGGCGGCAGAGTCCTGGCGTCCCTGCTTTTATAGCCGCAGTCTACATGCGGCCGGATGCCATCCGTCCCTCCTTGGTCTTTTCTCAGCACCTCCTCTTCAGGGGCGGAGCTTCGGCTTTCGCGCCTCCACTGCTCGTGAAGACGCTTGAGCGGGAAAATCTTCGCGCCCAAGATGGCGGATTCTGAAATTTTTCAGCTGGACACCGCCGGCGGGACACCAGGCGCACTTCTACCAGCCGGTAGAACGGTAAGATCCTGTTCGTGACGCCAAGTTGTCGCGGGCGGGGAGGGCGCTGCGCTCACCACGCTCAGGTCTGGCGCTGCTGCTCCTCGGTGGCTCGAGCGGTGGGCCGGATCCGGTGACTCAAGCGGCGCTCCTCGCCCGTGAGTGAAAGGGGTGGTTTGGTTTGGGGATTTGGTCCGTGACGCCACCCACGGTTTGTGGTGAGGTTGGGGCACCACCGCCGCTCTTAACGGGGATCCCGGGAGCGATGGCAGGGAGCAGCTTGGATGTTTCTCTCCCCTTCGTGGGTAGGGGGGTTTGGTGGTCCAGGGGCCCGGTGAGGTGACGGGGATGCAGGGTTGGTGAGGTGCAGGGTCGCGGGGGCAGCGCGGTGCCGGATGGCACGGTGGTACTCACTCAGCCAAGAATGGATGCAGAGTCTCTGGTAAAACAAACGGCTGGATGGACGGGTCCCACAGCCGGCTGCTGTGATTTCTCCCGGACGGTTAGTGGTGGCTGCACCTTTTGTGTATCTTCAGTCCCGATGGCTTCCCACCGGTAACCCGCTCCCCAGCGTGGATATATGCCGGAGGAGCCCTTTTGCCCGCAGGCTCTAGCCCTGGGAACTCTAGCTGTGGCGGTAGCTGTATTTCCCTCTTGCTGTTTGGACGGTTGCCTTCAATCGGGTCTTGGCTGCTAGGAAACCCCTGGGGTTCCGGTCACTAACGGATTTGACCTGTTTAACGGTGACTCCAAGCCTGGTCGGGGTCCGCAGGCCCTGCCGGTTTGTGCTGGCTTCACTTCGCTCCCCGGCTCGGTACAGGCGGGCCACGGGCCGACCCCGGTCCTACGGTTCCGCGTTGATATGCCTCTCCTGCAGATGGCCACCACCGTCTGCCAACCTTGCTCCAGTGCCCGGGCCACGTACCCGGACACGGTCAGTTCGCTCCTCTACTACCACTTCACTCCTCTCCTTTCACTCTCCCTAACTGACTGACTTCCTTTTCCCGCCTCCAGGACTGTGAACTCCTCAGTGGGTGGGGCCAACCGCCTGGATCCACCCCACCTGGTGTGGACATCAGCCCCTGGAGGGAGGCAACAAGGATTTTATGTCTGGCTGATGTGCCTATCTCGGGGTGTGGGGTGTGTTGTTGCAGTACCTGTGACGACCTGGCTAGTCCAGGGCGCCACAGTAATACAGGAGAGTGACACACACACAGTGCTGCGAGGGGCCTAGGTCGGAGCCTAGGACTCCCCTACAGTTAGGCAGGCAGATGGCAGGAGCCGCCTTCAGGAGACCGGGATCATGACCGGTGAAATCGTAGGGACCGGGGCTGGGTTGGAGCCCGCCGGACCCGAACCGGGGAGCCAGCAGTTTACCGGAGCACCAGGAAGGGTACTCAGACCCTGACTAGGCCGTGGGCCACCGCATAGTCAAATGAACTGATTGAGGTCTGGACCTCCCGGGGTCCTTTCCCACCCAAAGTCCCGATTGACGGTAACAGCCCAACCCGACTGGATAACAGCCACTGCCAGAGGCCATAGATCCAAGGGCCAGTGCCTGCGGGCAAGGAACTCCCACGACATACCCGCCGGGGAGCGGACCACCCGTGCTTAGGCACCATGATCCACACAAGTTAAGGTGCAGGAGAGAGGGGACCCTGTCATACCGTCCAGTGCTGCAGCCGGCCGGGGCTCCGCCCGTCTTACATCTCGTTTGGTTTACCAGAGACTCTGAGTGACTTAATTGTGAGTACGACATCATTTCACCGCACCGCAGCACTGTGCCCTGCACCGCAGCTTCCCCGCTACCGGGCCCCAGGACACACCGCCCCTACCCACGGAGGGGTTAACAACCGAGCTGTGCCCTGCCATCTCTCCCGGGAGTCCCTCCATCTTCACCACAGCGGTGGTGTCCCATATCACTACAACCCGTGGGTGGCGTCACAAAAACCACCCCAACACCGGCATACCCGCATCCCCCACGCGTAGCGCCAACCTCCCCCTTGCAGAGCGATGTGACCTCCAGGTCCGTGAGAGGCTCGAGTCACCGCCCGCAGAACGAGCACGGATCCGACCGGCTCGGCGGTTGCAGCCGAGGACGCGGGGCGGTACATAGGGACAGCTCAGGTGAGGTTAGGAGGTGTCCATCTACCGTCTTACTAGTGCCAAGGACCACCATTGTTATCATGTGCCCGGTGTTTCCCCCTTGTTTGTGGTGTTGTTTAGGTGTGTTTTTTCGTTGTGCATCAGACCTTGGTTTGTGTGAACACGCTCACCATGCTCGTGGCGTGACAGCTATCCAACAAAACAATGGATCGCACTCAGACCAATGTTATTTAATGAGGCAGTGAACTTGTCTGACCACAACAAGCATGACTGGCCTCCAAGAATCAACATGCAAGTCTACAGGTCCGTGAAAAAAATCGGACCGCACTTTGATGACATCCGAGTGTGTTTTGATTTCCATGGACTAACAGAATGGAGAAACTTTATTTTTTTATTCCTTTCCACATCCAACTCTGATAAAACTCTGATCATCCTAAAGCCTGCTTTACACACTTCAATAGATCTTTCAATCCGTCGTCGGGGTCAAGTTGTAAGTGACGCACATCCGGCATCGTTCGTGATGTATTTGCGTGTGAAACCTACGTGCGATCGATATTGAACGAAAATACGGTGATCGCATACACGTCGTTTATTCCTCATACATTGGACGTTTGGTAGTACGAAACTAGTGAATTGTAACGTGTGACATCCCTCATACGATTTTGGTGTCTGATGCTATGTGCGCAGGTGTGCGCTCTGCACCGCAGCTTAACAAAGGTCTGCTTCAGAGCGCAGCTGAAAAGCTGCGTTCTGAAGCGCCTCACAATGTCTGTCATGCACTAATCTCTGTCAGTCGGTCACTATCTCTGTCCCTCACTCTCTGTCCATGACAGTCTATCCCCCTCTCTCATACTCACTAATCCCCGATCCCCGGCGCTGCACGGCATTCACACTGCTCCGGCGGCTTTTACTGTTTTGAAAAAGCCGGCCGCCCATTAAACAATCTCGTATTCCCTGCTTACCCCGCCCACCGGCGCCTATGATTGGTTACAGTGAGACACGCCCCCCACGCTGAGTGACAGGTGTCACACTGCACCCAATCACAGCAGCCGGTGGGCGTGTCTATACTGTGTAGTGAAATAAATAATTAAATAATTAAAAAAACGGCGTGCGGTCCCCCCCAATTTTAAAACCAGCCAGATAAAGCCATACGGCTGAAGGCTGGTATTCTCAGGATGGGGAGCTCCACGTTATGGGGAGCCCCCCACCCTAACAATATCAGCCCACAGCCGCCCAGAATTGCAGCATACATTAGATGCGACAGTTCTGAGACTGTACCCGGCTCTTCCCGATTTGCCCTGGTGCGTTGGCAAATCGGGGTAATAAGGAGTTATTGGCAGCCCATAGCTGCCAATAAGTCCTAGATTAATCATGTCAGGCGTCTATGAGACACTCTCCATGATTAATCTGTAAATTACAGTAAATAAACACACACCCGAAAAAATCCTTTATTAGAAATAAAAACACACACATATACCCTGGTTCACCACTTTAATCAGCCCCAAAAAGCCCTCCTTGTCCGGCGTAATCCAGGATAGTCCAGCGTCGCATCCAGCGCAGCTGCATGGAGGTGACCGGAGCTGCAGCACACACAGCCGCTCCGGTCACCTCCTCGCAGCTAATGAAGACAGTCGGCGATCAGCTGAGCTGTCACTGAGGTTACCCGCTGTCACTGGATCCAGCGGTGGATGCAGCGGTGGCCGCGGGTAACCACAGTGACAGATCAGCTGATTGCGCTACTCACCTCAGTTGCTGACCGGAGCAGCGGTGAGTAGCGCGATCAGCTGAGCTGTCACTGTGGTTACCCGCGGCCACCGCTGCATCCACCGCTGGATCCAGTGACAGCGGGTAACCTCAGTGACAGCTCAGCTGATCGCTATACTCACCTCAGTTGCTGACTGGAGCTGACCGGAGCGGCGGTGAGTAGCGCAATCAGCTGAGCTGTCACTGAGGTTACCCGCGGCCACCGCTGCATCCACCGCTGGATCCAGTGACAGCGGGTAACCTCAGTGACAGCTCAGCTGATCGCGCGGCTGTCTTCATTAGCTGTGTGGAGGTGACCGGAGCGGCGGTGTATTCTGCAGCTCCGGTCACCTCCATGCAGCAGAGCTGGATGCGACGCTGGACTATCCTGGATTACGCCGGACAAGGAGGGCTTTTTGGGGCTGATTAAAGTGGTTAACCAGGGTATATGTGTGTGTTTTTTATTTCCAATAAAGGATTTTTTCGGGTGTGTGTTTATTTACTGTAACTTACAGATTAATCATGGAAGGTGTCTCATAGACGCCTGACATGATTAATCTAGGACTTATTGGCAGCTATGGGCTGCCAATAACTCCTTATTACCCCGATTTGCCAACGCACCAGGGCAAATCGGGAAGAGCCGGGTACAGTCCCAGAACTGCCGCATATAATGTATGCGGCAATTCTGGGCGGCTGCTGACTGATATTGTTAGGGTGGGGGGCTCCCCATAACGTGGAGCTCCCCATCCTGAGAATACCAGCCTTCAGCCGTATGGCTTTATCTGGCTGGTTTTAAAAATGGGGGGAACCGCACGCCGTTTTTTTTAATTATTTAATTATTTATTTCACTACACAGTATAGACACGCCCACCGGCTGCTGTGATTGGGTGCAGTGTGACACCTGTCACTCAGCGTGGGGGGCGTGTCTCACTGTAACCAATCATAGGCGCCGGTGGGCGGGGTAAGCAGGGAATACGAGATTGTTTAATGGGCGGCCGGCTTTTTCAAAACAGTAAAAGCCGCCGCAGCAGTGTGAATGCCGCGCAGCGCCGGGGATCGGGGATCGGTGAGTATATGAGAGAGGGCTGCTCAATTCACTTACTCAGGAGATTAGCGGTCACCGGTGAGTCTTCACAGGTGACCGCTAATCAGGACACGACACAGACAGAGCCGCAGCATGACAATGAAGTCGGGTGAAGTTCACCCGAGTTCATTATGACAGTGCGGCTCTGTCTGTGTCTGCTGTCATCTGCTATTCAGCTCTGCTACATGGCTGTCTGTGTCTGCTGTTAGCGGCCATGTAGCAGAGCTGAATGGCAGATGACATAGTAAAAACGCATCCCTACACATTACACACGCTTGTCAAGACAATAAATAAAAAAAAAAGGTGCCCAATGCATACGTCACAGAACACATGATCTAAAGGAGCGCACACAAAATTGACCAATTTAACATAGACTACTAACGCTCGTGTGACAGCAAATAAACGACCTACCTGCAATCTCATTAGATCGCATATGCAACCTGGTCACATCGCATACGAGATCGCATACCTAATTGTAAGGTGTAAAGCTGGCTTTAGATTGGAGTCTGATCCGAATAATCAGATCGTTTTGCTCACATGGAAAAAATATGGTTGTTTGAACCCAGCCTAAAATATGCAATATCCCAAAAAAGCACATTCCCTGTCAAGATATTAATTATAAAACCTTTTGTGAGATCGAATGTTTACACCACTTATTGCATAAACTACGGTAATTTACAAAAATCACTCCTTTCACTGCAATAGATGTATATTTACCAGCATTGCCATGTTCCACCATTTTGGGGGATATTTGACACTACCTGAGTTTATCTTTTTTTCTTTATATTTGTTGAGTTAGCAATATATTCCTATGTGTATTGTGCAGGGCAGAATGTAGGGAGGGTGAATCCAGGGAATTTTCTCCGCTGATTACAACCGCAGGAGCAGTTACAGCAGCGGGAGCAGTTACAGCCGCGGGAGCAGTTACAGCCACGGGAGCATTTACAGCCATGGGAGCATTTACAGCCGCGGGAGCATTTACAGCTCTGGAGCATTTACAGCCGCGGGAGCATTTACAGCCGCGGGAGCATTTACAGCCGCGGGAGCATTTACAGCAATGGGAGCATTTACAGCCGCGGGAGCATTTACAGCTCTGGAGCATTTACAGCCGCGGGAGCATTTACAGCCGCGGGAGCATTTACAGCCGCGGGAGCATTTACAGCCGCGGGAGCATTTACAGCCATGGGAGCAGTTACAGCCACGGGAGCATTTACAGCCACGGGAGCATTTACAGCCACGGGAGCATTTACAGCTCTGGAGCATTTACAGCCGCAGGAGCATTTACAGCCGCGGGAGCATTTACAGCCGCGGGAGCATTTACAGCAATGGGAGCATTTACAGCCGCGGGAGCATTTACAGCTCTGGAGCATTTACAGCCGCGGGAGCAGTTACAGCCACGGAAGCATTTACAGCCATGGGAGCATTTACAGCCGCGGGAGCATTTACAGCCATGGGAGCATTTACAGCCGCGGGAGCATTTACAGCCGCGGGAGCATTTACAGCCGCGGGAGCATTTACAGCAATGGGAGCATTTACAGCCGCGGGAGCATTTACAGCTCTGGAGCATTTACAGCCGCGGGAGCATTTACAGCCGCGGGAGCATTTACAGCCGCGGGAGCATTTACAGCCGCGGGAGCATTTACAGCCGCGGGATCAGTTACAGCCGCGGGAGCAGTTACTCGGTAAGTATGTTCTGCTTTATTTTCTTTCTTTTAAACCCCCACTTCACCATTTTAAAACGCATAAATTTGGCCTAACATTGAATTTAATGGGTTTGGTATGTTCGCCGGAACAATTTGGTGAAAACCAGGAATCTCAGTAAAGATTGTCAAACAGAACTATTGCTGACGTCACTGCACAGAGACACAAAAAATATTGGTGTATTAAGCACTCAAATGGAGCTAAACACCCTGTAGATTTATTGTAATTTTGGGAGGGATTAAAATGAGAATGTAGAATGGGGATTGAGGGGAAGATCTTAGGACACACTTTGAGGAGCAAGGAGGTGGGAAATTTGAGAACACAGTATGATGAATGTAAGGAGATGTATGAGGACACAGTAGGAGGAGCGAGGGGGGATGGGTGTGAATGCCGTGTGAGGAGTTAGGGTGGGTGTGGACTCAGTATAGGGAGCAAGAGGGAGAGAGAAATTGAAAATTAGTGATGGGCAGTCCGTCTCTTTTTGGTGATCCGGTTCCCATGGCTCCACTCACTAAAGAGTCGGATCTTCCGGTTCGTTCATGGCTCCCTATTAAATATGTGTTCCCCGCAGGTGAACACATATTTAAGCTTGTGTTAATGCTGCCGAAACCCCGACCACCCACGGCTAAACTCCGCCCACCCACAACGGGCCAATTAATTTGCCGAATGGGCGGGTTTTTGTTTAGGTGGGCGGGGTTTCGCCGACCAAACGCCCAAATTTCACGCTCAGTAAGAGCAGTTATGAAAATTTAGTGGCTCTCACTGGGGATATGGCTCCTGTCAGTCACAGCAGGGAGCCGGATCTTTGTGTCGGATCGTTCCTGACTGACACGTCACTATTGATAATACACTATGGGGAGCAAGGGGGGAGAATTTTGAAGTCACACTATGAGGAGAGTGGGTGACTGATTCTAAAACAGTATGGGGAGTAAAAGAGGGAAAATTAGAGGACATATAGAGGAATTTAGTGAGCTGCAATTATTTATTCAGGGGCACTGCATAGGACTGATATTTTTATACAGAAGCATTATATTTTAAGGGCATCATGTTAGGATGTGCTGGAGAACACCAGAAAAGATGAAAGTGTGCAAAAATGTACTGTATGTCAATGCCGCAAAATGCTTAAATATTAGACAGTCCCTGTGGTCTCTTTCTTCGCTCGGTTTGATTTTTCTGTGACATATCTCACTTTTACTAAGAATATTAAAGCTGATGATTAAAGCTTTATCTTGTAGTTTTATTCCAGGGTTGAGGAATGAGAATCCAGTCAAAATTCTTGGTGAAGGGGTGGTGGAAGGTGCTCTGGGGATTGAGCTCAAGCAGCACATTGTGGAGGCTCAGATTTTTTGCTTCAGAGGGAATGGCTCCTGGCAAGCTGTTTGTGCCATCTTCGCTTTGTTGAGACTTTCCTAACAAAGTGCAGGACTCTGTGTTGACCAGGCATCCTGGTTCCCCTGCTGCCTGGAATTCTGTTTCCAGGTCCTGTTGGTGGCAGATTGCTACAAACAATGTAGATTGTTATTGTCATGATCAAGGACCAGTATTCCCTGCTCCAGAGTTTCCCAGACCCGGCCTGGTCACGTCAGGAGTTAACTCCCATCAGCCTTGTTCTGGTTTCAGGAGACACTATATCTGATCTCTGCAATTGCATTCCAGTGCTGGTTATAGTTTTGCTCTGCAGCCTGTGACTGGCTCTGGTGAGATTTCCTGTTAGATCTGACTCCTTGTTACCGTGCCCTGACCTGTACCCTCCTCCGTTCGTGCGTCTGTCCTAGTCCCTGACTTCCTGCTCCTGTGTGTTATTTGTGTTTCACTCTACATACCTGATCTCCCGCCTTCTAAGGCTAGGTTCACACTTCCGTTGTTTTGCTTCAGTCACAATCCGTCGCCTTGAGGAATTACGGTATCCTGCAAAATATTTTGCAGGAATCCAGTTTTTCCCCATAAACTTCTATTAGCGACGGATTGTGACTGATGATGCTGCGTTGCATCCGCTGCGTCGCGGTCAGTCGTTTTTTGACTGACCACCGGGTGGGAGTAACGCAGCATGTAACGTTTTTTTGAGCAGCGCAATCCGCAAGATTTCGCTGCGCATGCGCTCTCTGTCTCCCTGCACCCGTAACCAGGATACACATCCGGTTACTAAGCAATGCGCTTTGGTTAGTTACCCGATATTTACACTGGTTACGTGTGCAGGGAGCCAGCGCTAAGCGGTGTATGCTGGTAACCAAGATAAATATCGGGTAACCAAGCAAAAAGTGCTTTGCTTTTACCCGATATTTACCCTGGCTGTGCACAGAGCCCGACACTTCCCCGCTCGGCTCCGCCCCCTCCCGTACTCAGCATGTATACACACACACACACACACACACTCTCACACACACACACACACCTGTCTCCAGCCATGCAGACCGCAGCACTGCCACTGACATCCTCAGCACCTGGCCCCGCTCGGCTCCGCCCCAGCTAGGCTCCGCCCCCTCCTGCACACAACAGAGTCCGACAATGAAATTATTAATTATTTTCATTGTCATCCGTTGTACAACGCATCAGTCACATGCGTCAAGCAACGCATGTGACTGATGCAAAACAACGGAAATGTGAACCTAACCTAACTCGGTTCCATTTTCTGACCTGATATTGATCCTCCCTTTGCAGTGACTCGACTTTCCTGGCTTTAGACTCTGACTG
Organism: Anomaloglossus baeobatrachus; assembly: GCF_048569485.1. NCBI lineage: Eukaryota > Metazoa > Chordata > Amphibia > Anura > Aromobatidae > Anomaloglossus > Anomaloglossus baeobatrachus. The sequence continues at coordinate 667,044,027 of NC_134356.1, read as the reverse complement.
TTTGACTACTCTATTGCCCCCTGGTGGTTCGCCTGTTAACTGCCTGCTGGAGTTACTCTGATGTACTTCAGCTGCCTTTCTGTTACAGTATGACTAAAGCGGGCTTTACACGTAATGACATCGCAAACGAGATGTTGTTGGGGTCACGGAATTAGTGACGCACATCCGGCCTTGTTAGCGACGTTGTTGCATGTGAAACGCACGAACGACTGTTAAGGATCAAAATTACTTACCTTATTGTTGATCATTGACATGTCGTTCTAATCCCAATTATCGTTGCTGTTGCAGGACGCAGGTTGTTTGTCGTTCCTGCGGCAGCACACATCGCTGTGTGTGAGACTGCAGGAACGAGGAACATCACCGTACCTGCGGCCGCCCTCAATGAGGAAGGAAGGAGGTGAGTGGGATGTTACGCCCACTCATCTCCGCCCCTCTGCTTCTTTTGGGCAGCCGCTTAGTAGTGACGCCCCTGTGACACCGAACAAACCTCCCCCTTAAAGGAGAGATTGTTCCGTGGCCACAGCGACGTCGGTGAAGCGATGTCGCTAGCGATGTCGCAGCATGTAAAGCCCGCTTTTGTCTCTCCTTCACTACTCTGCTGTCACCTAGTGGGGAATACGCTGTACTGCGTCCTACCAACCCTTTGTACAGCGTGACAGTTATTTCCATAAGTTTAGAGTTTGTGACAAGTCTAAAGCTTCCTGCCTGTCACCGACAGATTAATATTATATTTACTTTGCTTTCTGTTGGCGCAGCAAAGGTTAATTTCAGTTTTTCCCTTGCTGCAAAGTTGCTTAATTGGAGCTCAGCTGTGGCCACTCACCTCCTTTCTTTAAAAATCCCCATCATCCACCTTTTCCTTGCAGTTGATAGATTCTTTCTACCAAGCTCTGCCGGGGAGAGAGGGAGTCACTATCCAGCTGCCAGTGTAAAGCCTGCTTTACACGTTGCAATAAATCATACAATCCGTCGTTGGGGTCAAGTTGTAAGTGACGCACATCCGGCATTGTTCGTGACGTATTTGCGTGTGACACCTACATGCGATCAAGATTGAACGCAAATACGTTGATCGCATACACATTTTTTATTTCCCTAGCATTGAACGTTTTGTTGTAGTATACTAGTCAATTGTAACGTGTGACACCCATCAAACGATTTTGCAAATACAACGTGACACAGACATAAAGAACACACACACATCACACTCACACACAGACATATCGAATACACATACAAAACAAACGAACATATATAAAAAAAAACACATGTGCGCCGACGTATTTTTACCTACCAGCCGAGGTAAGCACACAGCGGCGGGACGGTATTCTCAGGCTGGGGAGGGCGAAGGCCAGGGTTAATGTCCCCCCCCTCCTGCAGCCAGGAAATATCAGCCGCAGCTGTCCTGGGACTGTCGCATACATTATGCAACTCTTACAGTTGCCATGATGCGGTGGCTATCCAGGTAATATAAGGAGTTAATGGCGGCGCATCGCTAGTGGCCCCACCCACTGAGGAGTTCACAGTCCTGGAGGCGGGAAAAGGAAGTCAGTGGAGTGAAGTTCAGTTACAGGTAGGGAAGTGGTAGTAGAGGAGCAGACTGACCGTGTCCGGGTACGTGGCCCAGGCACCGAGAGCAAGGTTGGCAGACGGTGGTGGCCGTCTGCAGGAGAGGCCGATCGACGCGGAACCGTAGGACCGGGGACGGGCGGTGGCCCGCCGGTACCGAACCGGGGAGCGAAGAGAAGCCAGCACAAACTGGCAGGGCCTACGGACCCTGACCAGGCTTGAAGTCGCCGTTAAACTGGTCAAATCCGTTACCGACTGGAACCTCCGGGGTTTCCTAGCAACAAAGACCCGACTGAAGGCAAGCGTCCAAACCGAGAAAAGGGTAATACAGCTACCGCCACAGCTAGAATTCCCAGGGCCAGCGCCTGCGGGCAAAAGGGGCTCCTCCGGCCCATATCCAAGCTGGGGAGCGGGTTACCGGTGGGAAGCCATAGGGACCAAAGATACACAACAGGTGCAGGGAAAGGCAGCCACCACCAACCTACCGGGGGTAACCACAGCAGCCGGCTGTGGGAACCGTCTATCCAGCCGTTTGTTTTACCGGAGACTCTGCATCCATTCTTGGCTGTGAGTACCACTGTGCCATCTGGCACCGCGCTGCCCCCGCGACCCTGCACCTCGCCAACCCTGCCTCCCCCGTCACCTCACCGGGCCCCGGTACCACCAAATCCCCCTACCCACGGAGGGGAAATAAACATGTAGGCTGCTCCCTGTCATCGCTCCCGGGATCCCCGTCCAGAGCAGCGGTGGTGCCCCAACCTCACCACAAACCGTGGGTGGCGGACCAACTCCCCAAACCCAAAACTACCCCCTTTCACTCATGGGCAAGGAGCTCCGCTCGAGTCCCCGGATCTGGCCCACCGCTCGAGCCACCGAGCAGCCAGCAGAAAGCAGCAGCGCCGGACCCAAGCGTGGTGAGTGCAGCGCCCTCCCCGCCCGCGACACCGGCACTATTTGTATAGCTGCAGGCTGGCCAATGCAGAGATGCAGTCACGCCCACACTGCACACTGTGCGCGGTCTGTGCTGAAGAGGAGGGAGTGGCCAGGCAGCTTCTTCTACCAATCAGAGAGCTGTGAGAGATGCCAGGAGAAGAACAGCCAATCATGAGAGGGGGCGGAGCTTGTTCAGTACAACCACAGGAGAATGAAATGAAGAGGAAAACACAGTGCTGGAGTGGAGCAGGGGTAGAAATCATAGAAAAGAGAAAAGCAAACACAGAACAGAACAAACAGTGAGTGAGCAGCGGAGAACAGAAGGAATAGAAAGAAAAAGCAGAGGAGAGGAGGAGGAGCTAGGAAGACTGACAGGAGCAGGTGAGTATTATAATGTACAAATGTCTGTTTGTAACACTACAGAAAAAGTGCTCTGTGTTGTGCCATCACTTTGTGTGTGTGTGTGTGTGTCTGTTTTCCTCGTGCTGTGCTATCACTCTCTGTGTGTGTCTGTTGCCCCTGTGCTGTGCCATCACTGTGTGTGTGTGTGTGTGTGTGTGTATGTGTGTGTGTCTGTTGCCCCTGTGCTGTGCCATCACTCTGTGTGTGTCTGTTGCCCTATGCTGTGCCATTACTCTGTGTGTGTGTGTATGTGTGTGTGTCTGTTGCCCCTGTGCTGTGCCATCACTCTGTGTGTGTCTGTTGCCTCTCTGCTGTGCCATTACTGTGTGTGTGTCTGTCGCCCCTGTGCTGTGCTATCACTGTGTGTGTGTGTCGCCCCTGTGCTGTGCCATCCCTCTTTGTGTGTCTGTTGCCCCTGTGCTGTGCTGTGATATCACTGTTTGTGTGTGTGTGTTGCCCGTGTGCTATTCTATCATTGTGTGTGTGTCGCCCGTGTGCTGTGCTATCATTGTGTGTGTCTGTTGCCCCTGTGCTGTGCCATCACTGTGTGTGTGTGTGTGTCGCCCCTGTGCTGTGCTATCACTGTGTGTGTTGCCCATGTACTGTGCTATCACTGTGTGTGTCTGTTGCCCCTGTACTGTGCCATCAGTGTGTGTGTGTGTGTGTGTGTGTGTGTTGCCCCTGTACTGTGCCATCACTGTGTATATGTCTGTTGCCCATGTGCTGTGCCATCACCGTGTGTATGTGTGTGTCGCCCCTGTGCTGTGCTATCACTCTGTGTGTGTTTCCCCTGTCCTGTGCCATCACTGTGTGTGTGTGTGTGTGTGTGTGTGTATTATCCCTGTGCTGTGCAGAGTTTTACTGTAGCTCCTAAGGCTATGAAGAGGGTCATAATTGTTCCCATTATATGGGGGAGAGAGACGTGAAAATTTATATTGTGTGTGGTAAGGGGCACAGAGAAGGACATTGCTACTTTAGGCCAAGTTCACATATTGCAGATTTTTTGGGGATTTGCGGTGTGAATCCACTGGTCTTGGTGCAGTGGCCTTTGCTTAGTAACAGGACGGTGATTATATTCAGACTCTATGTGGTGATATTAGATCAGATCCTGCAGAGATCAGTTGTCAAGAAAGTTCTGCAAACACAACTTATGTCCATTTTGAAAAATTAGGTTTTTGCAGGATCCTTTTTTTTAACATTAGTCTATGGAAAACGGTTCAGTGTTTGCTATTTATCTTCCATTTGAAACTGATCCAGTAAGAAAAAAATGGATCCTTTGCAAATGGAAGAAAAATCGGATGGCTAAATAGCAATTTGTTAATAGATCCGTTTTCCATAGACTCCCATGTTTAAAAATTGGATACAGCAGACAACAATTTCTTCAAAATGGACTAAAAAGTTCTGTCTTCACAACTTTTTTAGCCAAGGAATTGCTGCTGGATCCATTCAAATGGATAATTACATCTTTTCCCGCCCCAATTCATCATGAAGTTAGCAGAAATGAATTGTGGGTGGAGGACACAGAACATGGACTAAAGGCCGCTTTACACGCAACAACATCGCTAATGAGTTGTCGTTGGGGTGACGTACATTCGGCCTCGTTAGCGATGTCGTTGAGTGTGACACGTACGATCGACCGCTAACGATTGAAAATACTCACCTTATCGTTGATTGGTGACACGCTGTCCAGTTCCCAAATATCGTTGCTGTTGCAGGACGCAGGTAGTTCGTCGTTCCTGCGGCAGCACACCTCGCTATGTGTGACACCGCAGGAACGAGGAACCTCACCTTACCTGCGGCCGCCCGCAATGAGAAAGGAATGAGGTGAGCGGGATGTTCGTCCCGCTCATCTCCGCCCCTCCGCTTCGATTGGGCGGCCGCTTTGTGGCGTCGCTGTGATGCCGAACGAACCGCCCCCCTTAGAAAGGAGGCAGTTCGCCGGTCACAGCGACGTCGCTAGGCAGGTAAGTAGTGTGACAGGTCCGAGCGATGTTGCACGCCACGGCCAGCAATTTGCCTGTGACACACAACAGACGGGGGTGGGTACGATCGCTAGCAAGATCGCAGCGTGTAAAGTGGCCTTAAGGCTGTGTACACACGTACAGGATTTGCAGCAGAAAACTGATGTGTTGGCAGGCAGGATACTGTGTAAAATCTGCGTTTTTTTTATTTCACTGAGACTGATTAGTTTATGGTCATTCGGTGGCAGAGATTATAGTTAATGGAGGGCACAGTGCTGGTTTATTTATCACTTTATATTATACTAGCTGTAGTACCCGGCGTTGCCCGGGATAGTAACCATCTCTCTGTCTCTTTTACCAGTCTCTGTCTGTGTGTGTCTCTCTGTCTGTCTCTTTCCCTGTCTGCTTCTGTCTCTGTCTATCTGTCTCTGTTTCTGTCTGTCTCTATCTGTCTCTCTCATATGTCTGTCTATTTGTCTGTCTCTATCTGTCTATCTGTGTTTCTGTCTTTGTCTCTATCAGTGTCTGTCTCTGTCTGTCTGTCTCCGTATCCATCTCTCTGTCTGTCTCGCTATGTCTGTCTCTCTCTATTGCTATGCGTGTCTTTCTTTCTTTACGTTTGTCAGTCTATTTCGCTATCTCTCTGTTTGTGTCTCTCTGTCTCTTTCCCCGTCTGTCTCTTTCCCTGTCTCTCTGTCTGTCTTTTTCCCTATCTCTCTGTCTCTGTCTGTCTTTCTCCATCTGTCTGTCTCTTTCCCCTTGTTTCTTTTTGTGTCTCTTTCTGTCTGGCTGGCTTTTTTTCCTATCTGTCTCTGTCTGTCTCTGTTTCTCTGTTTCCCTGTGTGCCTCTTTCTCTGTCTGTCTCTCAGTCTGTCTCTGTCTGTGTCTGTCTCACCACCGACAACATATTACTTCACACAAGCTTCTTATACTGTGACTGTCCTTTGTTCCTATAGCAACCACTCACAGCTGCTATTAATAACCTGTAGTTTCCAGCTCCATTCACTTTAATGGAGGCAGGTTTATTGGAGAGTAACTGTAAAGCGTGGGGTTCAATTTTCTTGTCAAAAATAGTCTATGACATTCCCTGAGTCACATGGGATGTTTTTGCAAAATGTTGTGATTGTAAATGCGATGGTGCGGATTCCTTTAGCGGACATACACACATACACTTAGCTTTATATATTAGACTAGCTGTAAAACTCGGGCGTTGCCTGGGATAGTAACTGTCTCTCTGTCTCTCTCCCAGTCGCTGTCTGTCTGTCTCTCTGTCTGTCTCTTTCCTTATCGGTCTGTGTCCATGTCTCTGTCTGTCTGTTTCTATCTCTGTCTGTATTTGTATCAATCTGTCTCCATCTCTGTGTCTGTCTCTATCTCTGTGTCTGTTTCTCTCTCTTTCCCCGTCTGTCTCTTTCCCCGTCTGTCTCTTTCCAGGTCTGTCTCTTTCCAGGTCTGTCTCTTTCCAGGTCTGTCTCTTTGCCCGTCTGTCTCTTTGCCCGTCTGTCTCTTTGCCCGTCTGTCTCTTTGCCCGTCTGTCTCTTTGCCCGTCTGTCTCTTTGCCCGTCTCTTTCCACGTCTGTCTCTTTCCACGTCTGTCTCTGTCTGTCTCTTTCCCCATCTGTCTCTGTCTGTGTCTCCGTCTCTTTCTGTCTCTTTTTATCCGTCTCACCACCGACATCTTATTACCTTACACATAAGCTTTTTATACTAACAGTTTATTTTGTTCCTATAGCAACCACTGACAGTTGCTATTAATAACCTGTAGCTCCCACCTCTATTCAGTATAATGTAGGCAGGATTATGGAGACTAACTGTAAAGCACGGGGTTACTTTTTCCCGTCAAAATATAGTCTATGACGTTCCCTGGGTCACATGGAGTGTCTGTGCAAAATATCGTGATTGTAAATGCGACGGTGCAAATTCCATTAGCAGACATACACACACACACACACACACACACACACACACACACTTAGCTTTATATATTAGATTTGCGCGGCTAATTGTATAATATATAGCCTGGTGCATATTTATATTAAGGGGCACAGTGTGGAGGAATTTTTATTCAGCAGTGTATGTATACACTATATGTGACCTTGTTATTTTCAGGGTTGCGGTGAGCAGTGTAACAAGATGAGTCATGGCTGGAAGAAGTCAACATGAAGGTCTGACCAAATGGAGAAGAAACAACAGAAAACCAATCAGCTGAGACATCAGTGGTAAGTCACTGGATGGAAATATTTATTCAGTGCTGTATGACTTGGAGTATTGCTGTTATTTGTTGCACCCCATAGCTCACATTATCACATTTTGTGTGATATATCCGCGTGCTGCCAGATTTTTTTTTATTGGACGTAATATTGATTCATAGAGTTTTATAGATGCATTCACATATCTGTGAAAATCACAGATTTGAGAATGAGATCTGCGAGACTCTGAGCATGTGCTGTTCTGAGCTGAGGAATAGGACAAACTCCATATTCCTGTGTGCTGTCCGAGAAAAAAAAAATCAGGCAGCACACCGACACTGCACACAGATATCCGAATGTAGCCTTATTATGAATAGCACAGTCCATTAGTATCTAGTGCCCTCACTTACATTGTAAAGCGCTGTCCTAAATCACATAGTTTTTTCTTTTACTATGTATAACACTGTCCTTTATTTGCATCTTCTCTAGTTATGAATGGAGCTGTCTCTTATTACATACAGTAGGTATGGAAAGTGTTCAGACCCCTTTAAATTTTTCTCTTTTTATTTCATTGCAGCCATTTGGTAAATTTAAAAAGTTCATTTTTTTTCTCATTAATGTACACTCTGCACCCTATCCCATATCTTGTCTGAAAAAAATCAGAAATGTAGAATTTTTTGCAAATTTTTTAAACAAGAAGAACTGAAATATCACTTGGTCATAAGTATTCAGACCCTTTGCTCAGACACTCATATGTAAGTCACATGCTGTCCATTTCCTTGTGATCCTACTTGAGATGGTTCTACTCCTTCATTGGAGTCCAGCTGTGTGTAATTAAATTGATAGGACTTGATTTGGAAAGACGCACACCTGTCTATATAACACCTCACAGCTCACTCTGCATGTCACACCAAATGAGAATCATGAGGTCAAAGGAACTGCCCAAGGAGCTCAGAGACAGAATTGTGGCAAGGCACAGATCTGGCCAAGGTTACAAAAGAATTTCTGCAGTACTCAAGATTCCTAAGAGCATAGTGGCCTCCATGATCCTTAAATGGAAGAAGTTTGGGACCACCAGAACTCTTCCTAGACCTGGCCGTCCAGCCAAACTGAGCAATCATGGTAGAAGAGGCTTAGTGAGAGAGATAAAGAAAAACCCCAAGATCACTGTGGCTGAGCTCCAGAGATGCAGTAGGGAGATGGGAGAAAGTTGCACAAAGTCAACTATCACTGCAGCCCTCCACCAGTCGGGCCTTTATAGCAGAGTGGCCAATGGAAGCCTCTCCTCAGTGCAAGACATATAAAAGCACGCATAGAGTTAACAAAAAAAAAAAACACATGAAGGACTCCCAGACTATGAGAAATAAGATTCTCTGGTCTGATGAGATGAAGATAGGACGTTTTGGTGATAATTCTAAGCGGTATGTGTGGAGAAAGCCAGGCACTGCTCATCACCTGCCCAATACAATCCCAACAGTGAAACATGGTGGTGGCAGCATCATGCTATGGGGGTGTTTTTCAGCTGCAGGGACAGGACGACTGGTTGCAATTGAAGGAAAGATGAATGCGGCCAAGTACAGGGATATCCTGGAAGAAAACCTCTTCCAGAGTGCTCTGAACCTCAGACTTGGCCGAAGGTTCACCTTCCAACAAACAATGACCCTAAGCCATCAGCTAAAATAACAAAGGAGTGGCTTCAGAACAGCTTTGTGACCATTCTTGACCAGCCCAGCCAGAGCCCTGACCTAAACCCAATTGAGCATCTCTGGAGAGACCTGAAAATGGCATCCACCAACGTTCACCATCCAACCTGGCGGAACTGAAAAGGATCTGGAAGAAAGAATGGCCGAGGATCCCCAAATCCAGGGATGAAAAACTTGTTGCATCACTCCCAAGAAGACTCATGGTGGTACTAGCTCAAAAGGGTGCTTCTACTCAATACTGAGGAAAGGGGCTGAATACTTATGACCATGTGATATTTTAGTTTTTCTTTTTTGTATAAAAATTTGCAAAAATTTCTACATTTCTGTTTTTTTCTGTTAAGATGGGGATGGGGTGCAGAGTGTACGTTAATGAGAAAAAATAATGAACCTTTTTTGAATTTACCAATAGGCTGCACTGAAATAAAAAGTGAAAAATTTAAGGGGGTCTTAATAATTTCCGTACCCGCTGTATTGTCCCTTGTTGCTATGTATGGCACCGTCCTTTATTATATAGCACCCTCAAATGTTATGTATAGCACCATCTCACCATCTCTTACATAGCATATTCTCATTATATTTGATATTCACAACCCCCTCTCGTTATTGTATAATCTTCTCTCTTTAGATATAAAATTCCATCAGCAGTCATGTCATTTTATATCTAACAAGAGAGGACGCTCTGAAATAAAGACAGGAAGCAATAAATAGCAAAAATAACAAGAGAATCCAATATGTAAGGTACGGTCATATATATAACAAGAGAGAGCACTATGCAATAAACATATATATATATATATATATACTAGCTGTAATACCCGGGAACGCCCGGGATAGAAGCCATCTCTATCTCTCTCCCCGTCTCTGTCTGTCTCTCTTTCCCTGTCTGCTTCTGTCTATCTCTATACCTGTTTGCTTCTGTCTGTCTCTGTTTCTGTCTGTCTCTCTCTATCTATTTGTCTCAGTGTGTCTGTGTCTGTCTCTCAGTGTCTGTCTGTGTCTGTCTGTTTGTCTGTCTCTGTATCCATCTCTCTGTCTGTGTCTATCTATGTCTGTCTCTCTCTATTGCTATGTGTGTCTGTCTCTCTTTCCTTGTCTGTCTATATCGCTATCTGTCTGTTTGTGTCTCTCTATCTGTCTGTCTCTGTCTCTTTCCCTGTCTCTTTCTCTTTCCCTGTCTCTTTCTCTTTCCCTGTCTCTTTCTCTTTCCCTGTCTGTCTCTTTCCCTGTCTGTCTCTTTCCCTGTCTCTCTCTGTCTTTTTTCCTGTCTCTGTCTGTCACTTTCCCTGTTTGTCTCTTGCCCTGTCTACCTCTGTCTGTCTGTCTGTCTGTCTCTTGCCCTGTCTACCTCTGTCTGGCTCTTTCCCTGTCTGGTTCTGTCTGTCTCTTTCCCCAGGTATCTTTCTGTCTGTCTTTCCGTCCGGCTGTCTTTTTTTTTCCTATCTGTCTCTGTCTGTTTCCCTGTTTGCCTCTTTCTCTGTCTGTGCCTGTCTGTCTGTCTCTGTCTGTCTGTCTCTCAGTCCGTGTATGTTTGTGTATGTCTCCCCAACGACATCACATTACCTCACACATAAGCAACGTATACTGTGATTGTCCTTTGTTCCTATAGCAACTAATCACAGCTGATATTAATGACCTGTAGTTTCAAGCTCCATTCACTTTAATGGAGGCAGGTTTTTTGGAAAGTAACTGTAAGGCGTGGAGTTAAATTTTCTTGTCAAAACATAGTATATGACGGTTCCTGAGTCACTTGGGGCATCTGTGCAAAATTTTGTGATTGTAAATGCGACGGTGCGGATTCCTTTAGCGGGCATAGATACACACACATACATACACACATACACTCAGCTATATATATATATATATATATATATATATATATATATATATATATATACACACACATATCTGCAAAATATGTATATTTGTACCTTTGTCGACATAAAAGAAGAAGGGCCCAGGCACAATTACTTGCGCAGGGGCCCCAAGCGGTCAGTATCCACCCCTGTAATGAAGCAACCTTAAACAATTGGACAGGAAGAAACTTTATTGATTTTTATTAATCCTAAGCTCATACAATGAGAATATTAAAAATGGAAAGATGATGGTGGTAACCACAAAATCTATTGTAAACAGCCACGAACTTCCAATTCATCTGTAAACTTGTCAAAGTCTTCACACAGCTCGTTGTACTCTGTTCTCTGGCATTCCCGCTCAGTTGGCCACATCTCGATCCATGTGTCTTTAGTTATCATGTAGAAATATCTTTAGGAAAATTACATTTTTTAAATTATCATTGTTGGACCAGCCACAAATATGTTGAAAAAGCTATTGACAGTTAAAGGGATATTGCCATTTTATAAAGTGCAAATATGCCAAGAGGAGATACCATTACTTTATGATATATGGATGGTGTCTGACATTTGCGTCATGTATCATTCTCAAAAATGAAGGGTGCTGCATTCCTGGTTGAGCGCTACCTCTCCTTCAAAGTTTTTTACATTCAGAAGGGAGTGTAGGGTGATGCTGTTAGCCCTGTTCTAGGTGATGTTCCCCTCGTGTAGGCTGACCTCTTCATTTTCAAGATCATTGGGTGTTCTAGCTGGTTATCAAAAATAGCAGGGACCACATGCTGTTTTTTATATTTAAATAAATAATTTTTAAAAAATGGTGTGGTACCTTCTCTATACTTGATAACCAGCCTAGGTTAAGCAGCCAGCTGAGGTTTGCAGGCCGCAGTTGTCTGCTTTACCTGCTCTGATTATCAAAAATAGCGAGAACCCCACGTCATTTTTTAAAAAAAATGTATTCCTTATCCAGATTTGTTTGCAGGGCAGTAGTTCTGCTCTTACCTCCATTTTGCTTCCTTTTGTAGCACCCTAGCACTTATTATGACCATTTTAAAGCACAAAATCTTGGGTCCCATTGACTTATATGGGGTTCGGGATCTTGGGTCAAGTTTAAATCCCAAATAGAACTTTTGATTAAAATACAGCCAAACCTGGCGAATCCAACCTCCCCGGGTCTGCTCGCGCCCACGTAGAGCTCACGTCAACGCTCACTTGTCTAGTACGCTGTGAAGCTATGTCCGGTGTCTTCCTTTCTCCAGCACACAACATCTTATCAAGACATCTTCTCTTTGTGACCAAGCTTCTGATGCTGAGATGGCCTCTGATGTCATTATGTGCATTGCACAAAGTACCGCCCACGCTTCAGGAGATGCTCTTCATGATGTCTGAAGCCTACTTGATACCAGAAGCAATTGTACAGAGAGAAGATGCCTGAAAAGAATGTCAAGCGTGAAAGGAAGAAAGAACTTCCCAGAAAATCCAAAGGAGGGCTTCCTTCCCTGGGTCTTAACAATCCAGAAAAATGGCAGCCAGGGCATGAAATAAATCATAAAAAAATGAACTACCTGATTCTGTCATCACTATCTTTTTTTCATATCATGGTTAGAGAAGAGCGACCTTATGGAAGTTTGGTTTGGCAGGTTCAACTGGACTTCAGATAAAGTTCATTTGAGACTTGTACTTGACCTGATCTCCAATGGAAGTCACTAATTTGGCAGTTTGGGTCTCTGCCCATATGCAACCAGCCATAAAAAGATCACTTGTGGGGGCGGGTAGGTGAGTTTTTCCATTTTTTTATGCACACTAGATCACTTTGACGTTATTGTTACCTCCAGTGTGAGCCGTTCAAACACTGCAAGTGACCCACACTGGGCTGAGCAAAGAGTGTACCCAAGCACAACAATACTCGCACTATTGGTCAACATACGAAAAGCATCCGAACTCCAAACTATGTATTTTATAAAGTCTGTGTTTGGTACACACACCGAGCCTTGGGATCACTCATATTTAGTCAGGATGGGTTATTGAATTTAGACTTTTTTTTGTTACTAAGTATGATCTACTGCTATATCTATGACAAAAGTAAAAATGAGGGGAAATATTATAGTAAGTTAAATCCAAATTAGATGGTTGAAGGCATTTAAAGGGTTAACCCAAGTCCTTTAAATGTATAATAATCATAAATGAAGTCTAGAACTCCAGCAAACAATCCGATGTAACTGTAGTTTATTACATCCAAGTCACGTGAGACAGAAGCAGCCACGTTTTAAGATCTTCTCTGGATTTTGAATATGGCTCTTTCAGTTCAAATTTGGAGAGAAAAGGGCTAACAAACCGCACTGCCGTAGAAAGGAGGATCCATGTAGAACGAATGATTTTATTTGTATACGCGTTTCAAAGCCTTATGGCTTCTTCCTCAGAGCAAAGGTATATGATTTTGTCCTGAGGAAGAAGCCATAAGGCTTTGAAACGCGATGACAAATAAAATCATTCCTTCTACATGGATCCTCCTTCCTACGGCAGCGTAGTTTATTAACCCTTTTCTCTCCAAATTTGAACTGCATCTCCACGTGGGTTCTGCTGCAGCCATATTTACACCATTACAGTGGTTGTGACTCTCAAAACCACACCAGGTGAGTCTACCCTTACAGCACCTTTGCTAACAGTGTTTTAGGATAAGACCCTATTTGCGCTTACTGTCTCTATCAGCAATTTTAACCAAATATGGCTCTTTGTAAGAGTTTAAAGAGATTAACATTGATGGCCTATCCCTAAGGGGTACTTTGCACACTGCGACATCGCAAGCCGATGCTGCAATGTCGCACGCGATAGTCCCCGACCCCGTCGCAGCAGCGATATGTGGTGATAGCTTGCGTAGCGAAAATTATCGCTACGCCAGCTTCACACACACACACTCACCTGCCGTGCGACGTTCCTGTGGCCGGCGACCCGCCTCCTTATTAAGGGGGCGGGTCGTGCGGCATCACTGCGACGTCACATGGCAGGCGGCCAATCGGAGCGGAGGGGCGGAGATGAGCAGGATGTAAACATCCTGCCCACCTCCTTCCTTCCGCATATCCTACGGAAGCCGAGGTGACGCCGGTAGGAGATGTTCCTCGCTCCTGCGACTTCACACACAGCGATGTGTGCTGCCGCAGGAGCGAGGAACAACATCGGACCGTCGCGTCAGCGTAATTATGGATTACGCCGACGCTGCACCGATGATATGATTACAACGCTTTTGCGCTCGTTAATCGTATCATCTAGGCTTTACACACTACGATGTCGCATGCGATGCCGGATGTGCGTCACTTTCGATTTGACCCCACCGACATCGCACCTGCGATATCGTAGTGTGCAAAGCCCGCCTAAGATCGGTCATCAATGTTTGATCGGTAAGGAAGGGACACCCAACATCCCTGCCGATTGTATTATGTGCTGAAGCTGCTTGGTTTCAGAGCTGCAGAGCACAGCTCTGTCCATGGCTGACTATTGAATATCCGCACCCTAATCAAATGTACAGTATAGGGGCAGATATGTAGTTCTGGGTCATGGCTACTATTCTCTTGACGGTACTGTGCTGTCCGGCTCCGGAACTGAGTAGTTCTAGCTGGCGGCACCAGAAACAGCTGATTGGGTGGCTTGGGTGTCACACCCTTGCCAATTATTCATTTATGACCTGTCCTGCTGGTGGGTCATCAATGTTGAGCTCCTAGACAATCCCTTTAAATTAGTAGTTTATTGAGTTCAAGTCTTTGGAATCAAAAGCAACAGTGACATTAGATTTTTTTTTTACTGAAATGCTGCTGTCTACATTTTTGATAATGATATGCTACTATAATATTCCTTTTACGAGACTACACAGGCAGTAGTTATGGCAGACCTAGTAGCCATGTCTATTCTGTGCTTTGTTATTTGGTACATATAATTGTTCCCAGATATCCCAATATAAGAATCTTAATTCACTATTTTTGCTGTCACTTACCCAGTAGAGCCAACGTTCCATAGATCTTTGTTCACTCCCCAGATAAGATAGTCTCGGCCTACTTTTAAGTCTAAGGCTTTTTTACATTTAGTGTGGCTAATAAAATTACGTTTTCCATTAACGCCAACTATATCCGTCCCTGAAAATGAAAAAATTAAAAATAGTAAGTAACATATAGCTTAAGATTAATGTTGTGTTAATAGTTTGGCTTCAAATAGGGAGCAAAGGATTATCGGAATATATACAGTATATAATATCAGAGATTTGGATCATTGTTTTCATAATTTTTTCACTTTTTCTCAATTGCCATGGAAATAACTTAAATTTTACAACTTTTCTCAAAACCTATTTTTTACAGTAGACTAAGAAGGAAGAAACAAAATACAGGTTTGCAAAATAATAAGGATTTTCTTAATAGTATATGTAAAAATATTAATTGATAGTATAATGATAATACATGCAGAAAGTGTTATTTACCTTCTTTAATGACTGTTTTAATTGTCATCAAATAGTTGTCATAGTTATCTTTATTCTCTATGGAGGTCAGAGTCGTTTTAAAGACTGGAAAGAAAATATTTGTAATCAATTTATAATATTTCAATGAATATTGCATGATACAGTATACATGAAGACTATATTGACCTTTGATACTAATCAGATTAGTTGCATTTAAAATAAAACATTAAGAAACTTTACAAACTCTTTTGACTAAAGCAAAAATGTCTACCTTTGTGTGATTATATCTCCTATGTAGACCAGTGTGTCCCTACAGTTGCGAATTATGTACCACTTGTGAAGCTGTCTACTTCTAAGGTGGGATTCATACAAGACCTATGGTCCTTGAGAAGGTCTTAATGTTCTCCTGCCACAAATGGAGCCTCCAATATTGGAAAAGACACAAACTATATGTATGAAAAAGTATGTGCCCTCTCCATATTACACCTACATCCCATTCTAATTTCATACATATTAATATTGAGTTGGTCTCTCCCTTTTGTAGCTATAAGGGGTTCCTCACTTCAAGATTTTGGAGGCGTCTGTGAAAGCTTTTGTCCATTCATCAAAAACTTATTTTGAGGTTGGACACTGATAATGGGGAGAGCCCAGGTTCACAATATCCATTCTACTATGTCTTAAGTATATTGGATGGGGTTGATGCCTGGGCTTTGTGTGGCCAATCATGTTCTGTCATCAAACTACCCCAACCATATCTTTACGGATGTTTTGCATTGGGAACAGTGACAGGAAATGAAAAAGGACTGTTACCATGCAGCTGAAAGCGACAAGTGTCCAAATGTTTTGAGCTGAAGGAATGGAGATAACAGAAGAAAACAAAGCCTATAGAATTATTTCAACCAAACGGTACAGCTGTCACAATGCAGACAGGTGGATAACGCTTTTCTTGCACACAACATAAACCAACTTCATCCATCATATACCAGATAGAGAAATGTGATCCATCACTGCACAGAACATGTTTTCACTACCTTAGTGTCCAGTGCTGGTATACAGCTGCTATGTCATGGAAATCCATCTCATGAAGCTTCTAAGAATGTTGTGTCTGTGCTGATATTAATACAAGATGAGGTTGGAACACTTTATATCATGTGGTGTTCTGCTCTACACTCACTAGGTGTCATGGCGGAGTCGGACTCTGTGAACGCAGAGTCCGACAGGCAACCTGTGGTCTATTAGTTGTTCAGCCAAAGTCGGACATCGGCTGTTTCATGCTCACTGCTCACCACTCCAACAGGAATAAATTCCTGCTGGCTCGTGAGCGCTGCCAGGAGCTCAGTTTACTAATGACCACTCACAGCCGCCTCCACCCTTTATAAGGTGCTGGATCTCATCACTGATAATAGCTCCAGTTTCAGCGATTCCGGTCTTAGCTTGTGATCCAGTCTCTCGTGGTCTGTGGTGTGATCTTGTGTGAATTGGAAATATCCCTGTTGTCAGTTTATTTCCTCCCTGTATGTTATTTCTTCCTGTGCATGTATTGTCTCTCCCCTGGGTCTTATTGCAGTGTGAATGTGTTTTGGTTTTTCTCTGTCTGCATTATTTGAGGGGTTTGTTATTTTGTTACTTTGGTCCTGGTCCTCCCCAGGGGTGGGGGAGAGGGAGTGTTAGACTAGGGTTCGAACAGGAGTTAGGGTCACGCTGGTGATCCAGACAAGGCTACCATCAAGAGTACCTCTGGTATAAGTGACAGTATAGGGTCCCCAGTTTGAGGGCCGTCTAGGTGCCCCTGCTTCAGTTACCCATCACTCCTGTGACACTGAAGTTAGAAAGTCAGAGGAGCGTTGGTGACTTTTAGGTCCCTAAACACTCGATAGCCCCACTCTAACTTTTCATGGCTGAGTTGCTGCATGGTGGGAGGCCAGAGGAAAACCTGAATTCAATGATAAAGATGTGTGGCCCAATACATCTGTCCATATGGTAGGAATAGGGATCATGTTACAAATTTTGCATTGGTGCACAGAGACTTCAAATGCCATTGGGATTGGAGATAATATGTATTTATGGTTTGACCTCAATACAACTTCCTTTCCTTTGGCAAAATGGGTCAGAAGAGAGATTTGATGGGCTCTGAAAAGTCCTAAATTGTGAGATGTCTTGCAGAGGGATGCAGCAGTCTTGAAATTGCCAAACTTTTGAAGCGCGATCATTGAACAATCAAGCGTTTCATGGCAAACAGCCAACAGGGTCGCAAGAAGCGTGTTGGGCAAAAAAGGCGCAAAATAACTGCCCATAAATTGAGGAAAATCAAGCGTAAAACTGCCAAGGTGCCATTTGTCACCAGTTTGGCCATATTTCAGAGCTGCAACGTTACTGGAGTATCAAAAAGTACAAGGTGTGCCATACTCAGGGACATGGCCAAGGTAAGGAAGACTGAAAAACGACCACCTTTGAACAAGAAACATAAGATAAAACGTCAAGACTGGGCCAAGAAATATCTTAAGACTGATTTTTAAAAGGTTTTATGGACTGATGAAATGACAGCTACTCTTGATGGGCCAGATGGATGGGGCAAAGGCTGGATCAGTAAAGGGCAGAGAGCTCCACTATGACTCAGACGCCAGCAAGGTGGAGGTGGGGTACCGGTATGGGCTGGTATCATCAAAGATGAACTTGTAGGACTTTTTTGGGTTGAGGATGGAGTGAAGCTCAACTCCCAGACCTACTGCCAGTTTCTGGAAAACAACTTCTTCAAGCAGTGGTACAGGAAGAAGTCGGTATCGTTCAAGAAAAACATGATTTCATGCAGGACAATGCTCCATCACATACATCCAACTACTCCACAGCGTGGCTGGCAACTAAAGGTCTAAAAGATGAAAAAATTATGACATGGCCTCCTTGTTCACCTGATCTGAACTCCATAGAGAACCTGTGATGCCTCATAAAATGTGAGATATACAGGGAGGGAAAACAGTCCACCTCTCGGAACAGTGTCTGGAGGCTGTGGTGGCTGCACGCAATGTTGATCGTAAACAGATCAAGCAACTGACAGAATCTATGGATGGTCGGCTGTTGAGTGTCATCAGAAAGAAAGGGGGCTATATTGGTCACTAATTTTTGGAGGTTTTGTTTTTGCATGTCAGAAATGTTTATTTCTAAATTTTGTGCAGTTATATTGGTTTACCTGGTGAAAATAAACAAGTGAGATGGGAATAGATTTGGTTTTTATTAAGTTGCCTAATAATTCTGCACAGTAATAGTTACCTGCACAAACAGATATCCTCCTAAGATAGCCAAATCTAAAAAAAAACACTCCAACTTTCAAAAATATTAAGCTTTGATATTTATGAGTCTTTTGGGTGATTGAGAACATACCTGTTGATCAATAATTAAAAAAATCCTCTAAAATACAACTTGCCTAATAATTCTGCACACGGTGTATTATTACTGTGATCTTACCGTAATCCACTCCCGGTTCACAAGCCTTATTTAATCGAGCGAGAGCGTTCACTTCCTCCAACTGTTGCTGCATAAAGCAATTCTCTGAAAATTCAAAAAAAAATGTGTAAATATTTTACATTTACAAAACAAGTTTCAAATATAAAAACACCTACAATGCCTACAAGTAGTATTCAACCCCCTGCAGATTTAGCAGGTTTACACATTCGGAATTAACTTGGCATTGTGACATTTGGACTGTAGATCAGCCTGGAAGTGTGAAATGCACTGCAGCAAAAAAGAATGTTATTTCTTTTGTTATTTTTTTTTTTTTAAATTGTGAAAAGTTTATTCAGAGGGTCATTTATTATTCAACCCCTAAAACCACAAGAATTCTGTTTGGTTCCCCTAAAGTATTAAGAAGTATTTCAGGCACAAAGAACAATGAGATTCCCATGTTTGGATTAATTATCTCTTTTTCCAGCCTTTTCTGACTAATTAAGACCCTCCCCAAACTTGTGAACAGCACTCATGTTTGGTCAACATGGGAAAGACAAAGGAGCATTCCAAGGCCATCAGAGACAAGATCGTGGAGGGTCACAAGGCTGGCAAGGGGTACAAAACCCTTTCCAAGGAGTTGGGCCTACCTGTCTCCACTGTTGGGAGCATCATCCGGAAGTGGAAGGCTTATGGAACTACTGTTAGCCTTCCACGGCCTGGACAGCCTTTGAAAGTTTCCACCCGTGCCGAGGCCAGGCTTGTCCGAAGAGTCAAGGCTAACCCAAGGACAACAAGGAAGGAGCTCCGGGAAGATCTCATGGCAGTGGGGACATTGGTTTCAGTCAATACCATAAGTAACGTACTCCACCGCAATGGTCTCCGTTCCAGACGAGCCCGTAAGGTACCTTTACTTTCAAAGCGTCATGTCAAGGCTCGTCTACAGTTTGCTCATGATCACTTGGAGGACTCTGAGACAAACTGGTTCAAGGTTCTCTGGTCTGATAAGACCAAGATCGAGATCTTTGGTGCCAACCACACACGTGACATTTGGAGACTGGATGGCACTGCATACGACCTCAAGAATACCATCCCTACAGTCAAGCATGGTGGTGGCAGCATCATGCTGTGGGGCTGTTTCTCAGCCAAGGGGCCTGGCCATCTGGTCCGCATCCATGGGAAGATGGATAGCACGGCCTACCTGGAAATTTTGACCAAGAACCTCCGCTCCTCCATCAAGGATCTTAAGATGGGTCGTCATTTCATCTTCCAACAAGACAACGACCCAAAGCACACAGCCAAGAAAACCAAGGCCTGGTTCAAGAGGGAAAAAATCAAGGTGTTGCAGTGGCCTAGTCAGTCTCCTGACCTTAACCGAATTGAAAACTTGTGGAAGGAGCTCAAGATTAAAGTCCACATGAGACACCCAAAGAACCTAGATATCTTGGAGAAGATCTGCATGGAGGAGTGGGCCAAGATAACTCCAGAGACCTGTGCCGACCTGATCAGGTCTTATAAAAGACGATTATTAGCTGTAATTGCAAACAAGGGTTATTCCACAAAATATTAAACCTAGGGGTTGAATAATAATTGACCCACACTTTTATGTTGAAAATTTATTAAAATTTAACTGAGCAACATAACTTGTTGGTTTGTAAGATTTATGCATCTGTTAATAAATCCTGCTCTTGTTTGAAGTTTGCAGGCTCTAACTTATTTGCATCTTATCAAACCTGCTAAATCTGCAGGGGGTTGAATACTACTTGTATTAGGGGGACAGATAGGGCAATCTGTCACAAGGACAGGGATCGCCGAACAGTGTGTTGTCTTCCTGGCGCTCGAGTTCGGCACATCGCTGATCGGGTTGACAGATTACTGGGAGGGGCTGGGGAGGACCCAGCGGTCATTGTACACATTGGCACAAATGACAAAGTTAGAGGTAGGTGGAAGGTCCTTAAAGATGATTTCAGGGAATTAGGTTGTAAGCTTAAAGCATGGACCTCAAAGGTGGTATTTTCGGAAATACTACCTGTGCCACGAGCCACACCAGAGAGGCAAAGAGAGATCAGGGAGGTTAACAGGTGGCTCAGGAATTGGTGTAGGAAAGAGGGTTTTGGGTTCCTGGAGAATTGGGCCGACTTTTCAGTTGGCTACAGATTCTATGCTAGGGATGGGCTGCATCTTAATGGGGAAGGTGCAGCTCTGCTGGGGCAGAAAATGGCTAGAAGGTTGGAGGAGTGTTTAAACTAGGAATGGGGGGCGAGGGTATTCACTTTATAGAAGGGGAATGTAGTGCAGATAGTGACCAGGGCACAAGTAATGAAATTGGGGGTGGTACGGGGGGAAGGGTTAGGACAGTTAATACAGTAAGCAGGAATACAGGTACAGAGTCATACGTAACGTGCATGTACACTAATGCCCGAAGCCTCACAAATAAGGTGGAGGAATTAGAATTAATATTATTGGAAGAAAATTATGATATAGTGGGGATATCAGAGACATGGCTGGATGAGAGCTATGACTGGGCTGTTAATTTACAGGGTTATAGCCTATTCAGGAATGACCGTACAAATAAGCGAGGGGGAGGTGTGTGTCTATATGTAAAATCATCCTTAAAACCCATCCTGCGTGACAACATATGTGAGGGTACTGAGAATGTAGAGTCCCTATGGGTGGAGATAAGGGGGGGGAGAATGAATAATAAAATACTGATAGGGGTGTGTTATAAGACGCCGAATATTATGGAAGAGGTAGAGAATCTCCTCATAAAGCAAATTGATAAAGCAACGAGTCTCGGAGAGGTAATTATTATGGGGGACTTTAACTATCCTGATATAAATTGGGGAACAGAAACTTGCAGTTCCAGCAAAGGAAATAGATTTTTGATAACAATGAAAGATAATTACCTTTCACAAATGGTACAGGACCCCACAAGAGGGGGAGCACTACTAGACCTTGTACTAACCAATAGGCCAGACCGCATATCAAATATACAAGTTGGGGGTTACTTGGGGAATAGTGATCACAAAATAATAAGTTTTCATGTATTCTTTAGTAAGATGTCTAGTAGAGGGGCTACAAGGACACTAAACTTCAGGAAAGCAAATTTTAAACGGTTGAGAGATGATCTTAGTGCAATAAACTGGGATGATGTACTAAGTAATAAAAGTACACAAAGCAAATGGGAGACTTTTATGAGCATCCTGAATAGGGCTTGTGCAGAAAATATACCCTATGGGAACAAACATGCTAGAAATAGGAGGAAACCCCTATGGCTAAATAGAGCTGTAAGGGAAGCAATAAAAGAAAAACAGAAAGCCTTAAAAGAATTAAAGAGGGTAGGTAGTAATGAGGCATTATATAATTATAGAAAATTAAATAAAATATGTGAAAAGCAAATTAAATTAGCTAAGTTTGAGACAGAGAGACTCATTGCGAGAGAAAGTAAAAATAATCCTAAAATATTCTTTAACTACATAAACAGTAAAAAACTGAAAAGCGATAGTGTTGGCCCCCTTAAAAATAGTCTTGGTGAAATGGTGGAAGGGGATGAGGGTAAAGCCAACCTGCTGAATGACTTTTTTTCTACGGTTTTTATACAAGAAAATGCCATGGCAGATGACATGACCAGTGATACCATAAATTCACCCTTGAATATTACCTGCTTAACCCAGCAGGAAGTACGCCGCCGCCTCGAAATCACTAAGGTTGACAAATCTCCGGGCCCGGATGGCATACACCCCAGAGTACTACAGGAATTGAGTTCTGTGATAGATAGACCATTATTTTTAATCTTCTCAGATTCCTTAATAACAGGGTCGGTACCGCAGGACTGGCGCATAGCAAATGTGGTGCCAATATTCAAAAAGGGGACAAAAACTGAGCCGGGAAATTATAGGCCGGTAAGTTTAACCTCTACGGTTGGTAAAATCCTTGAGGGTTTCTTGAGAGATGCTATCCTGGAGTATCTCAAGAAAAATAACCTTATGACAGAGTATCAACATGGGTTTATGAGGGATCGATCCTGTCAAACAAATTTGATCAGCTTCTATGAAGAGGTAAGTTCAAGTCTGGACCAGGGAAATGCAGTGGATGTTGTGTATATGGACTTTTCAAAAGCTTTTGATACAGTGCCACACAAAAGGTTGGTACATAAAATGAGAATAATGGGGATAGGGGAAAATATGTGTAACTGGGTTAAAAACTGGCTCAGTGATAGGAAACAAAGGGTGGTTATTAATGGTACGTACTCGGACTGGGTCTCAGTTCATAGTGGGGTACCACAGGGGTCAGTATTGGGCCCGCTTCTTTTCAACATATTTATAAATGACCTTGTTGGGGGCATGCGGAGTAGAATTTCAATATTTGCAGATGATACTAAACTCTGCAGGGTAATCAATACAGAGGAGGATAATTTTATATTACAGGGAGATTTATGTAAATTGGAGGATTGGGCTGAGAAGTGGCAATTGAAGTTTAATGTAGATAAATGTAAGGTCATGCACTTGGGTAGAGGAAATAACATTTATGATTATGTACTTAATTGTAGAACACTGGGTAAAACAGACACAGAAAAAGACTTGGGTGTATGGGTGGATGGTAAACTTCACTTTAGTGGCCAGTGTCAGGCAACTGCTGCCAGGGCTAATAAAATAATGGGATGTATTAAAAGAGGTATAAGTGTTCATGAAAAAAATATAGTTCTACCTCTGTACAAGTCACTAGTGCGACCGCACTTAGAATACTGTGTACAATTCTGGTCACCGATATATAAGAAGGACATAGCTGAACTGGAGAGGGTGCAGAGAAGAGCGACCAAGATTATTAGAGGAATGGGTGGGCTGCAATACCAAGACAGGTTATTAAACTTGGGGTTATTTAGTTTGGAAAAACGAAGGCTTAGGGGGGATCTAATCACAATGTATAAATATATGAGGGGACAGTACAGAGACCTTTCCAAAGATCTTTTTACACCTAGGCCTGCGACTGGAACACGGGGGCATCCGCTACGTCTTGAGGAAAGAAGGTTTAATCATAATCACAGACGAGGATTCTTTACTGTACGAGCAGTGAGACTATGGAACTCTCTGCCGCATGATGTTGTAATGAGTGATTCACTACTAACATTTAAGCAGAGCCTGGATGCCTTTCTTGAAAAATTTAATATTACCAGTTATGTATATTAGATTTTATGACAGGGTATTGATCCAGGGAACTAGTCTGATTGCCAGATGTGGAGTCAGGATGGAAATTTTTCCCCATTGGAACTTGTTTGCCACATTGGGGTTTTTTTTTGCCTTCCTCTGGATCAACATGTTAGGCTACGGGTTGAACTAGATGGACTTAGAGTCTCCCTTCAACCTTAAAAACTATGATACTATGATTGTAGGCACTGTACATACAGAAAAGTAATGTACAAAATCTTTAGACACTATCATCCATTCACTATTTCTTAAAAACGTTCGGGGTTGGCAAGTATAACTGATTGGTGAAAACATTGGTGACATGAAATAAGTCTATATTTTTTTTTTGTGGGGGGGGGGGTGTCTCTGATACCTTCTGCGCAGCGACACACTTCTCCTTGGCAGATTTTGCCCAGTAGTTT
Organism: Anomaloglossus baeobatrachus; assembly: GCF_048569485.1. Taxonomy (NCBI): domain Eukaryota; kingdom Metazoa; phylum Chordata; class Amphibia; order Anura; family Aromobatidae; genus Anomaloglossus; species Anomaloglossus baeobatrachus. Next base: position 667,019,945 of record NC_134356.1, on the reverse strand, counting down.
GCTGTTTTCATCCACATGGTAGAATTTACTGCAACGATTTTCTGTTGGGTAAAAAAGAAAGCATATACGAACATATTCTAATAAATCAAGATCATCTGCAATATTATTGATCGTAGTAAGATTTTCTCAAAATATCAATGGATTAGAAAAAAAGTTCATTGATGGGCTGATCACCTTATGTCTAAAGGGTGCTTTACACGCTGCGACATTGCTACCGATATATCGTCAGGGTCACATCATTAGTGAAGCACATCCGGCGCCAGTAGCGACATTGCAGCGTGTGACAACAAGGAACGACGATCAACGATCGCAAAATCGTTCAAAAACAGCTCCTTACCTTAATACATCGCTGTGTGTGAAGCCGCAGGAACGACGAACATCTCCTTACCTGCGTCCACCGGCAATGTGGAAGAAAGGAGGTGGGCGGGATGTTACGTCCCGCTCATCTCCGCTCCTCCTCTGCTATTGGTCGGTCGCTTAGTGACATTGCTATGACGCCGAACGCACCGCCCCCTTGAGGGAGGGATTGTTCGGTGGTCACAGCGACGTCGCTGACAAGGTATGTTCGTGTGACGCTGCTGTAGCGATAATGTTCGCTACGGCAGCAATCACCAAATCTCGCACCGACAGGGGCGAGTGCTATCGCTCGCGACATCGCTAGCAATCGCTAGCGATGTCGCAGCGTGTAAAGCGGCCCTTAAAGAAGCTCGGTCAAGCCATGCTTTTTATTACAAAAAAATAAAATATAATACTACATAATGACCTTTCCAGAGATTAGCAAACCATGTAATACATGGTCACCTATAGTCAACTATGATTGTAATTGTAATATGTGATCAAGCCTAGTCCATTAGAGTCAAGGTTGCTCATTTTTCATTCTTGTTTAAGATTAGCGAGAGATCTAGAAAGGGAAAAAGCATTTTAGATATATCTGTGTAAACAGAAGGGTAAATTTGGAACCCTCTCAGACTTAATGCTCATATTATCCTATTGGCGTTTAGGTTGTATAATGATACTGGAAAAACACTTAGGGGTCGATTCATCAAGACTGGCCTAGTGCCAGCTCTTGACCGACTTTATATTTATTATGAAGCGCACACCACTTTATTAATTTGGTGCTTCTTTTCTGTACTGTGGGAGAAAAGCTCTTGGAGTAGCATTTGTGCTCAAGAAAATGGCGGCACATCTGATGAATTTGTTGAAGGGCATGGTCACACCCTGCCATGCCCTGACTTCTTCCATTTCTGCCCATTTTGGAGGGGCTGATCCAAGGGGGCGTGAAAATATGAAAGGTCACAATTTTTTTGCGTTCAACTTAAGTCGTTGCAAAAATTTTACCACTCTTCAAAGCTTTGATGACACATTTGTGGTATAAAAGTTTTGCAAAATTGTAGAAGGGTTGTGGTAGGATTATTCCCACTTGTAGTACAGTAGAGTATAGTATAGTATAGTATAGTATTGTATAGTATAGTATAGTATAATAAAGATGCGAGATCTCTTTTATTCCTCCCTTTATTTCCCTTTTCATAGTGGCAAGCCAGCCAGGAGAGGAAGAGAGAGGCAGAGGAAAGAGAACCTCATAGGACATAAGGCCTGGTCATGTGACCTAGAATCCTCTCCCCTATTATTGGCTGCAAACTGTGATGTCATAGGGGCATGTGTATAACCAGGTGTTGGAGACTCCTCCCATCTACAAATGTAAAGAAGTCACACCACACGGTCTCGTTTGTCCAGCCAACCATCTAAAACATAGACTTAGGGGTACTTTGCACACTACGACATTGCAAGCCGATGCTTGCAATGCCGAGTGCGATAGTACCCGCCTCCGTCGCAGCAGCGATATCTTGTTTTCGCTGCCATAGCGAACTTTATCGCTACGGCAGCTTCACATGTACTTACCTGCCCTGCGACGTCGCTCTGGCCGGTGAACCGCCTCCTTCCTATGGGGGGCGGGTCGTGCGGCGTCACAGCGACATCACACGGCAGGAGGCCAATAGGAGCGGAGGGGCGGAGATGAATGGGACATAAACATCCCACCCACCTCCATCCTTCTGCATTGCAGCCGGGACGCAGGTAGCAGCTGTTCCTCGCTCCTGCGGCTTCATACACAGCGATGTGTGCTGCCGCAGGAACGAGTAACAACATCGTACCTGTCGCTGCAGGGAAATTATGGAAATGTCGGACCCAACACCGATCATACGATAACGACGCTTTTGCGCTCGTTAATCGTATGTAAAAGGATTTGCACGATATCGACTGTGACGCCGGATGTGCATCACTTTCGATTTGACCCCACCGACATCGCAGCTGCGAAGTCGTAGTGTGCAAAGTACCCCTTACACTTTAACAAATAAACGGCTGCACTCTGAAATGCTAAGGAGTGCAGCTGTATATTTGTTAGAGCATGTGTCATATTCAGCATGCACCTGTTCACATTTGTCTGTTAGGAAGTGCCATAATCTTTTTCATTTTAGGCTTTGACTGTGGCTGAAAATCTCAATGGCACTGTGCTGTGGTGGTCCCATCATTATTTGCTAATTCACCTGCAAAAGTGTGGGGCCTAATAGAAAAGATGTTGTAAACTTTGGTGACTAAACTAAAAATGGCAGAAAGTGGTGGTGCTAGGTGAAATTTTTACCGGCATAAACTGCTTACCGGGAGAGTAGTAGTCATAAACAGTGACCGATCCTGGCTGAATAAGTCCTACTTTAAAGTACTGATGAAGGTTGAATTTCAGACACTCATCTTCCAAATGAGAAACCTAAAATTAAATCATGAATTAAACACAACTCAAAAAGAAAACATTCTCTAGAAACGGTTAAGGACTGACTACTCTAGAAATTTTTATAACTCTTCTTCAAAAATATTTCGGTGCTCTTAGAAATTTTTGCCGAATTAATGTTCTTTTACTTTTTTTAAATGATAAAAACAAAAATATATTCAGAATCAGATGTTGTACTCCATTATAGGCATAATACAATTCCCTTCCCATACTGTTAAAGTTTTTGGAATATCCATAAATTTCAAAGAAAAGCTAACGCAACCTGTCTATACAAAAATAGGCAACTTCTTACCCGATCGAGGTACATGATCAATGTGCCTTTATCAAATGCGCCTTTGTTGATTTCAAAGCTGGAGATGTATCGGTCCACTCCTTTTTTAAGCTGAAAATAGAGAACACATTTATCTTAACACCATAAGTATCCAAATCTAACAACAGTCAAAAATATATCTGCACCAACGTATGTGATATAATAATCAAATTAGCTCCAAATGTAAAATTGTTATATAAAGGGGATATCTAAAACATGATATTGATGAGCTATTCCTCGGATAAGTCATAAATATCATATCACATCAGATAAGATTCAATCCTTTTGTTCTTGGTACCAGCTGCTAAGCATTTAATAGAACAGCTGATAGGTGCCGGTGCCTGTGGGAGGGACCCTTATTGATCTAATATGGATGACGTCTCCGAAGAATTTCAAGGATAGATAATCAATATTGCATGCCAAAAGAACCCGATTTAAGACACTTATTTTAACCCATTTCCAATATCCGCTGAGCATTAACAGCCACCATCGGCAATCCTTAGACATGATCGTGAGGCACCGATGGGTTGTCATTAGAGTTGAGCGAGTACCTAACTATTCATACTTGCTATACTCATAACGAGTACTGTCTAATACTTGCGCATTTGTTCCGTAATGCACGTCAATGGGGAAAAACTTGCAAGTAACGAGTAACCCGAATGCCATACTATTCGTGCGAGTATCGAATAGTGCGGCATTCAGGTTACTCATTACATTGCAAGTATTCCCCATTGACTTGCATTGCACACGCTATTCGTAACAAATATGTGAGTATTAGACAGTACTCATTATGAGTATAGCGAGTACGAATAGAGGTACTCGCTCGACTGTAGTTGTCATGACAGCCTGGTGTCATCTGATGGCCCCTTTCACTGTGATGAGCGCACCTTTGAAGGTTTGGTTCGCTGGCAGCAAACGAACCAAACCTCCACTAGTCTGAACCTGGCCTGAAGAGGTTCGGAATAACTGATTTGCAATTTGAGTCTCGGCCCACACACAGCCAGCAATAAACAGATCACTTCTGGGAGCCGGTGGGTGGGTTTTTTCAATTGTTTTTTTTGTTACTCACTACATCCAATCATGCTGTTGTTACCCCCAGCCATTAAAACACTGCAAGCGGCTCTCACAGGGCTGAGCAGCAAACGTATTTGAGCACAGCATTGCTCGCACAAGTTAGGTTCGCATATAAAGCATCCAAACCCGAGCCCTGTTTTTATAAGTTGGTGTTCGGTTCGAAAGCCAGGTTCGGATTTGCTCATCTCTAGTCATGACATAGTTCCTATGAGCCCCGGTGTTCACAGGAGATTGTGATTTCTGCTGTACAGAGCAGTGACGATGCATTGCACAAGCTATCAGACTGTGTTATCTTCAAGTCCCCTAAGAATACTCGTAAAACAATAAAGTGTAAAAAAAAAAAGTTTTAAATTACAAAATTGAAAAACACAAAAGTTCAAATCCCCCCCTTTTGCCCTATTGAAAATAAAATAATTAAAATTAAATATAATACACATATTTGGTATTGAAATATTCAGAAATTCCTCTATCAAAATCTAAAATAAAATAATCTGATTGGTAAAGAGTGTAATGACAAAAAAAAAATCAAAAACGCCAGAATTACGGGGTTTTTTTTGGGTCACCACAACATTGCAAAGAAAATCAATAAGAGGTGATCAAAACCTTGCATCTACCCAAAAATGATATAATTAAAAATGGCAGCTCAAGATTAAAAAAATAAGCCATAACTGAGCCCAAGATCCCAAAAATTGAGAACGCTATGGGTTTTGGAACACGGTGACAAAAGCGCTATTCTTTTTTGTGACAAATTTCTAAATTTTTTTGTACCACTTAAATAAAAAAGTACACATGTTGGGTATGTATGAACTCCTACTGACCTGTGGAATCATAATACAGGTCAGTTTTACCATTCAGTGAACATGGTAAATTAAAAAAAAAACGTAGAATTGCACTTTTTTTGCAATTTTTGATTTTTTTTCCAAATTTTCAGCACATAATGGGGAAGAATGAAAAATATCATTCAAAAGGACAACTCATCCAACAAGAAAACAAGCCCTTATATGGCTATATTGAAGAAAAAATAAAAAAAGGTATGGCTCTTGGAAGAATGTTTGTATCTGAAGGTCTACTGCAGACTCTGATGTCTGCCATAACGCTGCTCCATTAAAACTTAGCCGTTGGCTTGTCTTCAAAGAAGGCTGATTTTTTTCTGTATATATAGTACAAATAATCTGTTGATCTCTGGTCCCCTAAAGGGATAAAAATTTAAATTTAAAAAAAGTTAAAAAATGTAAAATTAAAAAAAAAATTTTTTTAATAAACCATTGTTTTTAATTAAAAATAAAGATATTAATAAACTAAAAAAAAACCTATAATATATTATCAGTGCATCCATAAATGTCTAATCTTTAAAAATTTTAAATGAATCATTCTGATAAGTAAACACCACAAACAGAAGATAATTCGTAACCCCAAAAGTGCTTTTTTTTGGGTAGGAGTAACATCACAAAAATGGAGCATGAAGAGATCAAAATTTTGTATCCGTCCCAAAATAGAATGTTAGCTTCACCTGCAAAAAAACAAGATCTCACACACCTCGATTGATAAAGAATTAAAAAAGTCACGTGTTGTGGAAAATGGTACTTGTATTTACCTGGAAAATGATGATATAAATTATAATTTATAATTTATAATTTAACAATATGTCTGTCTGTCTGATTCCATGTGCATGGTTATAAGAGTACTAACATCAGAGCGACTTTTCAGAATTATGCAAGTTGTCTCGTCAGGGAGGAAGTAGACGAACTGAAGTGCCATCTATTGGAAGTAGCAATCCTAAAACTCAAAAGTGACTCTTTAACAAGCTTTGTCATATGACTTAAGATAGGGAAATCACCCCAAAACACTGTGTCTGCAAATTGAGGTTCGTCTGATCTGGCATAAATGCTAGGTCATATGAAAAGGCTCGTTTTAGAGTCACTTTTGACTTTTAGGATTGCTACTTCCCGTAGTGGCACTAGAGTTCGTCTACTTCCTCACTGAAGAGACAATTGTAATACAGTGGAACCTTCGTTAATGAGAACAATCCGTTCTGGGACTGTACTTTTTAACCAAGTTACTCGTTAGGCAAAGCAAGATTTCGCATAGGAAATCATTGCAATGCAGACAATTCCTTCCACAACTTATTAAATGTCCCATCCTGGTCCCCTATTGTGCCATTCCACACACGTACAAACACACACAAACACACACAAACAAACACACATGCGCACACACATATTATGCTCACCTTACCTTCTGTTCTATCGCCGGCCTAGTTGTTCTTGTAGTTCACCGCTACAGGATGTGTATCGGGTAACCATTGCGATGAAGGAGGAACTTCCGCTGCCAGAGCGCTGACGTCAAAGGCAGGAGCCTCTTGCCTCTGATTGGTCAGCGCACTGCCTTTGAGTAGTGGCTTAAATGGATTGAAGAGAGGAGCGCATGTGAAGGATTTCAGGGGCAGTGTAATTGAGGAGGATGGAGCCGCTCACCTGGCGTGGTTGTGCACCCCTGCAAAACCGCGGTACAAGCGTGGGAGAGCTGTTAATGGTGCCAGGACGCTGATCCGGAGAAGTCCATTTGTGAAGACTGAAGTTTCACAGGGCGGTCATGTGACCGGACAACGGGGAGCCTGCACGCCGCTGGAGCTGATGAAAATTAAAGCCTCCAACCTAAAAGCTGCTCCTGCCGTGGATCCCACAAGGGGAAAATGGATCAAGAGAAAGTAAAATCACGGTCCGAGGGAGCGCTAAGGAGGACAGGTGAATAGGTGAGTTTAATTTTTTTTTCTCTTTATTCATTAACCTGCCACAACCTGGCCTCCTTAGCACTCCCTGGGACCGTGATTTTACTTTCTTTTGAGTAGTGTCTGATAGCGGAAGTTCCTCCCTGATCGCGATGGTTACCCGATACTCATCCTGTAGCGGCGAACTACAAGAACAATAAGGCCGGCGATGGAACGGAAGGTAAGGTGAGTATAATATGTGTGTGTTTGTGTGTGTTTGTGCGGACTGCAGGAGCGGGTTAGAGCGCGGTCGATGTATGGAGCTGAAAGTGTGTGCGGTGAGTATTTTACTCATACGGCAAAGGTTCCTCGTAAACTGAGTTACAAATTTACAGCAAGCTTTGCTCGTTAAGCGGAATACTCGCTAACTGGGTTACTCGTTAAGCGAGGTTCCACTGTATTTCCTAGAGGGGCATTTCAGCTATAAGACGCCACACTGGCAGACAAACTGTTTTGTCAGATCTCCGCAAGGAGAAAGGTTTTCCCATTAGACCCATTCTCATACAGCCAGATCAGATCTCATACTTTGCACTGATGAGGGGCAATCACCCTGAAACGCCGTGTCTGAAAGTTGAAGTTCTCATCTGGCATAAATCGTAAGTCATATGATAAGGCTTGTTAAAGAGTCCCTTTTGACTTTTAGGATTGGTACTTCCAATAGGTGGCACTAGAGTTCGTCTTCTTCATCACTGAAGAGACAATATGCATATTTCCCAGAGGAGCATTACAGTTATAAGTATCCTCACTTGCAGCTAGATTGGTTTGTCAAAGTTTTCCCCTTAGACCTTTTTTTATAATTAGACACATTTGTCTTTTTTTTATTAGGATTTAATTTAAAATTTAATCATTTTTTAAAAGGCAAGAGTGGAAATCTTTGACGTTGATGTTAAATCCAATTGGAACTCACCTTATTAAGCTCATTGGTATCTGGCGCATAACCGGTCATCATGGAAATCTCAAGGATTGTCATGGTGGCATCTTGGTTCTTAAGGAATCTGGCAATAAACAAAAAGATTCAATGTTTACTCAAATCCAGCAATTTCCTTATTTTTCACATTATTCATAAAAGGATATTTTACAGGATTCAAATATTTTTTTTTTTTGCCTTGGAACATCATTCTTATTGTTTGCATTAACACAATTCTGCATTCTTCTTGGGCATTAGCAAAAAAAAACATTAAAACAATATTATTTTGGAAATGTTTTTTGCAGTGAAGTGCTGATGATAAGTCATCCCTCACCTTTTATTGGATTTTTTTTTAAATTAAATTGAGTATTTCCTCTAATTACCGCTGTTCCATAGATTCTGGAACAGTTTTTTCCTCTCGCCAGTACATTTCGGTTCCAAAGTTATGCTCCCTGGAAATTAAGATGCAAACTTTCTCTTCAACCAACTGGGCATCTACCTCAGAACTTCTCTGTAGGCATGTGCTACACCTCAACCGACGATGGCCAACTAAAACACAGCCTTGCCCAAAAAGAAGACTGCGATATAAAGCGAAAATGTTCATCTTTATTTCCAGGAGATAACTTTAAAACAGAGTGGCTGAAAAATAAAAGAAATATTGTTCTAGAATCAGTGGAGCAGCACGAATTGGAGGGTTGGAAAAATTGCATCCAGCGATCCAAATTTAAATATTAACATTTATTGTAAGTCCATTAAAAACACAATGAACTGTGCAAAAAATTATGATGATCACATGGGTGGTGCATTTGGAATTGACAATTTCATGGGTTTATGAATAAGAACTTGTTAATTTGAAACACATCACGCATGTGATCATCATGATTTTTTGCACTTTTTGCACTCTGCATGGGTCACTTTTTTTTAAAGGTCTGACATGGGGTATGTGAAGACAGGACAGGGGTCCCTAGGCTGGCCACCAGACTTCAGACCCTGTGTTGGCCCTTATTTCGGAGGTAGGCTTGATAGTAGCCAGGTCCAAGCCCAGAGCTTCACCCTAACTCCTGTCTGAGCCTTAATCTTACTCCCCCTCTCCGCCACCCTTGGGGCAGGCCGGGAAACACAATGACAAAACCCCACAAAACGACATGGACAAGGGAGAACAGAAACTCACACTGCACTAAAAATACAAATGAAAAACAGTATGTGTACAGGGGAACAATAAAAAAGGAATGAAGTAACTCACAACAGGGGACTATTCACACCACTCAATATCGCAACAAAGATCACCATAAACAGGATAACCACAAAGACCGGGAGCGCTGGAGCTTATACTGAAGCTATCATCGGCACTGAGTAGTAAGATTCAGGATCTTATATAGGAAGCTGATGACTTTGATTGGCAATTGACATCTGGTAACCTGAGCTCCTAGCAGAGTTCCCCAGGTTGGCAGGAATTAACTCCTACAGGACTGAGGAGCAGAGCACATTAAGCAGCCGATGCGCACCTCAGGCTGAACAGCTAATATACATCAGGTTGCCTGTCAGGCTCTGCAGTGTGAACAGAGCCTGACGCCGCTGAGCCACCTAATAAGTCTGGACCTGAACACCGCATGACAAGGACTTATAATAAGTGTGAATTCTTATATTTGGATCCCTGGATACAATTTTTCCTATTCAGGCTTTACTCGGACATAAACTGGAATTTCATCTGTGCTTGCCTCAACTAATTGACTGATCCATAAATCATACAAGACCAATAGGAAAGCTGATAAGTATTTTTTTTTTATTCTCACGAACTGGAGGAGCTACTTGTGTTAATTTTAAAAAATCCAAAGAAATGTCCTTACTAGGGATGATTGAATACCTCAAATATTTGGCTTTGCGAATATTTGCCGAATAGGTTGCCGCTATTCGACTATTTGCGAATATTCGATGTGCAAAGTAAGTCTATGGGAAACCTGAATAACAACTATTCGGAACTATTCAGGCTTCCCATAGACTTACATTGTGCATCGAATATTTGCATAGCAGCGACCTATTCGTCGGATATTCGCGAAGCCGAATATTTGAGGTATTCAATCATCCCTAGTTCTTAAATCAGTGGACTCATGAAAGATCCACACTTCAACGATTCATTGAACAATGCTGAGTCAGATGCATGGTCTTCTTTCATTATGGTTGTACAGAATTTTCTTGGGAACTACAAAACAGATAATTTCACCAAACCAGTAGAAAGAATGCTTCTTTCTGTCACCTTGACTGTACCATGAGAATCAAGGTGCATTATCTCTACTGCCACTTGGATCATATCCAAGAAAATCTTGATGATCTAAGCTGGGTAAATGATTCCACCAAGATTTATGAATTATGGAAGATACCAAGGACACTGTCTGGGATACCCACGTGATGGTAGATTACTGTTGGTATACTCAAAGTGATTGTCCTGGTGCAACTTCCTGCAACATAGCTTATGCGAGGTGTCTCAGTAAATGAACAGTATCAATGACAACTTTTCATACATGTTTAGTTTTCTGTGATGTAAATTCTTCATATATAAAAGAAATCTACATGTATGAACTTCTTTTAATAACCAAGAAGGCAAAAATAATAATGTTTAGTACACATCAGTTGTAGTGTTTGGTCATATACATACACATAAGGTGTATTACATGTCATTAAATAGAGCTGATGGAAGAAAAATAAGAAAAAGAAGGGCAGATTTAGAATAAACCACAAAAATTGGCCTAAAAGCAGGTTAAATATCTCAGATACCAATTTTCTCACTGTTATCAGTGCATGGAAAAGGTAAGCTAGAGGTAAGCTAGAGGTCAGCTAGGTTGGCACGTTCCCCACTGAGATTAGCAACTCACTGTGTATAGACTTTGTACAAATAGAGAATGGTGTGGTCGGGGGTAGCTTTCTGAGCTCTGCTACATTGCTAAATCTAAAATCTCTGTATCCAAACCGCTGCACCCAGTAAACTAAGTGATACATCTTTGCATTCATAGTCTCCTTGGCTACATCATGGTGGATGAGGTACTAAAAATCTATGAAATATTCCCTTTTAATTAATTTGATGGTTTTCCAGCCTAGCCCTCAATGCATATGCTGACGTAATCATGTCAGAGCATGCGTTTCTCCATTGGTCAAGTGCATGCCACCATGTTACTATGGGATCAGAACATGCATCTTTGCCCAGCACCAAAAGCACCAACAAGGAGTGAAGAGGAAACAGACACTGGAGTATGGAGACTGCCTTAGGAGGCTAGAAAAGCAACAAAGCGTGTGGGGACAAAGACAGATGGGGAGCTGTGTGAGTACGATTTTTTATCTAACCATTATGAATCCAGCAAAATAATTATTAAAAACATTGGATTCGGTAGATCAATTCTAATCATATTGGATTCTGAATTAATTCCATTTATTATTAATCAATTTGCTCTTCCTTTAAATAAGTACTCTCATCAAAGTTACTATCCTCTTAGCATATTGCAGTCATCATACTATAAAGCACTGTGTACTTACAATTACTCATATTATCATTCTGTGAAGTTAATTATTCTCTTTTCCATTAAGTTTATGATATCATGTGATTAAAGACAGGCTACCTGAATCTTTTCTAAGCTCTATATAGCAGCTGGAAGTAATTTCTCCCCTTGAATCATCATTAGAACTACAAATCAAGGACACTAATATCACTTTGTATTTCTAATGAGGACTCATGATGGAAAAAAAGAGACTTCCTGTTTTTATATAGCGCTTAGAAGGATTCAGCTAGTCTGTTTTTAATAATAATGATATCATTAACCTAATAGAAAAGAGAAGAATTAACTGGGTAGAAGGGCAAAGTAAAAATTAAAAATTACACTTCTTTAGTAAAAAGTAATTAGCAACATAAAAGTTATTGCAAAAAGGAATGTCAGCAATTGATAATATTATGTCTCTTGCTGTAAGTGATTTCAAGAAAAGTCCAGACACAACACATTTGTCCAGTCCAGACGCAACACCAAAACTGAACCATCGGTCAAAAAGGAAAAGATTCTTGCCAGGACTCTAAAGCGTGCTTCACATGCTGCGACATCGCTCATGATATATTGTCGGGGTCACGACGTTAGTGATGCACAACCGGCACCGTTAGCGACATCGCAGCATGTGACACCAAGGAGCGACGTGCAACGATCGCAAAAGCGTCTAAAATCGTTGATCGTTGACACGTCGCTCCTTTTCCAAATATCGTTCCTGGTGCATGCCGCTGGTTGTTTGTCGTTCCTGCGGCATCACACATCACTACGTGTGACACCGCAGGAGTGATGAACATCTCCTTACCTCCGTCCACCGGCAATGAGGAAGGAAGGAGGTAGGCGGCATGTTCCGGACGCTCATCTCCACCCCTCCTCTGCTATTGGGCGGCCGCTTAATGACGCCGCAGTGACGTCGCTATGACGCCCTCCCCCTTGAAGGAGGGATTGTTCGGCGGTCACAGCGATGTCGCTGATAAGGTATGTGCGTGTGACGCTGCCGTAGCGATAATGTTCGCTATGGCAGCGATCACAAAATGTCGCATAAACGACGGGGGCGGGTGCTATCGCTCGCGACATCGCTAGCAAACGCTAGCGATGTCGCAGCATGTAAAGCACCCTTAAGTATGATTCTTGATTATTGTGGAACAGAAGTTACTTACTTTGTACAGATTTCCATGGAAACTGTTGACTTGGCCGCTTCAGGTCTCTTAACTGCGTGGAAAATAATCCTATTAATTACATTTCATATGATTTAACCTAATTTTGCTCCCACATAATAGCGCTCAGTCTAGTTGCTAGAGATACATTGTCTATTGCTGCAAATTTCCACATGGCTGCTGAAAAGATTAGTCAGTATAAGGCAATTATTTGGGAGATTGATCAGTATAAAGAATCAAAGATTTCTTATTTCATTTTAAATAAAGACACTAAAGTGAAAAAATTAAATTAAAAAATATATTAATAAATTTATAAAAATATATTAATAAATTCTAAAAATATAAAAAACTAAAAAACATCCTCAGCAGGGATCCACAAATGTGAAGCGCTTTCAAGAGCTAAGCTCCCTCCACAAGCAGAAGATACCGACAATGTCAAATAGTCGGAATTTGTGTCTAACGGCAACGTGCAGAGCTGACATCGCTCACACCAGATCACAACGGCCCCAGTGACATAGTCGGAGGGCACCGATTGGCTACATTGATGATCAGCTACCTGCTACGATTTTTTTAAAATAAAAAGGAAAATAATTAAAAACATAAAAATTAGAAATGGTAAAATTAAGAAGAAAACAAAATGTATTTGGTGTTACTGAGTCCTATATATCAAAATATAAAATTAATAAACCTGTATGACAAACACTATGAAAACAGAAAAAAAAACCGAAGCTCTAAAAGTATATTTTTTGGGTCATCTCACCTACCTCAAAAAATAAAAAAAAAGTGATCAAAACATCCATTTTTACCCCAAAATGGTATTAATAAAAACATCTTCTCACCATAAAAAAATTAAGCCTTCACTTAGCTCCATCAGCTAATTTTTCTTTTTGCACTGTTGGTGTGCTATATCTGAAATCTCTGCAGCCTTGTGTGTTTCTTCTGTTTGTTTTGTTTTTTTTTGGAGGGGGTGCCCTTTCTCCCTGCCTCATAGATACGGCCAATAACAGCCGAAAAGTGTCTGAGATAAATATACTATGATTGGCAGCATCGTGAAGAAAGGAGTAAAAGTGCACGCCCCCAAAGAAGATTCCAGAAGAAAAAACTCCAGGTTGGATTGGAGGCAGAGATTTCACATATTGCACTCCAAAAGCAACACGTGAATATCTCTGCCACAGAATGACACAGCACAAAAAGGAAAAGAACATCAGTATCAATTGAGATCATAGATTTTTTTCCAAGGTGTTTAATTTTTTTAAGCAACTGACTGGTCCTCTTTAAGAGGAGAAAAATAAGGATAATAGGATAACAATAATCTTACCATCAGGTTCCTCCTTAATTTTGACCGACAGATCGAAATTGTGGCATTTTTTCTCCTTCTCTGTCTCAAGAGCATGATAAACGGATAATACCTGGAGGTCAAATGGAATTTATATAAAAGTTCATCGTAATCATAAATAGTATAAAAAATAAAATAAATGCAGTATCAGTCATTGAGGTATATAAAGTAGCATTAGTGCCTGTAAACTAAATTAACTCTTGGTAATCATGTACCCATGGGACCTTGTAGCTGTGGATATATCCGCAGGTATGTCCACAGGTTTCCCGCAGCAGCTCCCAGAATCCGCAGCTATCCATCCAGCGAGATATCTGCGGAAAACCTGCGGACTCTATCTCCATGGTTATGGGCTAGGTATTTCCGCAGGTATTTTCGCATGAATAATTGATATGCAGTTACGTGTGGCTGCGGGACATCCGCAGCATGTTCCGCAGCCGCACATACCGCAGCATGGACACAGCACTCCCCATGTCACATAGGATAACATGGGGAGTGTCTGTACTTGCTAAAACCTGCGGATTTATCTGGAAAATCCAGATAAAGCCACAGGTTTTCCGCGTCAAAATCCGCGGGTACAAGGTCCCATGGGCACATAGCCTAAGGGTAAGTTCACACGGCCGCATTTTCTCCATCTGAGAAACACGGTGTGATTATGCTAAGCCTGAGTTTCATCAGAGTTTGATCAGAGTGGGATTTGATTTTCTCGTAGGTGGAGAATAAAAAAAAAATTAAGTTTTTCCACTTTCTTCATAATGTCAGTCTATGAAAATCAGATTTTTTTGACAGGCTTATAAACCTGAATAGGAGAGGAAAATCATGCATGGTGCAACTTTTTCCTTGGACCGAGTGAAATCAGACACGTACCATGCCTCATCAAATAACATTGGTTCGAGTGTGATGCAATATTTTGACAGATAGCACTCAGACCAAAAATATGGTCCTCTGCAAGAGCCCTTAACACTAGAAGTCCCAGGAATTTCGAGCTCCTTAGGGTTCCAATGGTAAACATGTCAAATGACCCCTCTCTGGGACTTCTAGTGTTAAGGCAGTGTTTCTCAACCCCAGTCCTCAAAATCCACCAACAGTGCATTGTGGCAGGATTTTCTTGGTATTGACAAGGTGTTGGAATCATCACACATGTAGGTGAATAAATTATCACCTGTGAAATACTAAAGAAGTCCTGAAACATGCACTGTTGGAGAGTCTTGAGCACTGGGGTTGGGAAACATTGGCTTAAAGGGGTTGTCCATGACTATAACATTGATGGCCTATCCTTGGGATAGGTCATCAATATCTGATTGGCCAGAGTCCAAAAAGCAATTTTCGGTGATGGCAGCAGCAGAAGGTGGTCATTAATGCTTAAAGGGGTTAAAGGGGTTGTCTATGACTTTTACATTGATGGCCTATCTTTTGGATAGGTCATCAATGTCTGATTGGTCGGGGTCCAATCAGCAGTTCTCGATGGCGTTGTCAGCAGAAGGAAGTCATAAATGCTTATTTCTGGAGCTGCCCCATCAACTGATAGTGGCCCGTGCCGGGTGCTACACATCTGTCTCCCATTCAAATCAACAGGAGGCAGATGTGCAGTACCCGGCCACGGCCGCTATCAGAAGACGGGGCTGCTCCACAACGGAGAATTTCTGCCTGTCAGCACCTACAACAATTAATCATCAGGGGTGCCGGGTGTTGGACCCAGGCCAATAGCACATTACTGACCTATCCTTAGGATAGGCCATCAATGTTAAAGTAATGAAAAACCTCTTTAAGGTCTCTCCCATTTACACGTAACGACATCGCTAACGAGATATTGTTGGAGTCACGTAATTTGTGACGCACATCCGGCCTTGTTAGCGATGTCATTGCGTGTGAAACATACGAACGACCGCTAACTATCAAAAATACTTACCTAATCACTGATCGTTGACACGTCGTTCATTTTCATAATATCATTGCTCGCTGAGGACGCAGGTTGTTCGTCATTCCTGAGGCAGCACACATCGCTACGTGTGACACCCCAGGAACGACGAACAACACCGTATCTGCGTCCTCCGGCAATGACGTGGTTGTGTCTTTGTTTTGGCTGCTCTCCGCCCCTCCACTTCTATTGGCCGCCTGCCGCGTGACGTCGCTGTGATGCGGCACGGACCGCCCCCTTAGAAAAGAGGCAGTTCGCTGGCCACAGCGACGTCGCTAGGCAGGTAAGTATGTGTCGCGGGCGGGGAGGAGGGTGTCAGCACACCGCGCTCACCCCTTCTGCTCGGGTCCGGCTGCTCAGCGGTGGCTCGAGCCGTAGGCCGGATCCCGGGGGCTTCCTCGAGCGGCACTCCTCGCCCGTGAGTGAAAGGGGGGTTGTTTGGGGTGTTGGGATAATGTCCGTGACGCCACCCACGGTTGTGGTGATGTGTAGCACCACCGCTGCTCAATGCGGGGATCCCGGGGATGGTGATGGGGAGCAGCCAGGTGTTGTGTTGCCCCTCCGTGGGTAGGGGTTGGTGATCCCGGGGCCCGGTGATGGCTTGTGAGGTGCAGGGCCTGGTGGGCGCAGGGACGCGGGGGCAGCGCTGTGCCTTGCGGCACTATGGTACTCACTCAGCCTGAGACTTGGACACAGTTTGTACGGTAAACCAAACGGCTGGTAGGACGGTCCCACAGACGGCTGCTTTGCTTCCCCGGTAGGTGACGGTGATGTCCCTCTTCCTTGCACCTGTATGTACGGATGGTTGCGATGGGTCCCCACCGGTAACCCGCTCCCCGGCTTCAAGCTGGGCCGGAGGAGCACTACACTTTGCCTGCAGGCGCTGGCCCTCAGAGACTGGTGCCCTGGCGGTGGCGGTGCCTCTGTTGTACAGGTTGGACTGTTGCCTTCAATCGGGACTTGGTTGTTGGGGGAATCTACGTCCCCTTCACTGACGGATTCGGCAAATTTGGCGACTCCTAGCCTTGCCGGGGTCCGAGAGGCCCCTGCCCTGGTGCTGACTGTCCTTCGGAACACTGCTCCAGACCACCGGGCACACAGCCAACGGGGTCCTTCCAGGAACTTCCAAACGGTCCCCCTCCGGACAATCACCGCCGTCGCTGACCTTGCTGTTCTGGCCCTACACAAAGCTGGGCTCTCAGGCTTGCACACTCTCTGCTCTGTCACCACTTCTTGCTTTCCTCCTTTTCCACTTTTCTTTCCTCCACTTTCACTTCTCTGTTGTTTACTCTTGCCCTTCACTGGACTTCCCTCTTGCCCTCCCCGGGCTACTCTGCTGTTTACTCAAGCTCGTCCCTGAGCTGACTGCCTGACACTTCCTGCCTCCAGAGCTGTGAGCTCCTTGGTGGGCGGAGCCAACCGCCTGGCCCACCCCCTGGTGTGCATCATCAGACTCCTGGAGGAAGGCAACAAGGATTTTTGGTTAGCTGTGATGTGCCTACCTGGAGTGTGGGGTGTAGTGGTGTGTGACCTGTGTCCCCTGGCTTGCCCAGGGCGACACATTCCCCCTTAGCAAAATGCAGACCGTCCGCGGGCTGCCGTCCTACACCGGTTTTATTTTTCTGTAAAAAGGGGATAACAGGTTAAACATAACATAAGCATTTTCAATCAACTCTTCCCAAGACGGGAGGCACATTTTACTTTTAACGTTTCAACGGTGTACGGTCACGGTTTCCGCTCTCTCCCACCCAAGCAACCTGGCCCTGATGCTGCCCCTAAAACCCAGGCAGCACCCCTTGACCCACAGTCCAGCACACGGTACCCGAGCGGGATCTGTCCTTCCCTCCAGAGGGTAGCCACCGGTCCCTTTGGTGGCTGGGCCCTGGCCTGCTCTGCTCAGGGCCCTCCCTCCAACCTGCCTCTCCGGAGGCGGCCTGCGGAAACGGTAACGGTACCCAACATATTTACAAGCCACTAACGTTTGTGGTTGCCCTGCAGAGTTCACGGGCTTGTCCATGGCTAGTTCCCATGCATTTTTAAACTTTTAACGGTCCCCACGGGGACAACGGTGCCGGCTCCAGCCGGTTGCAAATCAACAAAATAAATCAGGTGACTTCTCGGGTCAATCAGTGTTTTTCATTTTTCAAAACTTTCAAACTTTTTAACTTTTTCAAACAAACTTTCAAACAAACAAAGCGCTGGTCCCTACGGGGACGGTGCTGCGGGCCTCCATTGCCCTACTCCGGTCCTGCTGCTGCTTCATCCGAGGGAGGGGGTGCAGAGCTCATCTTGCCCTCCGGGCTGCCCCTCAGCTTTACATCCAGGGCAAACCACCCCCTCTCTCCGCAGTGCCAAGTGTACCGCACCATGTCTCCCGGGATAAGATTGCGGCCAGGATGCTCTTCGGGCAGGTGAGCATGCACATCCCGCCGGGCTACAAATACCTCGGCCTCCAGGCCCGGTTCGTATATGAACCCGTAGCCCCGGCGGATATCGAATCGCCTCACCTGCCCCTCGTAGAACGGGCCCCGGACACGGAAGGTCGCTTGCCGCAGGTTCTCCTTTTCCCGTATGACTCGGGCCACCAGCTCGGCTTTCCTACGCTCCCTCTCCGCGATCTCCAGGCCCAGCTTGGTCGGCTCCCTGTCCCAGTATGGCTCCGGCGCACGGGTTGAGCCCCGCGGGACATTCAGCATGTTACCCACTGTCAGGAAGGTGGGTGGCGTATCCCGCGGTGTCATGGCCTTGGGCGCTGCCTTGCAGCAACAACCCGGCGCCACCTCAGCCGAGGTGTGGGGGATGGGCACAGGGGCTTTCCGCAGTTGGGCCTTCGGCTCGGAGCGGGTCATCGGCTCCGGCTCGGGGAACTGCTCGGGGACTGTCTCTGGCGCAATCTTCGGGGCCTTCCATGGCAATGCCTCCGGTTTGCTTCGGGCTCCGGCTACAGGTCGGTCCGCTGGGGCGGACGGGCTGGGTATCGCTACCGGTTGCGGTGGCAGCGGGCCTAGTGGCGGGGTCACGGCCTCCGAGACGGGTGGCGAAGGAGGCAACGGGGGGAGAGGGCTTGGACCGGGTCCCTCAGCCGCAGCGACCGGTCCCTCCGGGACATAGGGGCGTGGGTCACTCACCCTCCCTTCCTCCGCTTCCTCCTCGCGTCTCCGCACGGCTGCCAAAACGTCCGCCATGTCGGTCTCCCACTCCTCCAGGAGGAGCTGCATTTTGACCTGCAGCCTTAGATGGAGCTGCGCGGTCCGGATCTCCACCCACGCTGCGGTTCCCGGTGCGGGGGCCACGGTGTTTCGGGACGGCATCCACATGGTGTCTTTGCTGTTTGCTTCCAGGAACGGTTTTCTGGCAAGGTCCTGGCGTCCCTGCTTTTACAGCGGCGACTACATGCCGCCAGCCGCCATCGCGTCCCCCTTAGCTCTTTTCGGCCCCTCCTCTCTCGGGGCGGGGTTTTGGCCTTCGCGCCTCTACTGCTCGAGAAGACGCTCGAGCGGGAACTTTTCGCGCCAAAGATGGCGGCTTCCGAAATTTTTCTGCCGGATACCTCCGGCGGTAACAAGGCGCACCTCTACCAGACGGCAGAGCGGTAAGATCCTGTTCGTGACGCCAAGTTGTCGCGGGCAGGGAGGAGGGTGTCAGCACACCGCGCTCACCCCTTCTGCTCGGGTCCGGCTGCTCAGCGGTGGCTCGAGCCGTAGGCCGGATCCCGGGGGCTTCCTCGAGCGGCACTCCTCGCCCGTGAGTGAAAGGGGGGTTGTTTGGGGTGTTGGGATAATGTCCGTGACGCCACCCACGGTTGTGGTGATGTGTAGCACCACCGCTGCTCAATGCGGGGATCCCGGGGATGGTGATGGGGAGCAGCCAGGTGTTGTGTTGCCCCTCCGTGGGTAGGGGTTGGTGATCCCGGGGCCCGGTGATGGCTTGTGAGGTGCAGGGCCTGGTGGGCGCAGGGACGCGGGGGCAGCGCTGTGCCTTGCGGCACTATGGTACTCACTCAGCCTGAGACTTGGACACAGTTTGTACGGTAAACCAAACGGCTGGTAGGACGGTCCCACAGACGGCTGCTTTGCTTCCCCGGTAGGTGACGGTGATGTCCCTCTTCCTTGCACCTGTATGTACGGATGGTTGCGATGGGTCCCCACCGGTAACCCGCTCCCCGGCTTCAAGCTGGGCCGGAGGAGCACTACACTTTGCCCGCAGGCGCTGGCCCTCAGAGACTGGTGCCCTGGCGGTGGCGGTGCCTCTGTTGTACAGGTTGGACTGTTGCCTTCAATCGGGACTTGGTTGTTGGGGGAATCTACGTCCCCTTCACTGACGGATTCGGCAAATTTGGCGACTCCTAGCCTTGCCGGGGTCCGAGAGGCCCCTGCCCTGGTGCTGACTGTCCTTCGGAACACTGCTCCAGACCACCGGGCACACAGCCAACGGGGTCCTTCCAGGAACTTCCAAACGGTCCCCCTCCGGACAATCACCGCCGTCGCTGACCTTGCTGTTCTGGCCCTACACAAAGCTGGGCTCTTAGGCTTGCACACTCTCTGCTCTGTCACCACTTCTTGCTTTCCTCCTTTTCCACTTTTCTTTCCTCCACTTTCACTTCTCTGTTGTTTACTCTTGCCCTTCACTGGACTTCCCTCTTGCCCTCCCCGGGCTACTCTGCTGTTTACTCAAGCTCGTCCCTGAGCTGACTGCCTGACACTTCCTGCCTCCAGAGCTGTGAGCTCCTTGGTGGGCGGAGCCAACCGCCTGGCCCACCCCCTGGTGTGCATCATCAGACTCCTGGAGGAAGGCAACAAGGATTTTTGGTTAGCTGTGATGTGCCTACCTGGAGTGTGGGGTGTAGTGGTGTGTGACCTGTGTCCCCTGGCTTGCCCAGGGCGACACATATGTGTGACGGTGACTAACGATATTGTGCGCCACGGGCAGCGATTTGCCCGTGATGCACAAATGACGGGGGCGGGTGCAATCGGCAGCGACATCACTAGCAAAGTCGCTGTGTGTAAATGGGCCTTTACAGTAGACTATAGTTGAATGAACTCACCAGTGTTTGGCAGGATGGATTGACAGTTTAATGTGCATCGGGTTCTCCTAATTCTACACAGAGAGATGATTTTGGGGAGTTAAGTGTCAGAATGTAAAAATGTTTATGCCTGACATATTTGGAACTGGGGAACTAAGCTACAGCTGTCTGTCGGTGGCTTTCTCTACTCTGTCCTTCTAGATATCAAGAGATAGTTGATATCCGAATAATTTCTTGGCTGGCAGTTATCATATCTTTATACGGGCCCTTAATTTGAACTCCATCTCCCTTCTATTCACAAAACCAACATGTTAATCTAGCTCTCATGTATGTTTTCTACTGTGACTTTACTTTTCATAGTTAGGGGTGCTTCACACACAGCGAGCTCACTGCCGAGATCGCTGCTGAGTCACGGTTTTTGTGACGCAGCAGTGACCTCATTAGCGATCTCATTGTGTGTGACAATGAGCAGCGATCTGGCCCCTGCTGCGAGATCGCTGCTCGTTACACACAGCCTTGGTTCGTTTTCTTCAAAGCCGCTCTCCTGCTGTGACACACAGATCGCTGTGTGTGACAGCAAGAGAGCGACAAATGAACCGAGCAGGGAGCAGGAGCCGGCGTCTGACAGCTGAGGTAAGCTGTAACCAAGATAAACATCGGGTAACCAAGGTGGTTACCCGATATTTACCTTAGTTACCAGCCTCTGCAGCTCTCACGCTGCCTGTGCTGCCGGCTCCGGCTCTCTGCACATGTAGCTGCTGTACACATCGGGTTAATTAACCCGATGTGTACAGCAGCTAGGAGAGCAGGGAGCCAGCGCTAAGCAGTGTGCGCGGCTCCCTGCTCTCTGCACATGCAGCTGCATTACACATCGGGTTAATTAACCCGATGTGTACTGTAGCTAGGAGAGCAAGGAGCCAGCGCTCAGTGTGCGCGGCTCCCTGCTCCCTGCTCACACTGGTAACTAATGTAAACATCGGGTAACCATACCCGATGTTTACCTTAGTTACCAGTGTCCGCAGCTTCCAGACGCCGGCTCCCTGCAAGCGCAGCGTCGCTTGCACGTCGCTGCTGGCTGGGGGCTGTTCACTGGTCGCTGGTGAGATCTGCCTGTTTGACAGCTCACCAGCGACCATGTAGCGATGCAGCAGCGATCCTGACCAGGTCAGATCGCTGGTCGGATCGCTGCTGCATCGCTAAGTGTGAAGGTACCCTAACTGGTGAAGAATGTAAATGGTAGAAGGAATTTAAATGACCAAACATTGACTTAAAAAGATTACTATACTGCTGGGTGGATTGAGAATTAGGCTAGTTACTAGGGATGATCGAATACCTCAAATATTTGACTTTGCAAATCTTTGCCGAATAGGTCACCGCTATGCGAATATTCAATGTGCAATGTAAGTCTAAGGGAAACCCGAATGACAACTATTTGGAACTATTCGGGCTTCCCATAGACTTACATTGCGCATCGAATATTCACATAGTGACGACCTATTCGTCGAATATTGGCGAAGCCAAATATTTGAGGTATTCGATCATCCCTACTAGTTACCCTCTGTGTCAGTTTAGCTAGCGCAAAGTATATGTCGGGAGATTTTCCCAATGTACTATATACTGTAATGTCACCTTAGGTGATCTTTCATCAGACAAAGGCAGCAAGGTCCTTCGGCCTCTGTATGATCAGCATGCGACTGCATACTTTTTGTTTAACTGTATATAAAAGAGCAGTAGACTGTGCTTTCCTATACAAAGAGCCAATGTAATTAAAATGTAAACCCTGGGCCACCAGTGGACACAGACAGAAAAGGTCCCCAGTACAAACAGTTTATGGGCCCTTTGCGGTCCAATAACTTATCAAAATGCACAATTCAACCTATTTTTGAGGTAGAAATAGGCTATCATACCTTATGGGCACCAATGATATGTCTGCCCCTGCCATGAGGTATATGGTTCACTATGATGGACAGAGCTTAGGCATCCATCCTGCCCATGCACACTGGTGGACACGTATTCCTCAGTGTAAGGCCTCCTTCACACATCTGTGTCTCCGGTACTTGTGACATCCATTTTCACATATACAGGAGACATGGGCACACGTAGACCCATTAAAATCAATGGGTCTGTACACACGTCCGTGTTTTCCCATGGACTGTGTGTCCGTGTGGAGCACATGCATGTCCATGTGCTCCACACGGCAACATGTACATTTTCTGTCAGCAGCACAGGTGACCCCACACTGATGTGATCTCTGTGACATCAGTGTGACACGTACCGGAGAAAACACAGGTGACATAAAAATAAGGATTTTTATACTTGCCTGTCTCCAGCGCTGCTGTCTTGGCCTCTGCTGTTGCTTCCGGGCCCACTCATTATGCCTCATGCATATTCACTGCACTCAGTGAGGACCCGGAAGTAACAGCAGCGATGGAGACAAGTATACCAGCTCATGATGTCTGTGTGCTATTTGGATGTCACACGGCTAGCACACATAACACACACACGCATATACTTACGTACCTACACCACAGACTGTGCAATATGTTAGTGTTTTGCAAGTATGTGTGAAGGCCTAAGGGGCACTTTGCACACTGCGACATCGCAGGTGCGATGTCGGTGGGGTCAAATTGAAAGTGACGCACATCCGGCATCGCATGCGACATCGCAGTGTGTAAAGCCTGGATGATACGATTAACGAGCGCAAAAGCGTCGTAATCGTATCATCGGTACAGCGTCGGCATAATCCATAATTACGCTGACGCAATGGTCCGATGTTGTTCCTCGCTCCTGCGGCAGCACACATCGCTGTGTGTGAAGCCGCAGGAGCGAGGAACATCTCCTACCGGCCTCACTGCGGCTTCCGTAGGATATGCGGAAGGAAGGAGGTGGGCAGGATGTTTACATCCTGCTCATCTCCGCCCCTCCGCTCTGATTGGCCGCCTACCGTGTGACGTCGCAGTGACGCCGCACGACCCGCCCCCTTAACAAGGAGGCGGGTCGCCGGCCATAGGGACGTCGCACGGCAGGTGAGTGTGTGTGTGAAGCTGGCGTAGCGATAACTTTCGCTACGCCAGCTATCACCACATATCGCTGCTGCGACGGGGGCGGGCACTATTGCACTCGGCATCGCAGCATCGGCCTGCGATGTCGTAGTGTGCAAAGCCCGCCTAACACTGTGCACACACATTACTGTCGCTCTCGCCTTAGTCAGATTACAATATAATGAGTGACTGTGAAATGCATAAAATGAGCAGAATGATAAAGTGGCACCCTGATTGTATGACCTCTATTTATTACCTAAGAAACACATGAAAAAGGATTGTATAAAAACTACAACTTATTTTAATCATCGCAATACAGCAAGTGAAATTGCAACTTTAAGAAGAAAAGGTCACAGAATTATGTAAATCGGAGGATTGACAGAGAAGTTAATGATATGCAAATGATGCAAAATTGGAAACAAATTTACCAAACTTCTAGATTTATATAGTACTAGCTATAGTACCTGGCGTTGCCCGGGATAGTAACTGTCTCTCTGTCTCTGTCTCTGTGTCGCTGTCTGTCTGTCTCTCTGTCTGTCTCTTTCCTTGTCTGTCTGTGTCTATGTCTCTGTCTATTTCTTTCTCTGTCTGTATTTGTATCAGTCTATCTGTCTCCATCTCTATGTCTGTCTGTCTCGCTCTCTCTATCTCTGTGTCTGTCTCTATGTGTGTTGCTGTCTGTCTCTTTCCCCGTCTGTCTCTTTCCCCGTCTGTCTCGGTCTGTCTCTTTCCAGGTCTGTCTCTTTCCCCGGCTGTCTCTTTCCCCGGCTGTCTCTTTCCCCGGCTGTCTCTTTCCCCGAGCTGTCTCTTTCCCCATCTGTCTCGGTCTGTCTCTTTCCAGGTCTGTCTCTTTCCCCGGCTGTCTCTTTCCCCGGCTGTCTCTTTCCCAGGCTGTCTCTTTCCCCGGCTGTCTCGGTCTGTCCCTTTCCCCGGCTGTCCCTTTCCCTGGCTGTCCCTTTCCCCGGCTGTCCCTTTCCCCGGCTGTCCCTTTCCCCGGCTGTCTCTTTCCCCGGCTGTCTCTTTCCCCGGCTGTCTCTTTCCCCGGCTGTCTCGGTCTGTCTCTTTCCAGGTCTGTCTCTTTCCCCGGCTGTCTCTTTCCCCGGCTGTCTCTTTCCCCGGCTGTCTCTTTCCCCGAGCTGTCTCTTTCCCCATCTGTCTCGGTCTGTCTCTTTCCAGGTCTGTCTCTTTCCCCGGCTGTCTCTTTCCCCGGCTGTCTCTTTCCCAGGCTGTCTCTTTCCCCGGCTGTCTCGGTCTGTCCCTTTCCCCGGCTGTCCCTTTCCCTGGCTGTCCCTTTCCCCGGCTGTCCCTTTCCCCGGCTGTCCCTTTCCCCGGCTGTCTCTTTCCCCGGCTGTCTCTTTCCCCGGCTGTCTCTTTCCCCGGCTGTCTCGGTCTGTCTCTTTCCAGGTCTGTCTCTTAACCCGGCTGTCTCTTTCCAGGGCTGTCTCTTTGCCTGGCTGTCCCTTTGCCTGGCTGTCTCTTCCCCCGGCTGTCTCTTCCCCTGGCTGTCTCTTTCCCCTGGCTGTCTCTTTCCCCTGGCTGTCTCTTTCCCCGGCTGTCTCTTTCCCCGGCTGTCTCTTTCCCCGGCTGTCTCGGTCTGTCTCTTTCCAGGTCTGTCTCTTAACCCGGCTGTCTCTTTCCAGGGCTGTCTCTTTGCCTGGCTGTCCCTTTGCCTGGCTGTCTCTTCCCCCGGCTGTCTCTTCCCCTGGCTGTCTCTTTCCCCTGGCTGTCTCTTTCCCCTGGCTGTCTCTTTCCCCGACTGTCTCTTTGCCCGTCTGTCTCTTTGCCCGTCTGTCTCTTTGCCCGTCTGTCTCTTTCCAGGGCTGTCTCTTTTCCCATCTGTCTCTTTCCAGGGCTGTCTCTTTCCAGGGCTGTCTCTTTCCAGGGCTGTCTCTTTCCAGGGCTGTCTGTCTCTTTCTGTCTCTCTATCCATCTCTCCACCGACATCATATAACCTCACACATACATAAGCTTCAACTAACAGTTTATTTTGTTCCTATAGCAACCACTGACAGTTGCTATTAATAACCTATAGCTCCCACCTCCATTCAGTTTAATGGCGGCAGGATTTTAGAGAGTAACTGTAAAGCGCAGGGCTAAATTTTTCTGTCAAAACATAGTCTACGACGCTCCCTGGGTCACATCAGGCATCTG
The DNA here is from genome assembly GCF_048569485.1 of Anomaloglossus baeobatrachus. NCBI lineage: Eukaryota > Metazoa > Chordata > Amphibia > Anura > Aromobatidae > Anomaloglossus > Anomaloglossus baeobatrachus. Next base: position 666,993,961 of record NC_134356.1, on the reverse strand, counting down.
TGCAAAATTTCGTGATTTTAAATGCGATGGTGCGGATTCCTTTAGCGGACATACACACACATACATACACACATACATACACTGAGCTTTATATATTAGATTGCTTATGAGCATCATTTTGCAGAGATATCCATATATATTGAGATGTTTTAAAAATGTTGTTTCCATGTATTTATCATTTGCAAATTATTAAGATGTCTACTAGTCCTGTGATTTCCACAACTCCATGCCTTCTCCTTCTTGCTGTTGCAATTTTAATGTTGAGTATTCATTTTTTCCTTACCGTTAAAGTCCCTTGACCCTTCCCTTTTGCAGTGACTACAAAGTCTCCAAGTTGATTTGTCTGCAAACAAATAGATTAAGTCATGAGAGTCCAGTTAGGTTTTTCTTTTACACAACACCTAAGTCATCAGAGTCCAGTTATGTTTTTCTTTTATGCTACACCTAAGTCATCAGAGTCCAGTTATGTTATTCTTTTACGCTACACCTAAGTCATCAGAGTCCAGTTATGTTTTTCTTTTACGCTACACCTAAGTCATCAGAGTCCAGTTATGTTTTTCTTTTACACAACACCTAAGTCATCAGAGTCCAGTTATGTTTTTCTTTTACGCTACACCTAAGTCATCAGAGTCCAGTTATGTTTTTCTTTTACGCTACACCTAAGTCATCAGAGTCCAGTTATGTTTTTCTTTTACACAACACCTAAGTCATCAGAGTCCAGTTAGGTTTTCTTTTACACTACACCTAAGTCATCAGAGTCCAGTTAGGTTTTCTTTTACACTACACCTAAGTCATCAGAGTCCAGTTAGGTTTTCTTTTACACTACACATAAGTCAGCAGAGTCCAGTTATGTTTTTCTTTTACGCTACACCTAAGTCATCAAAGTCCAGTTATATTTTTCTTTTACGCTACACCTAAGTCATCAAAGTCCAGTTATGTTTTTCTTTTACACAACACCTAACTCATCAGAGTCCAGTTATGTTTTTCTTTTACACAATACCTAAGTCATCAGAGTCCAGTTAGGTTTTCTTTTACACTACACATAAGTCATCAGAGTCCAGTTATGTTTTTCTTTTACACAACAACTAAGTCATCAGAGTCCAGTTGTGTTTTTCTTTTACACTACACCTAAGTCATCAGAGTCCAGTTGTGTTTTTCTTTTACACTACAGCTAAGTCATCAGAGTCCAGTTATGTTATTCTTTTATGCTACACCTAAGTCATCAGAGTCCAGTTAAGTTTTTCTTTTACACTACACCAAAAAATCTTCACTTATCAGTGACTTTACCACGTCTTTGGGTTCTTACCTGTTCTGATCGGGCCAGCAAGGCATTGTTCAGATTAAGACGAATAGTTGTACTTTGGGCTCTTCCAGGAAGTTTGAAAGAGACGTCCATGTCCAAGTCCTTAAAAGTTGGTACAACGGCCTGATACTGAGCAAGAGCTTCAAACTGAATCATAGTAGACTAAAATAGAGTTAGAAAAAAAGTTAGACATGGTCAATACCTCACCCCAAAACCCAACATACAGAAAGAAGTTTAATTAATCAGACGTCTCCATACGGTCAACTTCTTTTCACCACTGTGTGCCACATCTTTAGCTTCTTCACTAGTGATGGCGAGTATGCTCGCCACTGCTCATTAGTTGATCCAGCATCAGATGCTCCGTCATAACTTGAGTACTAAGAATAAAGCAGGTCAATTGAAAATGGGAGCATTTTCAAACTCAGATGCTCGAGGCTTGATTGAGTAACAAGCTGTGGCAAGCTGGCTCGCCCATGACTACTCTTCACCACATGCCAGGATTTCCAGCTGCATCCGAGCCTCGAAGGTCACCGCTCATCATACGGCTTTGGAACACATTTTGAAAACAAGATGTTGCGACCTTACAAAATGCAGTGACTCATAAGGCCTGAACGTGGCTCCTGGAAGTTCTTGCTTATAACAAAAAGACTACAGGTGCTCCACACAATGGCGAAAAGAAGAAGACTGAGCAGCGAGACAGTCGGGGAGCTCAGTAATGGAGTGAATAGTTTTTGCTTTTGCTTCCCCTGTTCCAAGTTACACACAAATTTGGGTTACAAACCAACCTACAAAGCCTATCTAGTTTGTAACCCAAGGATAGTCTGTAATACCTCCCATGACAAAATGGATGCAGGACAACTCAGTGCCTTGGACAATTAGATTTCTGTTGGCTTGTTAGACTCTGTTTTAAGACCATCATGAAAATTTACATATATGTTCTTCCTTAAGGCCACGTCTCACTAAGCAACATCGCTAGCAACATCGCTGCTGAGGCACGACTTTTGTGATGTAGCAGCGATGTTGGTAGTGATGTTGCGGTGTGTGACATCCAGCAACAACCTGGCCCCTACTGTGAGGTTGCCGATTGTTGCTGAATATCCTGGACCATTTTTTAGTTGTTGCTCTCCCGCTGTGAAGCACAGATCGCTGTGTGTGACAGAGACAGAGCAACAACTAAATGTGCAGTGAGCAGGGAGCCGGCTTCTGCGGACGCTGGTAACCAATGTAAATATTGGGTAACCAAGAAGCCCTTACCTTGGATACCCGATATTTACCTTCGTTACCAGCGTCCGCCGCTCTCACGCTGCCAGTGCCGGCTCCATGTAAAAACATAGCCAGGCTACACATCGGGTAATTAACCCGATGTGTACTCTGGCTAGGAGTGCAGGGAGCCAGCGCTAAGCGGTGTGCGCTGGTAACCAAGGTAAATATCGGGCTGGTTACCCAATTATTACCTTAGTTACCAAGCGCAGCATCGCTTCCACGCGTCGCTGCTGGCTGGGGGCTGGTCACTGGTTGCTGGTCAGATCTGCCTGTGTGACATCTCACCAGCAACCCGTGTAGCGATGCTCCAGCAATCCCTGCCAGGTCAGGTTGCTGGTGGGATCGCTGGAGCGTCGCTAAGTGTGACGGTACCTTTACTCTTACTTTTTAATTATCCAGAGATTTGTGCCTCACGATTTAGCAACTAATAAGATGAAACATGTTTTTGTGATGTTCTGTCAAGAGATGTGTTTCTCTGTACAGATTGGTTGTGATGGGATGTAAATCAGTGCATTCAGAGTTTTGCTAGCGCATTGTAATATTGTATTTAAATAGGTTTTGAGAAATATAGTCCCTTAAAGCGGGCAGTTCCTTTTCAGAATAAGCTGTCATGTGTCTGTGTATATGGCAAATAACGTCATTTCTCATCATTATTGTAACCAGTAAGTGTAACCAGTTTTCCTTCTTCAGGCTCGTTCTTTAATTTTCAGTCGTCTCTGAGCTAGTGTTTGGAGACTAGTCGCTATGTATCAGTGCTCACAGACAAAAGAAGGAGCAGCATGGAAACATTAATCGGCAGTACTGTGCAGTGTAGACGTGAATCCCACTCTGAGAGAAACTAGATCCGCTAGAAAGGGTTTGCAAGATATGAGTACGCCTCCCCGCCTGTCTATCACACTCTTCATCCCTCCTACTACCGCCCCTCTCCATGTAGCATAATAAGAGGTGTAACCCAACCCCTTTAATCTGCTAACAGTAAATCTTGGTTTGACCAAGATCAATATGATTTGTTTTCTCGGAGTGGGTGATAAGTTTACGAGACAATGTAGGAGGGACGGAAGTGACTCATACCTGAGGAAAGAAGTATTTTTCTCTGTCTATATACTGTATATTACCTAGGTTCTTTATATTTGCTTGTAGTATGTATTTGTACAATTTTTTGTTGAAAAGAAAGGCCATTTAACCAAATTTGCAAATATATAAGATTGGACTCATGTGAACCTATAGTATTTCACACTCGTCTTGGCTAATAAACAGTCTAATCCGGTCACAGGTATCTCAACTACACAATTAATGAAGCTGTCCTTATCACATCACTGTCTTCTTCATTCCCATCATGGCTCGGATACTGGTTGGGTGACAGGTTCACACAACGTTAAAGAGGTTGACCACTACTAGGACAATCCCTTCTCATTCCACATGATTATCAAAGCTAAAATATAAAAGGTTATACTCCCCTCCTGTGCCGGTACCGTTCCAGTAGTTCCTCATGTCCAATCACTGCAGGCTTCTCTCTCTCCGTTTCCAGACAAATTAGGTAATCAAAAGGAAGCGAGCTCTGCCACTGATTAACTCAATTATCCAAACTTGGGGGGAGAGAAGCTAGCAATGATTGCATGTGGGGATAGCATGACGTCACAACCCCTTTAATTCTACATTACCGTAATAACACAACGACTTAGTCTTCAAGAAAAAATTAAAACCATCAACTTATGTAATGTTTCAGTTCCTCTAAGTAGGATCCGGTCTCCTGGAAATTATCATCTCTTATTGGCAGAAACATCTCTCTTGTAGATTGTCAGTTCTTACTGATATAAACGTCTGTCCTATAAACTGTAAGCTCTTACTGGTGAAGACTTCTGTCCTATAGACTGTAAGCTCTTACTAGTGGAGACGTCTATCCTGTAGACTGTAAGCTCTTACTGGTGAAGACTGCTGTCCTATAGACTGTAAGCTCTTACTAGTGAAGACTTCTGTCCTATAGACTGTAAGCTCTTACTAGTGGAGACATCTATCCTGTAGACTGTAAGCTCTTACTAGTGGAGACGTCTATCCTGTAGACTGTAAGCTCTTACTAGTGAAGACTTCTGTCCTGTAGACTGTAAGCTCTTACTGGTGAAGACTTCTGTCCTATAGACTGTAAGCTCTTACTAGTGGAGACGTCTATCCTGTAGACTGTAAGCTCTTACTGGTGAAGATTGCTGTCCTATAGACTGTAAGCTCTTACTAGTGAAGACTTCTGTCCTGTAGACTAAGCTCTTACTGGTGGAAACCTCTGTCCTATATACTGTAAACTCTTACTGATGGAGACTGCTGTCCTATAGACTGTAAGCTCTTACTGGTGGAGACTGCTGTCCTATAGACTGTAAGCTCTTACTGGTGAAGACTTCTGTCCTATAGACTGTAAGCTCTTACTGGTGGAGACGTCTATCCTGTAGACTGTAAGCTCTTACTGGTGGAGATGTCTGTCGTATAGACTGTAAGCTCTTACTGGTGGAGATTTCTGTCCTATAGACTGTAAGCTCTTACTGGTGGAGACTTCTGTCCTATAGACTGTAAGCTCTTACTGATGGAGACTTCTGTCCTATAGACTGTAAGCTCTTACTGGTGGAGATTTCTGTCCTATAGACTGTAAGCTCTTACTGATGGAGACTTCTGTCCTATAGACTGTAAGCTCTTACTGGTGGAGATTTCTGTCCTATAGACTGTAAGCTCTTACTGGTGGAGACTTCTGTCCTATTGACTGTAAGCTCTTACTGGTGGAGACTTCTGTCCTATAGACTGTAAGCTCTTACTGGTGGAGACATCTGTCCTATAGACTGTAAGCTCTTACTGGTGGAGACGTCTGTCCTATAGACTGTAAGCTCTTACTGGTGGAGACATCTGTCCTGTAGACTGTAAACTCTTACTGGTGGAGACTTCTGTCCTGTAGACTGTAAACTCTTACTGATGGAGACTGCTGTCCTATAGACTGTAAGCTCTTACTGGTGGAGACTGCTGTCCTATAGACTGTAAGCTCTTACTGGTGGAGACGTCTATCCTGTAGACTGTAAGCTCTTACTGATGGAGACTTCTGTCCTATACACTGTAAGTTCTTACTAGTGAAGACTTCTGTCCTGTAGACTGTAAGCTCTTACTGGTGGAGATGTCTGTCTTATAGAATGTAAGCTCTTACTAGTGGAGACGTCTATCCTGTAGAATGTAAGCTCTTACTGGTGAAGACTTCTGTCCTATAGACTGTAAGCTCTTACTGGTGGAGATTTCTGTCCTATAGACTGTAAGCTCTTACTGATGGAGTCTTCTGTCCTATAGACTGTAAGCTCTTACTGGTGGAAACCTCTGTCCTATATACTGTAAACTCTTACTGATGGAGACTGCTGTCCTATAGACTGTAAGCTCTTACTGGTGGAGACTGCTGTCCTATAGACTGTAAGCTCTTACTGGTGAAGACTTCTGTCCTATAGACTGTAAGCTCTTACTGGTGGAGACGTCTATCCTGTAGACTGTAAGCTCTTACTGGTGGAGATGTCTGTCGTATAGACTGTAAGCTCTTACTGGTGGAGATTTCTGTCCTATAGACTGTAAGCTCTTACTGGTGGAGACTTCTGTCCTATAGACTGTAAGCTCTTACTGATGGAGACTTCTGTCCTATAGACTGTAAGCTCTTACTGGTGGAGATTTCTGTCCTATAGACTGTAAGCTCTTACTGATGGAGACTTCTGTCCTATAGACTGTAAGCTCTTACTGGTGGAGATTTCTGTCCTATAGACTGTAAGCTCTTACTGGTGGAGACTTCTGTCCTATTGACTGTAAGCTCTTACTGGTGGAGACTTCTGTCCTATAGACTGTAAGCTCTTACTGGTGGAGACATCTGTCCTATAGACTGTAAGCTCTTACTGGTGGAGACGTCTGTCCTATAGACTGTAAGCTCTTACTGGTGGAGACATCTGTCCTGTAGACTGTAAACTCTTACTGGTGGAGACTTCTGTCCTGTAGACTGTAAACTCTTACTGATGGAGACTGCTGTCCTATAGACTGTAAGCTCTTACTGGTGGAGACTGCTGTCCTATAGACTGTAAGCTCTTACTGGTGGAGACGTCTATCCTGTAGACTGTAAGCTCTTACTGATGGAGACTTCTGTCCTATACACTGTAAGTTCTTACTAGTGAAGACTTCTGTCCTGTAGACTGTAAGCTCTTACTGGTGGAAACCTCTGTCCTATATACTGTAAACTCTTACTGATGGAGACTGCTGTCCTATAGACTGTAAGCTCTTACTGGTGGAGATGTCTGTCTTATAGAATGTAAGCTCTTACTAGTGGAGACGTCTATCCTGTAGAATGTAAGCTCTTACTGGTGAAGACTTCTGTCCTATAGACTGTAAGCTCTTACTGGTGGAGATTTCTGTCCTATAGACTGTAAGCTCTTACTGATGGAGTCTTCTGTCCTATAGACTGTAAGCTCTTACTGGTGGAGACGTCTGTCCTGTAGACTGTAAGCTCTTACTGATGGAGACATATGTCCTATAGACTGTAAGCTCTTACTGGTGGAGACTTCTGTCCTATAGACTGTAAGCTCTTACTGGTGGAGACTTCTGTCCTATAGACTGTAAGCTCTTACTGGTGGAGACATCTGTCCTGTAGACTGTAAACTCTTACTGGTGGAGACTTCTGTCCTGTAGACTGTAAACTCTTACTGATGGAGACTGCTGTCCTATAGACTGTAAGCTCTTACTGGTGGAGACTTCTGTCCTATAGACTGTAAGCTCTTACTGATGGAGATGTCTATCCTGTAGAATGTAAGCTCTTACTGGTGAAGACTTCTGTCCTATAGACTGTAAGCTCTTACTGGTGGAGATTTCTGTCCTATAGACTGTAAGCTCTTACTGGTGGAGATTTCTGTCCTATAGACTGTAAGCTCTTACTGATGGAGACTTCTGTCCTATAGACTGTAAGCTCTTACTGGTGGAGACGTCTGTCCTGTAGACTGTAAGCTCTTACTGATGGAGACATATGTCCTATAGACTGTAAGCTCTTACTGGTGGAGACTTCTGTCCTATAGACTGTAAGCTCTTACTGGTGGAGACTTCTGTCCTATAGACTGTAAGCTCTCACTGGTGGAGACATCTGTCCTGTAGACTGTAAACTCTTACTGGTGGAGATTTCTGTCCTGTAGACTGTAAACTCTTACTGATGGAGACTGCTGTCCTATAGACTGTAAGCTCTTACTGGTGGAGATGTCTGTCGTATAGACTGTAAGCTCTTACTGGTGGAGACTTCTGTCCTATAGACTGTAAGCTCTTATGGGAAGAAACCTCTCTCCTGTAGAACATAAGCTCTTATGGAAATCTCTCCTTTTGTCTCTTTGTTTGCTCAAATGGTCACATTACTTGTCATCTACTGGCTGAACCTTCTCAATTTTGTCAGCCATTTTGAACCTTGTTGCTGCTATATCCTTCTTATTGTGTCCATATATATTAAAGACATTTACAATGGATCCATAGAATATTTTCTTGTGATGGGTGAAAGGTAGACAACCCAAGACCATCTGCCACAATCATGGCTCATGACTGCCTTCTTCATCAGATCCTTTAGGAAAAGGACAAGGACAACCCATGTGGGAGTCACAGCCTAAGGCCAATCCTTATGTTAGTGTCACAGTAAGTTGTTACCTCTTCCTGGAAGGCTTTTATCTCTTCCAAGCTCTTATGACCATTATCTTTGTGGGACCTAAAGTTAAGAAATTTACAGATCAATTGAATCAAATACCTGTGTTGACCCCCAAACTTCTCCGTGGTATCTCTGCTCAGTTATCCATCTAACCAATGGTCTAGCTTCCTCAAATTTCCTCAACTGTACAAGTGCGAGAAGTGCATAGGAGGTAGCCTCAAGGGATAAGAAACGTGAGCCTGGCTCATCCCAGTGAGCCTTATCTGGAAGAAAATGAAAAAAATATAAAATAACTGTTACCAAAATCTAATATTGCTCAAAGTGGTTATATAAACCACCCAAAAATACAATTACATATAAGAAATTCTTTAGAAAAAATAGTAATAACAATAACTCTTCAGTAAAAAAATGTGATTTATGCAAAATGTTATCAAAAAACTATTAGTGCACAATTACTCATATTTTACCTGTAGATGCAGCCATTAATATATTGATGTCCTTCAGCTTGCCAGCCTTAGCCAGAGCATAGGAAGTGATGGCTACAGAGTAAGGTTTCTTCAGGGTCTGATAATGATCTTCTAAATATTGTACTGCTTTGTCAATGCTTCCAGACAGACTCTGCATAAATATATAAAAACAAAAGTGAAGTTATGTATATTTTATATATTGCATGAAAATATAATATCCAGGTATAACAACATTTCTGCATTGAGCTGCATGTTCCTCATGGGTGTGTCTTCACGTAACTGCAAACCGTGTGGTTAGCCTTTGAATTGCAAGTAAAAAATAGTGTTTTTTATCATTTTAAAAGTTATTGTGATAAATAAGTTAAAAATAGTGATGAGCGAATGCTACCATGCTCAGGTGCTCGAAACTCATAAATGGTAGTGCTCGTGTGACGCCCTGGGCAAGCCAGGGGTCACAGGTCACAACATCACATGCACCCCACATTCCCGGCAGGTACACCAAGGCTAACCTAAAATCCTTGTTGCCTTCCTCCAGGGGCTGATGTCCACACCAGGGGGTGGGCCAGGCGGTTGGCTCCGCCCACCGAGGAGTTCACAGCCCTGGAGGCGGGAAAACCAGGCAGTGCAGTTTAGGAGGAGGAAGTAGAAGGAGGTGGTAAAGGAGGACAGTAAGAGTGGCGACAGAAAAGGAACAGTTAAGAAAGCCTGAAGTTGGTCCAGGTGTGTGCCCCGGACTCAGACAGCAAGGTCAGCAGACGGCGGTGATAGTCTGCAGGGGGACTGCTTGGAGGTTGCTGGAAGGACCGCGGACGGGTGGTGACCCGGCGGTACCGGAGCAGTATACGAAGAACAGTCAGCACCAGGGCAGGGGCCTTTCGGATCCCAGCAAGGCTAGGAGTCGCCATAATTTGCCAAATCCGTCAGTGAAGGGGACCTCTGTCTCCTAACAACCAAGTCCCGATTGAAGGCAACAGTCCGACCGTTAAGGGGAGACACCGGCACCGCCAAGGCACCAGTTTCCCAGGGCCAGCGCCTGCGGGCAAGAGAGAGGCTCCTCCGGCCCATATCCAAGCCGGGGAGCGGGTAACCGGTGGGAACCCATCGCTACCAAAAAGACTTTACATAGGTGCAGGGAAGAGACCGTCACCGCTAACTGCAGGGAACAGCAGCACCGTAACCGTCCGAGGGACCCGTCCAACCAGCCGTTTGTTTACCGAGAACTGTGTCGTGTTTACTTGGCTGAGTGAGTACCTCCGTGCCGTGCGGCACAGCGCTGCCCCTGCGCCCCTGCACCTCCACAGGCCCCATACCCGCCTGTGCACCATACCAACCCCATCACTGGGCCCCGGGACCACCAAACCCCCTACCCACGGAGGGGCAAATCAACAACTGGCTGCTCCATACCATCACTCCCGGGCTCCCCAGACAGAGCAGCGGTGGTGTCCACTTAATCACCACAACCGTGGGTGGCGTCACAGACAATAAACTATCCCAAAACCCAATCCCCTTTCACTCACAGGCGAGGAGCGCCGCTCGAGTCCCCGGGATCCGGCCCATCGCTCGAGCCACTGAGCAGCAGCAGGCCGCAGCAGCGGCAGCTGGACCCGAGCAGTGGGGGGGCGCGGCGTCCCCTCCTCCGCCCGCGACAACTTGGCGTCACGAACAGGATCTTACCGCTCTGCCGTTGGGTAGAGGTGCGCCTTGTGACCGCCGGAGGTATCCGGTCGGAAAAATTCAGAAGTCGCCATCTTTGGCGCGAAAAGTTCCCGCTCGAGCGTCTTCTCGAGTAGTGGAGGCGCGAAGGCCAAAACCCCGCCCCGATAGAGGAGGGGCCGAAAAGAGGCTGAGGGGGACGAAATGGCGACTGGTCGCATGTAGCCGCAGCTATAAAAGCAGAGACGCCAGGACTCTGCAGCAATACTGGGTTCCTGGAAGGCACGATTGCCAAGATGTACAACTCAACTCCCAACGAGGAAGCCCCCGCGCCCGGAACGGCGATGTGGTTGAGGGACCGGACCGTCCCGCTGAGTAACCGTCTGCAGGCCCACATGCAACTCCTCCTGGAGGAGTGGGAGACCGACATGGCGGACGTGGTGGCAGCTATGCGGAGACGCGAGGTGGAAGAGGATTTGGAGGAGCGGGTAAGAGACCCACGCCCCTGTATTCCCGAGGGATCGGCCATTGAAGCTGAGGGGCCAGGCCTGCCTCCGCTCACCCTGCCTCTCGCCCCGCTACCCGCGTTAGCTGCTGCCACCCCACCACTAGGCCCGCTACCTGCCCAACCAGTAGCGATACCCTGCCAATCCGCCCCGGCGGACCAACCGGCTGCAGACACTCAGGACGTTCCCGAATCGTTCCCGGGGGAACCGCTGGAACCGCAGCCCTGTAATGAAAATGTGCCAGAAGCCCCGGCAGTTACATAGTTACATAGTTACTTATGTTGAAAAAAGACCTAGGTCCATCTAGTTCAACCTTCCTGAGTGGTTGTGCCAGACCCCGAGCCCGGGACCGTGGCATGGATGAAAGCCCGGGTGATTCAATTCCACCAACGTCAGCAGGATCAGATCTTCAGGATGATGGAGCAGTGGACCAACGAGGTGGAGATGCTGATTGCAACTGCCCTGATGTACGGAGGGGGAACAGATGTAGTAGAACCGACCGATGACCCACGTCCCTATGTCCTACCAGGACCGGCCGCTGCGGCTGAGGGGCCCGGCCTAGTCTCGACCTATGCATCACCCTTGCCGTTACTTCTGGGGCGCCTCAGTGTAAACTCGCCTGACCTGCTGCCCCGTGCTGCTGCAGAGGGATCTGATGTGCTGGATGCTGTAGGCCAGGAGGCTGCGGCAGCTGGCGGTAACCCGCCTGGCGCAGGAGCAAGAGATGATGACTCCGGCCCCAGCCCTGGGTCCGCTGCTGAGTTTGAAGAGGCAAGTGAGCGTTCCCGCTATGTAGGAGACCCCGTGGTTTTCCATACCCCGCGTACCGGTGGAAATGGGTACCGGGTACCCCTGTCACAGCAGGCATGTCGGTGCATGTTTGATATGCTGGTGGCGGAGGATGGGTCCGCCTCAGCAGAAGAATCTGAGTAAGGCAGCGGAGCACCGTTGCGCCGTCCCCGTTGGGACCACCAGTGTGTTTGTTTAAAAGTTGAAAATGCTAAGTGAAATGGAACCGAAAAGTCACCTGATTCTCCTGTGATTGAAACCGGCCGTTGCCGGCACCGTTGTCCCTGTGGGGACCCCTTAGTTGCATAGAGAACTTTCTATGGACAAGCCCGTGAACTTGCAGGGCAACCACAGACGCTAGTGGCTTGTAAATAAGTTGTGTTACCGTTACCGTTTCTGCATTTACCGCCTCCGAAGAGGCAGGTTGGAGGGAAGGCCCACAGCAGAGCAGGCTGGGGCCCAGCCACCACAGGAACCGGTGGCTACCCTCTGGAGGGGAAGGACAGATTCCGCTCGGGTAACTGGTTCAGGACTGGGGTCAAGGGGTGCTGCCTGGGTTTTAGGGGCAGCATCAGGGCCAGGTTACTTAGGTGGGAGAGAGTGGAGACCGTAACCGTTAACCGTTTTAAAACCGTAACGTTTAAGAAATGAACCTCCCGATGTGGGATGATGTTTTTCTACTTGTATATATGTTACCGTTTTTTACTTTACAGAAAAACAAAAGGAAAATAAAACCGGTGTTGGACGGGCAGCCCGAGGACGGTCTGCGTTTTGCTAAAGGGGAATGTGACGCCCTGGGCAAGCCAGGGGTCACAGGTCACAACATCACATGCACCCCACATTCCCGGCAGGTACACCAAGGCTAACCTAAAATCCTTGTTGCCTTCCTCCAGGGGCTGATGTCCACACCAGGGGGTGGGCCAGGCGGTTGGCTCCGCCCACCGAGGAGTTCACAGCCCTGGAGGCGGGAAAACCAGGCAGTGCAGTTTAGGAGGAGGAAGTAGAAGGAGGTGGTAAAGGAGGACAGTAAGAGTGGCGACATTAAAGGAACAGTTAAGAAAGCCTGAAGTTGGTCCGGGTGTGTGCCCCGGACTGAGACAGCAAGGTCAGCAGACGGCGGTGATAGTCTGCAGGGGGACTGCTTGGAGGTTGCTGGAAGGACCGCGGACAGGTGGTGACCCGGCGGTACCGGAGCAGTATACGAAGAACAGTCAGCACCAGGGCAGGGGCCTTTCGGATCCCGGCAAGGCTAGGAGTCGCCATAATTTGCCAAATCTGTCAGTGAAGGGGACCTCTGTCTCCTAACAACCAAGTCCCGATTGAAGGCAACAGTCCGACCGTTAAGGAGAGACACCGCCACCGCCAAGGCACCAGTTTCCCAGGGCCAGCGCCTGCGGGCAAGAGAGAGGCTCCTCCGGCCCATATCCAAGCCGGGGAGCGGGTAACCGGTGGGAACCCATCGCTACCAAAAAGACTTTACATAGGTGCAGGGAAGAGACCGTCACCGCTAACTGCAGGGAACAGCAGCACCGTAACCGTCCGAGGGACCCGTCCAACCAGCCGTTTGTTTACCGAGAACTGTGTCGTGTTTACTGGCTGAGTGAGTACCTCCGTGCCGTCCGGCACAGCGCTGCCCCTGCGCCCCTGCACCTCCACAGGCCCCATACCCGCCTGTGCACCATACCAACCCCATCACTGGGCCCCGGGACCACCAAACCCCCTACCCACGGAGGGGCAAATCAACAACTGGCTGCTCCATACCATCACTCCCGGGCTCCCCAGACAGAGCAGCGGTGGTGTCCACTTAATCACCACAACCGTGGGTGGCGTCACGGACAATAAACTATCCCAAAACCCAATCCCCTTTCACTCACGGGCGAGGAGCGCCTCTCGAGTCCCCGGGATCCGGCCCATCACTCGAGCCACCGAGCAGCAGCAGCAGCAAGCCGCAGCAGCCGCAGCGGCAGCTGGACCCGAGCAGTGGGGGGGCGCGGCGTCCCCTCCTCCGCCCGCAACACTCGCTCTTCACTAGTTATGAGTACCAAGCACCTGAGCATGGAAGTGCCCACTCATCACTAGTTACGAGTACCAAGCACCTGAGCATGGAAGTGCCCACTCATCACTAGTTACGAGTACTGAACACCTGAGCATGGTAGTGACCGCTCATCACTAATTACGAGTACCGAGCACCCAAGCATGGTAGTGCTCTGTGACGCCTTGGCCGGGCCAGGTAGTCACAAATAGGGCCCCACACAACACCCTTCCCTCACAGGTGACATCAGCCAACCTTTAAAACCCTAGTCACCTCCCTTGGGGCTTGATAGACACACCAGGGGCGGAACCAGGCGGTTGGAAGATGCCCACCTAGGAGTTCTAGACAGCCTGAGGGCGTAAAGCAAAGAGTTCAGTTCAGACAGTGGAGTTGTAGAGTTCAAGGAGAGTGGAGGTCAGGCCTGTGTCTCAGGCCAGAAGGAAAACTGACAGGTACCAGGGTAGGAGCCCTGGTGCCTTTGGCTGGGAGGCAGACGGCGCCCCACACAACACCGGTCCCTTAAAAAGGAGTCATGAGCCAACCACAAAAACCCTAGTCACCTCCCTCAGTGCTTGATGAACACACCAGGGGGGTGGAGCCAGGCGGTTGGCACGCCCACCGAGGAGTTCAGAGGGCCTGAGGCAGGAAACAGTCAGTTCAGTTCAGACGAGTTGAGAGTGAGTGAGGAGTGGAGGAGGTGAGGCCTGTGAGACAGGCTGGTGACAGTCTGACAGGTGTGAGGGTCGTAGCCCGAACACCTTGGCTAGGAGGCAAGAGGTGGCCTCAGCCTGCAGGAGCCGGAAAGACGGCTCGGTCGAACCGAGGTGGACCGGGACACGGTTGTAGCCCACCGGTACCGACCCGGGGAACTGACTCGGAAACTGGAGCACACAGGGGGGTACTCAGACCCTGAAGGTAGGTCCAGAAGCGACTGGAACTGGTTAATTAACTGATTGCGGCTAGGACTAGAGGTCCTGTCCCACCCAAAGTCCCTAATAAAAGGCAAAAGCCCACCGAGGGGGATAAAAGGCCACCACCACGACTCAGAGATCCCACGGGCCAGTGTCTGCGGGCAAGGGCTCCTTAGGCCACATCCAGCCGGGAGCGGACTCCTGAAGTTGCAAGCACGGCAGTCCACTGTTCTAAAACAGGAGAAAGACAGAGACCACCAGCCGGGTGGGGGAACCAGAACGCAGCCGGCTGCGTGCACCGACCACCATCACCTTGGTTTACCAGAGACTTGTGTGTTTCCTTAATAGTGAGTACACCAGCACCCTGCGGTCGCCCATCTCCCTGTACCACCAACCCCGACGGGTTCCGGGGCCACCATCCCTGCCCACGGAGGGGTTAACAACTTGCTGCACAACATCTCCCCCGGGTGCCCCGTAACTGCAGCGGTGGTGTCCAATATCACCACATACTGTGGGTGGCGTCACGAACCTAGTACGGCCCAGCCCGTACATATACGTCCACCACCCCCTGAGCCTTTTCATTCGGAGTGTCCGCGGGATCCCCCGGGTCCGGAGACAGGCTGCTGGCACGGGGGCGACACACTCGCTCATCACTAGTTACGAGTATTGAGCACCCGAGCATGGTAGTACCCGCTCATCACTAGTTACGAGTACCGGGCATGGTAGTGCTTGCTCATCCTCAGTTACAAGCACCCAAGCATAGTATTGCTCGCTCATTACTTGTTATGAGTACTGAGCACCTGAGCATGGTAGTGACCGCTCATCACTAGTTACAAGTACTGAGCACCCGAGCATAGTAGTGCCCGCTAATCACTAGTTACAAGTACCGAGCACCCGAGTATGGTAGTGCCCGCTCATCACTAGTTACGAGTACCGGGCATGGTAGTGCTTGCTCATCCTCAGTTACGAGAACCCAAGCATGGTATTGCTCGCTCATCACTAGTTACGAGTACTGAGCACCTGAGCATGGTAGTGCCCGCTAATCACTAGTTACAAGTACTGAGCACCCGAGCATGGTAGTGCCCGCTAATCACTAGTTACAAGTACCGAGCACCCGAACATGGTAGTGCCCGCTCATCACTAGTTACAAGTACCGAGCATGGTAGTGCTCATTCATCACTAGTTATGAGTACCGAGCACCCGAGCATGGTAGTGCCCGCTCATCACTAGTTACGAGTACCGAGCACCGAAGCATGGTAGTGCCAGCTCATTACTAGTTACGAGTACTTAGCACCTGAGCATGGTAGTGCCCGCTCATCACTAGTTACCAGTACTGAGCACCCGAGCATGGTAGTGCCCGCTCATCACTAGTTACGAGTACTGAGCACCTGAGTATGGTAGTGACCGCTCATCACTAGTTACAAGTACTGAGCACCCGAGCATGGTAGTGCCCGCTAATCACTAGTTACAAGTACCGAGCACCCGAGCATGGTAGTGCCCGCTCGTTACGAGTACCAAGCACCAGAGCATGGTAGTGCCCGCTCATCACTAGTTACAAGTACCGAGCATGGTAGTGCTCGCTCATCACTAGTTACGAGTACTGAGCACCTGAGCATGGTAGTGCTCGCTCATCACTAGTTATGAGTACCGAGCACCCGAGCATGGTAGTGCCCGCTCATCACTAGTCACGAGCACCAGAGCATGGTAGTGCCCGCTCATCACTAGTTACAAGTACCGAGCATTGTAGTGCTCACTCATCACTAGTTACGAGTACTGGGCATGGTAGTGCTTGCTCATCCTTAGTTACGATCACCCAAGCATGGTAGTGCTCGCTCATCACCAATTGCAATAAGTGATAATAATAATAATAATTTTATTCATTTATATAGCGCTATTAATTCCATAGCACTTTACATACATTGGCACATTATGAATGTGCAAAATACACATTGACACTTTTACAATAAATTGTCCCTCAATAATATTGAAATAATATCAACTATAGTGTACAGAAGTTATGACTCTGAAAAAGTGTAGAAGAGCTGACACTCTGATAGGAGGAAATTAAACTTACCCCAACTCGATCATTACAGGATTGTGAACTTGCCAGTAGGGCAATAAGGACAAAGGATGTGAGACTAGAATCCAGCTCAGAAGCACCTCTTGTAATACCGCCCTATGTAAAAGAATAGACAATACAATTACAAAATATTGTTTAAAAAATGTTAACAATTGCTTTGGGCTTATAATACACTTCCTCCAGTCAGAAATTGTGTGTCTAACCTGTGCCGTTTACCTTTACTCCCTAAACTATCAAAATGTACAATGTGTCGCCTCACAGCATGCTGAACAAGTGATCTCTCTCGTAATAATATTTACTGAGTCTGCCACTCCGGTTGTACCTTGCTTTCCGATAAAAAAACTAAACAACAGAGAATCTGCAGCTGCATCTCCCACCTCCCCCTCTGTGTTCACACTCGACAGATTCAGTCAGAACATAGGCACAAACATCACAACTAAATCCTTAAACATCTGAGAGTGGAATATCCAAATATTCTATTTATTCAATAAACAAAAATAGTGAGTTTTTTTGTACTTACCACCATCTCCTGGTGATAGACATGCGCATCTTCTCTAAATTCCCCATCTGGATTTTGTTTATTTAGGTTGAGCCACTTCACTGGATCACATATCAAATTTTTCTCAACATCAATCAGAGTTGAAGACAAGGAAAACACTTTCACCACATAACCGGTGAGCCTGAAAAAGTATGAAAATAAAAAGCATAAAATATTAAGAACCGGAACCATAATAATAATGAGTTATGGTAAGCAGGGGTGGAGCTTAAAAACCAATAGAAGGCATTTTAACTAGTAGACAAAACAAAAAGTGATGAATGAGCTTTAGATATGATCCCCAAATTAAATAAGCAACATAGAATCATAGAATAGTAGACTTGGAGGGGACCTCCAGGGTCATCTGGTCCAACCCCTGCTCAAAGCAGGATCCACTAGATCATCCCACATAGATGTCTGTCCAGTCTCTTTTTGAAGACTTCCATTCAATGAGAACTCCTCATCTTTCAGGACAGCCTGTCTAGCCTCTGCTTGAAGACTTCCATTGAAGGAGAACTCACCACCTCTCATGGCAGCCTTTTCAGGCTCTGTTTGAAGACTTCCATTGAAGGACAACTCACCACCTTTCATGACAACCTGTCCAGCCTCTGCTTGAAGACTTCCATTGAAGGAAAACTGACCACCTCTCATGGCAGACTGTCCAGCTTCTGCTTGAAGAGTTCCATTGAAGGAGAACTCACCACCTCTCATGGCAGACTGTCCAGCTTCTGCTTGAAGAGTTCCATTGAAGGAGAACTCACCACCTCTCATGGCAGACTGTCACGCTTCTGCTTGAAGAGTTCCATTGAAGGAGAACGCACCACCTCTCATGGCAGACTGTCCAGCTTCTGCTTGAAGAGTTCAATTGAAGGAGAACTCACCACATCCCGTGGCAGCCTGTCCTGGTTCTGTTTGAAGACTTCCATTGAAGTAGAACCCACCACCTCTTGTAGTAGCCTGTCCAGTCTCTGTTTGAAGACTTCCATTGAAGTAGAACCCACCACCTCTTGTAGTAGCCTGTCTAGCCTCTGCTTGAAGACTTCCATTGAAGGAGAACTCCCCACCTCTTTTGGTAGCCTGTCCAAGCTCTGTTTGAAGACTTCCATTGAAGGACAACTCACCACTTCTCATCGCAGCATGTCCAGCCTCTGCTTTAAGACTTCCATTGAAGGAGAACTCACCACCTCTTGTAGTAACCTGTAGAGTTGAGCGCGGTTCACGGTTCGAGGTTCTCCAGTTCGCGGCTCGAGTGATTTTGGGGGCTGTTCTAGATCGAACTAGAACTCGAGCTTTTTGCTAAAGCTCGATAGTTCTAGATACGTTCGAGAACGGTTCTAGCAGCAAAAAGACAAGCTAATTACTAGCTGGCTTTCCGCTGTAATAGTGTAAGTCACTCTGTGACTCACACTATTATGAAATTTCAGCGTATAGTGTGCGGGAACAGCGCATTCAGATCACTGCTGTATGTATAATGGCGATCGCCATTTTTTTTTTTTTCCTTGTCTTCCTTCCCTAAGCGCGCGCGTGTAGTGGGGCGGGCCAGCATGTCAGCCAATCACAGACACACACACAGCTAAGTGGACTTTTAGCCAGAGAAGCAACGGCATGTGTGATAGGATGTCCATGTCACATGTCCCTGCAGTATAAAACCGGACATTTTCCTCCAGCACGCCATTATCTGCCTTCTGCGTCCTTGGTGTCAGACATCACTGGCGCAGCTCCTATCGCCGATACTGCTGCGTACGCTCCATACACAGCGCTGGACAGCATAGGGATAGCACTTTTTATCAGTCCTTTTAAGGGCTCATACCGGCAGGGTCAGAGCCATAGGTGACAGGTCCTGAAAACAGAGTTTAACAGCTACACAAGATGACAGCGTCTGTGTAGCTAAGGTCAGGGATTTCCTCGCTGCATTTCCCCATTAGGAGGGATAGAAAGGCAGGCTTCCTTTCCTCTACCCAGAGACCCACAACCCTGCCACTGTACCCTCCTGCCCTTTGCACACTCAAGCTCATTGTTACTAAGCCATTATACTAGCAAACACTGAGTGAACTTAGTGGCATCCTAAACGTGGCTATTGGACTTCTCTATAGTCCCAGTAGAGAAAAGATATTTGCAGCACGTCTGCCTGCATTGCACACTCAAACTCATTGTAGCTAAGCCATTATACTAGCAAACACTGAGTGAACCTAGTGGCATCCTAAACGTGGCTATTGGACTTCTGTATAGTCCCAGTAGTGCAAAGATATTTGCAGCAGCTCTGCCTGCATTGCACACTCAAACTCATTGTTACTAAGCCATTATACTAGCAAACACTGAGTGAACTTAGTGGCATCCTAAACGTGGCTATTGGACTTCTGTATAGTCCCAGTAGAGAAAAGATATTTGCAGCACCTCTACTTGCATTGCACACTCAAACTCATTGCTACTAAGCTATTATACTAGCAATTTATGCTGCCAGTTTAAGGGCCGTTGTTGCATTGTCAGGGATAATTATTCTTTATTATTCTGCTGTTAATAAAGCTAGACCACCGCTGCAATCTACACCACCTCTCAATTTTTACTACCACATTTTAAGTGCACAATCTTGTCGCAATCAACATGAGTGGCAAAATGACAGATGCTGGTGGAAAGGGGAAGAGGCGTGTTGGAAAAGGAAAAAAAGGGTTTGTCCGTGGGGAAGGTGGCAAAGCTCCATTAACATCTGCTGAGGATAGACCATCTACCAGCAAAACTAAGATGTCTACTACTTACCGTGGACAATCCGATGTGCTCCCTTTTTTACGGACACAAACAACAGGGACAAAGGTAGATGATGGCCAAAAAAGGAAAATGCTTGAATGGATCTCAAGTGGTCCAACAAGTGCCCTCTCAGCCACCTCAACTACCGCATCCAAAAAACACCAGTCCTCTGAGTTGTCATCCCAATCAAACTTGCTTTCTCCCAGCTCTGAAGTCTCCATCAGCCCTGCACAGTATGGTGGAACTGAGATGGCTGAGTCTGCAGAGCTGTTCAGTCACACTATAGCCTGGGAATCAGAGGTCTGCTCCGTAGCTACAGTGAGTACAGACCAGGAAATGGTCTGCAGTGATGCCCAGAACCTTTGTGACTCTGATTCAGGCCGTGAGGACCAAGTTTCTGAGCATAATGTTGACCCTTTGTCACAAACTGTAACACCTGTGGTTATAGACAATGAGGAACATACTGATGACAATGAGACGCAGATACCAGATTTGGATGACAACTTAAATATTCGGTCAGGGCAAGAAGAGGCTCGGTCTGAGGGTGAGGGGAGTGCAAACACAACAATTGATGAGGAAGTTCTAGATCCCACCTACTGTCAACCCACAGTCAGGCACTCGAGGAGGTCAACAGAGGCGGTGGAGGAGGATGCAACCGACGACGAAGTTACCTTGCGCCTTCCTGGACAGAGTCAGAGCACTGCTTCAAAATATAACGGACATGAGTCAGTATCAAATTATGCATATTTTTATTTTTTTATTCAACAACAAAATATTTCTTTTCCAAAAAATATATATTATAAAATATTGTGCTCAATATTATAGTAGATTGATCCCAGTAAAAAACAGTAAACACAGAACTAAAGCTAGTCCATGGGGTCCATTTTATAACACTGTTCAAACCATAACCACATATAAGTGAACACAGGGGATATCACTTATGGAGCTCCCAGCACTTCCTGAATCAAACAATGGTAGCAGTGAAAGAAACACCTTAGATTAAATCTCCAAGTGTTATTTTTATATATAAAGTTATCTAATTGCCCACATAAATGGTATTTAAACATTCACAGCGCCAGTGGATGAACAGGAGTGTTTCAGATTATAGCCCTAATCCCCTGCTGTTCATTTTATATCCCGAACAATGGCCTGCGCGCTGCGCATATGTCACCTCAATCCCAGATGGAAAAGGGAGTGGAATCAAAGGAAGCCCTCTGTCTCCAGGGTGTCAGGTGCACAGCACACACAGCCCAAGCCAGGTCATTAATACGATCAGTACATAATAACACTCATATGCAGAAACCGATCAAGCAGTTTGAAAGATTAAATTCAATAAGTTTGTTTAGTTACCCATAGTGGGAGTGGACCACCTGGACAGCTCCCCGACACGTGTTTCGCAGTCCGCTTTCTCAAGGGGGCGTGGTATTTGGGCGCTCCCTCCCTGTCTTAAATGCGGTGCCACATAACACCATGTGATATCACCCAGCCAATCCATCACGCTGTATCTCCGGCGTACAAGCGTCAATACAAATCATGCCGTATGTAAGTAATCCATTGGGTGGGGGAGGTCACATGGTGGTGATGAAGGTAACGTCATCACTCGTGCATGCTGGGTAGAGCAATGCGCGCCACATCCGCCAACCACGCCAGCCGGGGCATGCGCAGGAGAGAGTCCTACCTCCCATCCCTTCCATGGTCCGGAGGCGCGGCTTCCAGAAAGTAATCGCAGAAGTGCGCGTAATTAAACTCTGCACACTCCATAGAGATCCAATCCAGACGCCACAACAACCGAATATCGGGCCCATGGGGTATAGGCAGCAGGCGCCTTGCTGTCCCACCACATGTCCCAAACAATCGGCTGCAGGGCACCCAGGTTGATCATCCAAGGTAACATGTGCAGAGAAAAATATGCACATTTACACCAGGCAAAACCGCATCCAAGCCTTATCAAATCACTTATAAAGTCTGAATTATTGTGAATTTTTATATATATATATATTTTTTTATTTTTATTTTATTATAAATGCTAATTTCTACATAATTTTATGCTAATTTTCTAAAAGAAAAATGGAAAAAGGCAAATAGGAAAAATGAAAAAGAGGGAAAAGAAATGAAAGGGAACCAAACGGAATAAAAAGAATAAAAAGAAGAAGCAGGAAAAAGACCCTATAAGAATAATAATACCGACTAGATATAGTGAGACCATTTTGGTAAACTTTGCATATCTATATATATTTGATATGTAGTGAAATATTGAATTTCAAAGGGATAACTATTCTCCCTCCCCCCCTCCCCCCCCCCCTCCTCTCCCCCCCCCCCCTTCTCATTCCTCTCCTCTCCTCCCTCCCCTTCCCCCCCTCCCCCCTCCCCCCCCCCCCTTTTTCCTTATTATTAATATTATTTTTATTATTATCGTTATATTTACGGCATAATATAATTGTAAATTGAAGAGGCGGTACAGTATAAGAATTTATCTGGCATAAAAATTTCTAGTTACTCCCTCTTCATACATGGAATTTAATCTTTGTTAAGTCTGATGACTACTGCCTCGTTATTCTTATAGGGTCTTTTTCCTGCTTCTTCTTTTTATTCTTTTTATTCCGTTTGGTTCCCTTTCATTTCTTTTCCCTCTTTTTCATTTTTCCTATTTGCCTTTTTCCATTTTTCTTTTAGAAAATTAGCATAAAATTATGTAGAAATTAGCATTTATAATAAAATAAAAATAAAAAAAAATATATATATATATAAAAATTCACAATAATTCAGACTTTATAAGTGATTTGATAAGGCTTGGATGCGGTTTTGCCTGGTGTAAATGTGCATATTTTTCTCTGCACATGTTACCTTGGATGATCAACCTGGGTGCCCTGCAGCCGATTGTTTGGGACATGTGGTGGGACAGCAAGGCGCCTGCTGCCTATACCCCATGGGCCCGATATTCGGTTGTTGTGGCGTCTGGATTGGATCTCTATGGAGTGTGCAGAGTTTAATTACGCGCACTTCTGCGATTACTTTCTGGAAGCCGCGCCTCCGGACCATGGAAGGGATGGGAGGTAGGACTCTCTCCTGCGCATGCCCCGGCTGGCGTGGTTGGCGGATGTGGCGCGCATTGCTCTACCCAGCATGCACGAGTGATGACGTTACCTTCATCACCACCATGTGACCTCCCCCACCCAATGGATTACTTACATACGGCATGATTTGTATTGACGCTTGTACGCCGGAGATACAGCGTGATGGATTGGCTGGGTGATATCACATGGTGTTATGTGGCACCGCATTTAAGACAGGGAGGGAGCGCCCAAATACCACGCCCCCTTGAGAAAGCGGACTGCGAAACACGTGTCGGGGAGCTGTCCAGGTGGTCCACTCCCACTATGGGTAACTAAACAAACTTATTGAATTTAATCTTTCAAACTGCTTGATCGGTTTCTGCATATGAGTGTTATTATGTACTGATCGTATTAATGACCTGGCTTGGGCTGTGTGTGCTGTGCACCTGACACCCTGGAGACAGAGGGTTTCCTTTGATTCCACTCCCTTTTCCATCTGGGATTGAGGTGACATATGCGCAGCGCGCAGGCCATTGTTCGGGATATAAAATGAACAGCAGGGGATTAGGGCTATAATCTGAAACACTCCTGTTCATCCACTGGCGCTGTGAATGTTTAAATACCATTTATGTGGGCAATTAGATAACTTTATATATAAAAATAACACTTGGAGATTTAATCTAAGGTGTTTCTTTCACTGCTACCATTGTTTGATAAAGAAACAACAAAGAGCCAGCACCAATGTGCACTAAGGCATCAAATATTCCAAACTGCATTATAAAAATTTTTTTTTTTTTTTTTTTTTTTGAGATTTTTGGCAAAAAATTGCAATTTCTTGAGCTGCTTCGCCACGTCACGGCAAATCTCATTTGAAGCAGTCCTACACTAAAATATTTTTATAAAATGTGCCATGCGGCCTCACATATAAATAGCAGAACTGCTCTCAGCAGCACTCACCTGGTCTATTGCAGTCCCGTACCCATGACTGAGTCATGGCTGTGGGCGGGACAGGTCCAAGCAAATGCTGCATGAAGTATATATATAGCCTGTGGACAAAGCCTGATGACCCAATGTGAACAGTCACCAAACGCCAAAATCTATACAGATGGAATACATCCCAAATTGGGGTGCATAGCAAGGTGGAGGTCAACCACCGACCAATTCAACAAAGAAACAACAAAGAGCCAGCACCAATGTGCACTAAGGCATCAAATATTCCAAACTGCATTATAAAATTTTTTTTTTTTTTTGAGATTTTTGGCAAAAAATTGCAATTTCTTGAGCTGCTTCGCCACGTCACGGCAAATCTCATTTGAAGCAGTCCTACACTAAAATATTTTTATAAAATGTGCCATGCGGCCTCACATATAAATAGCAGAACTGCTCTCAGCAGCACTCACCTGGTCTATTGCAGTCCCGTACCCATGACTGAGTCATGGCTGTGGGCGGGACAGGTCCAAGCAAATGCTGCATGAAGTATATATATAGCCTGTGGACAAAGCCTGATGACCCAATGTGAACAGTCACCAAACGCCAAAATCTATACAGATGGAATACATCCCAAATTGGGGTGCATAGCAAGGTGGAGGTCAACCACCGACCAATTCAACAAAGAAACAACAAAGAGCCAGCACCAATGTGCACTAAGGCATCAAATATTCCAAACTGCATTATAAAAATTTTTTTTTTTTTTGAGATTTTTGGCAAAAAATTGCAATTTCTTGAGCTGCTTCGCCACGTCACGGCAAATCTCATTTGAAGCAGTCCTACACTAAAATATTTTTATAAAATGTGCCATGCGGCCTCACATATAAATAGCAGAACTGCTCTCAGCAGCACTCACCTGGTCTATTGCAGTCCCGTACCCATGACTGAGTCATGGCTGTGGGCGGGACAGGTCCAAGCAAATGCTGCATGAAGTATATATATAGCCTGTGGACAAAGCCTGATGACCCAATGTGAACAGTCACCAAACGCCAAAATCTATACAGATGGAATACATCCCAAATTGGGGTGCATAGCAAGGTGGAGGTCAACCACCGACCAATTCAACAAAGAAACAACAAAGAGCCAGCACCAATGTGCACTAAGGCATCAAATAATCCAAACTGCATTATAAAAATTTTTTTTTTTTTTTTTTTTGAGATTTTTGGCAAAAAATTGCAATTTCTTGAGCTGCTTCGCCACGTCACGGCAAATCTCATTTGAAGCAGTCCTACACTAAAATATTTTCTTTGTTGAATTGGTCGGTGGTTGACCTCCACCTTGCTATGCACCCCAATTTGGGATGTATTCCATCTGTATAGATTTTGGCGTTTGGTGACTGTTCACATTGGGTCATCAGGCTTTGTCCACAGGCTATATATACTTCATGCAGCATTTGCTTGGACCTGTCCCGCCCACAGCCATGACTCAGTCATGGGTACGGGACTGCAATAGACCAGGTGAGTGCTGCTGAGAGCAGTTCTGCTATTTATATGTGAGGCCGCATGGCACATTTTATAAAAATATTTTAGTGTAGGACTGCTTCAAATGAGATTTGCCGTGACGTGGCGAAGCAGCTCAAGAAATTGCAATTTTTTGCCAAAAATCTCAAAAAAATTTTTATAATGCAGTTTGGAATATTTGATGCCTTAGTGCACATTGGTGCTGGCTCTTTGTTGTTTCTTTGTTGAATTGGTCGGTGGTTGACCTCCACCTTGCTATGCACCCCAATTTGGGATGTATTCCATCTGTATAGATTTTGGCGTTTGGTGACTGTTCACATTGGGTCATCAGGCTTTGTCCACAGGCTATATATACTTCATGCAGCATTTGCTTGGACCTGTCCCGCCCACAGCCATGACTCAGTCATGGGTACGGGACTGCAATAGACCAGGTGAGTGCTGCTGAGAGCAGTTCTGCTATTTATATGTGAGGCCGCATGGCACATTTTATAAAAATATTTTAGTGTAGGACTGCTTCAAATGAGATTTGCCGTGACGTGGCGAAGCAGCTCAAGAAATTGCAATTTTTTGCCAAAAATCTCAAAAAAATTTTTATAATGCAGTTTGGAATATTTGATGCCTTAGTGCACATTGGTGCTGGCTCTTTGTTGTTTCTTTGTTGAATTGGTCGGTGGTTGACCTCCACCTTGCTATGCACCCCAATTTGGGATGTATTCCATCTGTATAGATTTTGGCGTTTGGTGACTGTTCACATTGGGTCATCAGGCTTTGTCCACAGGCTATATATACTTCATGCAGCATTTGCTTGGACCTGTCCCGCCCACAGCCATGACTCAGTCATGGGTACGGGACTGCAATAGACCAGGTGAGTGCTGCTGAGAGCAGTTCTGCTATTTATATGTGAGGCCGCATGGCACATTTTATAAAAATATTTTAGTGTAGGACTGCTTCAAATGAGATTTGCCGTGACGTGGCGAAGCATCTCAAGAAATTGCAATTTTTTGCCAAAAATCTCAAAAAAATTTTTATAATGCAGTTTGGAATATTTGATGCCTTAGTGCACATTGGTGCTGGCTCTTTGTTGTTTCTTCATTGTTTGATTCAGGAAGTGCTGGGAGCTCCATAAGTGATATCCCCTGTGTTCACTTATATGTGGTTATGGTTTGAACAGTGTTATAAAATGGACCCCATGGACTAGCTTTAGTTCTGTGTTTACTGTTTTTTACTGGGATCAATCTACTATAATATTGAGCACAATATTTTATAATATATATTTTTTGGAAAAGAAATATTTTGTTGTTGAATAAAAAAATAAAAAAATAAAAATATGCATAATTTGATACTGACTCATGTCCGTTATATTTTGAAGCTGTTGTTGGAGTCTTAAAGGTATCTCAAAAGATGGGTTTATTGAACTTTTGTATTGTAGAGTCAGAGCACTGGTAGCACGTCTACAACTGCATCATCAGCCACCACTCTGCCTCTGAGCACTAGTCGGGGGGGCTCAGCAGGTCGCATGCCCTCTAAGCCTTGCCTAGCCTGGTCCTTTTTTGACATAGAAAAAGATCGCCCAAATTATGTGATATGTAAAATTTGTCGTGGGTCTGTTAGTAGAGGTCAAAACCTCAGCAGTTTGACAACTTCTTCCATGAATCGTCACATGAATAAATATCATATGTCCCAGTGGGAAGCTCACCGTGCTGCAATGCGGCCTAGCGGAGCGAACCATCCACGGCCTGCCCCTTCCAGTGCATCCGCGCGCTCTTCATCTTCTAGGACTGTGGGGACAGCGGTCACACCTGGTTTTCCACGCACAACTTCCACCACTGTAACCGCAACAGGCAGTTTGCTTGGTAGGTCGTCAGTTGGTTTGGAAGGGGAAACAAGTACGTGTGTACAGCTCTCTCAGACATCGATAGCACCAACATTGGATGAAGGCAACATCATGTCTCCGCCTGCACTTTCCTCACAAAGCTGCATTTTTACAGGGACACCCTACTCAACACCGTCTCCACACAGCAGCCAGATCTCTGTCCCTCAGATGTGGACAAATAAAAGGCCATTTCCTGCGACCCATGACAAAGCTAAGAGGTTGACTTTATCCCTCTGTAAGCTCTTGGCTACCGAAATGCTGCCTTTCCGCCTGGTGGACACACAGGATTTTAGAGACCTTATGTCTGTCGCTGTGCCCCAGTACCAGATGCCCAGTCGCCACTACTTCTCTAAGAAAGGTGTGCCCACGCTACACCAGCATGTCGCACACAACATCACTGCTTCCTTGAGAAACTCTGTGTGTGAACAGGTGCATTTCACCACCGATACTTGGACCAGTAAGCATGTACAGGGACGTTACATGTCGCTGACTGGGCACTGGGTAACTATGGTGATAGATGGTGAAGGGTCTGCTGCACAAGTCTTGCCATCCCCACGACTTGTGTGTCAATCCTCTGTCTGTCCAAGTTCTGCCACTGCTTCTGCCTCCTCCACCTCATCTGGGTCCTCCACCTCCGCCCCAAGCCTGCCTGGTCAGGCCACCAGCGTTCTCACTGCGCAGAAGGAATCACACACCCCTCATTACTATGCTGGCAGCAGAGCGCAACGGCATCAGGCGGTCTTTAGCTTGACATGTCTTGGAAATAGAAGTCACACAGCGACTGAGTTGTGGTCAGCTCTGCTGTCCGAGTTTAATAAATGGTTGTCTCCACTCAACCTGCAGCCTGGTAAGGCCGTGTGCGACAATGCTGCAAACCTGGGTGCGGCCCTTTGCCTGGGCAAGGTGACACACGTACCTTGTATGGCTCACGTGTTGAACCTTGTTGTCCAGCAATTTTTAACACACTATCCCGGCCTAGATGGCCTTCTGACCAGGGCACGAAAACTGTCTGCTCACTTCCGCCATTCAAGCGCCGCAGCTGAGCGACTTGCATCGCTCCAGAAGTCTTTCGGCCTGCCGGTTCATCGGCTGAAATGCGATGTGGCGACACGCTGGAATTCGACTCGCCACATGTTACAGTGACTGTGGCAGCACCGCCGAGCCCTGGTGCAATACGTCATGACGTATAGCCTGGGCCAACGAGAAGCAGAGGTGGGGCAGATCACCCTGATGGAGTGGTCTCAGATCAAGGACCTATGCACCCTTCTGCAGAGTTTCGACATGGCGACGAATATGTTTAGCGCTGACAATGCCATTATCAGCATGACAATTCCAGTCATTTACATGCTGGAGCACACGCTAAACACTATTCGGAGTCAGGGGGTGGGACAACAGGAAGGGGAGGAACTACAGGAGGATTCATATGCGCAAGACACAACAACATCACCAAGGTCCAGACGTTCATCATCACCAACGCGGCAGGCATGGGACCATGGGGGAAAGGGATCAACAAGGGCGCATGGTAAGAGGCGAAATGTTGAGGAAGGTGCAGGAGAACATGAAGAAATGGAGGATGAACTGTCCATGGACATGGAAGACTCAGTGGATGAGGGAGACCTTGGTCGAATTTCAGTTGAAAGAGGTTGGGGGGAGATGTCAGAGGAAGAAAGAACGGTTAGCACCTCTATGCCACAAACACATCGTGGACTTGGTCCGCATGGCTGTGCAAGACACATGAGTGCTTTCTTGCTGCACTACCTCCAACATGACCCTCGTATTGTCAAAATTAGAAGTGATGATGACTACTGGCTTGCCACACTATTAGATCCCCGGTACAAGTCCAAATTTTGTGACATAATTCCAGCCATAGAAAGGGACGCACGTATGCAGGAGTATCATCAGAAGCTGTTACTCGATCTTAACTCGGCTTTTCCACCAAACAACCGTGCAGGTGCAGGGAGTGAATCTCCCAGTTGTAACTTGACAAACATGGGACGGTCTCGTCATCTTCAACAGTCTACCCGTACCAGTAGCACCGTATCTGGTGCTGGTAACAGCAATTTTATGGAATCTTTTCATAATTTTTTTAGACCCTCCTTTGCAAGGCCAACAGAGACAACAAGTCTAACACATAGTCAACGGCTGGAGAGGATGATACAGGAGTATCTCCAAATGAACATCGATGCCATGACTTTGCAAATGGAGCCTTGCTCATTTTGGGCTTCAAATCTTGAAAAATGGCCAGAGCTCTCCACTTACGCCTTGGAGATTTTGTCATGTCCAGCTGCCAGCGTTGTCTCTGAACGTGTCTTCAGTGCTGCTGGGTGTGTGCTGACAGATAAGCGCACGCGTCTGTCCAGTGACAATGTGGACAGACTAACGTTCATCAAAATGAACAAGTCATGGATCCACAAGGAATTTACTACCCCTGTGTCATCCTGGGGAGAGTAAATGCTTGTGGATTTGGAATGTGCTTGATGCAAATCAAAACATCCTGTTTGCAACTAGGGCACAACTGCTGCCACTGAATGGGTGGGTGTGTGTGGGGAACAATTTTTGGAAAAAAAGGGAGACTCCGCTTGGAGTAACCCTTGCTTACATTGTTTTTAAAAATGATCCAAGATGAACAGAGCTGGGATCAGGAAAGACTTTGCTACCTACCCCGGTGTCATCCTGGGGACGGTTAAGTATGGCGTATTTTTGAATGTGCTTGATGCAAATCTAGCTGTGAAGTGTACATCTAGGGCACAACTGCTGCCACTGAAGGGGTGGGTGTGTGTGTGGCCCAATTTTTGGAAAAAAGGAGACTCCGCTTGGAGTCACCTTGCGGTGTTTTACATGATTTTAGAAGGGCGTGTCATGCCTATATCTGTGTCTCCCCCTCTTTTTTCTTGTCCAGCTCTTTTGTTTTCGCATGAGTATATGTCCTTGTCACTTTCCCATGTGTTTGTGTTGTGTTGTGAGTTGTTTGTCACCTTTTGGACACCTTTGAGGGTGTTTTCTAGGTGTTTTTCTGTGTTTGTGAATGCCTGCCATTGTTTCCTATGCGGTTCGAGTTCGGTTCGTCGAACGTTCGACGAACCGAACTCGAACGGGACGTCCGTTCGGCGAACCGAACTCGAGCCAAACCGCGACCGGTTCGCTCATCTCTAGTAACCTGTCCTGGTTCTGTTTGAAGACTTCCATTGAAGGAGAACTCCCCACCTCTTGTGGTAACCTGTCCAAGCTCTGTTTGAAGACTTCCATTGAAGGACAACTCACCACCTCTCATCGCAGCATGTCCAATCTGTGCTTTAAGACTTCCATTGAAGGAGAACTCACCACCTCTCATGGTGGCCTTTTCATCCTCTGCTTGAAGACTTCCATTGAAGGAGAACTCACCACCTCTCATGGTGGCCTTTTCATCCTCTGCTTGAAGACTTCCATTGAAGGAGAACTCATCACCTCTCATGGTGGCCTGTTCAGCCTAAACTTGAAGAAATACATTGAAGGAGAACTCGCCACTTCTCATGGTGGCCTGTTCAGCCTCTGCTTGCAGACTGTTCTACTCATTGATCATCCTCCCTGTCAATTTTTTTTTAATATCTAATCTGTGTCGTCTACCATTACCTTACAGATAGCCTAAATTATTAGAACTGTTAGGAACAAAGGGCTAATATTTGTGAAAACAATGATTGTATGAATGAACCTGAACCTTAACAGATTGAGCACTAAATTGCAAAGTAAATACAAAACTGGCAAAAGGTTAAAACAATTTTACAATACCATGTGCTGGAAGGTGTTTGTATCCAGGCTCCATATGAACCCTCTGGTTTTGCAAAGGCCAATTGTTGAATCACACCTGTCAAAAAAGACCACAAATTCATTGTTAAAATCAAGCACAAGAGTGTTCTTCAGGGGCTGGACATGCAGGTCATAAATAAAGTTTAACACCCCTAAGGGCTATGCGCATATATGTTTTTCAATCGTACAGACCATTTTTGTGTAACGGTATAATGCCTCCACGGGAATTATTTTTTCTAGCAAAGAGCACCTACACGTCAGTATAGAATCATAGAATGGTAGAGTTGGAAGGGACCTCAAGGGCCATCGGGACCAACCCCCTGTGAGTGCAGGTTTTCTTAAATCATCCCAGATATGTTTATGCAGTTTCTCCTTGAAGGTTTGCATTGATGGAGAGCTCACCACCTCCCGTGATAACATGTTCCACTCTCTGACTGCCCTCACTACCTCCCGTGGTCACCTTTTCCACTCTCTGACTGTCATCACTGCCTCCCGTGGTCACCTGTTCCACTCCCTGACTGTCCTCACTACCTCCTGTGGTCACCTATTCCACTCCCTGACTGCCCTCACTACTCCTGTGGTCACCTGTTCCACTCCCTGCCTGCCCTCACTACCTCCTGTGGTCACCTGTTCCACTCCCTGACTGCCCTCACTACCTCCTGTGGTCACCTGTTCCACTCCCTGACTGCCCTCACTACCTCCTGTGGTCACCTGTTCCACTCCCTGACTGCCCTCACTACCTCCTGTGGTCACCTGTTCCACTCTCTGACTGCCCTCACTACCTCCTGTGGTCACCTGTTCCACTCCCTGACTGCCCTCACTACCTCCTGTGGTCGGCTGTTCCACTCTGACTGTCCTCACAACTTTCCGTGGTAGCCTGTTCCACTCCCTGACTGCCCTCACTGTCAGAAAGGTTTCCTAATGTCTAATATGAATCCCCTCCCTTTTAGGTTCATCCCATTGCTTATTGTGTTTCCTTGTGCTAATGAGAATAGGGTGGATCCCTCCGCAATGTGACAACCTTTCAGATATTTGTAGACCGCTATTAAGTCTCCTTTCAGCCTTCCCTTTTGCAAACTAAACATTCCTAGTTCTTTTAGCCGGTCGTCATAGGACATGGTTTGCAGACCTTCTACCATCTTGGTTGCTCTTCTTTGGACTTGCTCCAATATATCGATATCTTTCTTGAATTGGGGCGCCCAGAACTTTATCCAGTATTCCAGGTGGGGTCTGACCAGGGCAGAGTATAGAGGAATAATTACCTCTCTTGATCTAGATTCAATGCTTGTCTTGATACATCCCAGAATTTTGTTGGCCTTTTTAGTTGCAGGTCCACACTGTTGGCTCATGTTGAATCTAGGATCTACTATTATACCCAAGTCCTTTTCCCCGGTGCTATCACCTAGTTCTATTCCTCCCTACTATTTATGCTTTTTACATTTGTGCTCCCAGATGTAGGACTTTGCATTTGTCCCTGTTAAACACCATTCTGTTCTCCTCGGCCCATTGTTCGAATGTCTAGATCCTTTTGAATACGCCCTCTTTCCTCTCTAGTGTTCCTCCTCCTATCTTAGTATAATTTCTGAATTTTATGCGTTTCCAAGAAATTCCGTTGTCCAGATCATTTATCATAGAAAGGTAGAGTAATGGACTTCAAGGGCCATCGGGTCCAACTCCCTGCGAGTCAAGTATATACCCAGACCATCTTGTAGACAGTGTATTTGGAATCTATTTGCTAAAAAGGAAGCTATAAACAGGAAATGACCTATCATTTATACCAGGTTTTGTGTTATATGTATAAAAAATAATATTTTATTTCATATCACATTTCTTGGAATTTCACACCGGCACCTGGTGATTTTTTAGACCTTACTTCCCATCTTTTTCAGGATGTTTTCATCCAGGCTCCATATTATCAAAGGCAGGATTACAAAGACTGATAACACCCAGATACACAAATTATTACACAGGATCCACCAATCACAAAAGGCGATATCACAGCTGACCCTGATCACCCTTCTTTCACAATGACCATTTTAGCCACTGTACATGTGTTGTTTCCTAAAACCACAGGAATTAAGAGTCTAGAAAAGTCCTAGAAAACAGTGTGAATATTGCAAAATTAATTCCGTTTTTCATTTTTGTTTTTTGCTCCCCTTCTAATGAGCGCCGTAACTTTTATTTTTCCCAGCAATATTGCCATATGAGGGCTCAATTTTTGCGGGAAAAGTTGCACTTTTAAATACCATGAGTTTTACCATATAGTTTACTGGAAAACAGCAAAATAATTCCAAGTGCGGAAAAATTGCAAAAAAAAGTGTGATTGCACGATTGTTTTGGGAGTATTTTATTCATTGTGTTCCCTTTATGGTAAAACTGATGTGTGGGTCTGATGCCTCGGGTTGGTATGAGTTCAGAGATACCAAATATGTATAGGTTTACTTTTATCTAAAGGGTTAAAAAAAAGAAGAAGTTTGTCCAAAAAAAGTGGTGCACATTTTGCACTAATTTCCGTGACCCGTAGCATTTTTATTTTACAGGATATGGGGCTCAGTGACGGCTTATCTTTTGCATCTTGAGCTGACATTTTTAATGGTACCAGTTTTGCAAAAATGTTACGTTTTGATCGCCTGTTATTGCATTTTGCGCAAAATTTGCGACGATCAAAAAGCGTAATTTTGGTGTTTGGAATGTTTTTGCCGCTACGCCGTTTACCGATCAGGTTAATTGATTTTATATTTTGATAGCTTGGGCATTTCTGAATGTGGCAATACCAAAAATGGGGGGGGTGAGTTGAACTTTTAGGTTTTTTATTTCCTAGGGGACTAAAAGGATTATCAGTCTGATTGATGATTGATTTCTGTTGATCAGAGCTGCACAGCTCTGATCAGCAGAAATGCTGAGTTCTTGTTACAGCCGCTGCTCTGTCGGCTGTAACAAGGAATATGTTATGATAGTAACTGGAGTCATTATATAGCTTGTCACTACCATGGTAACCATCGGCTACCTGTGATTGCATCACGGGGCCTCCGATGGTGGCGGGATAAGGCGATTTCCCTGCTGCAGCCATTTAAATCACTCTGTCACATTTTGAAAGCGCAATCTAAGGGGTTAACAGGCGTGGGTGGATCGCGGATCCACCTGTGCCTGTTAGCCACACCATGTTTACTGTTCAAATCAGCAGGGATCACTGACAGCTTACTGCAGCAGCTGGCGGTGATCATCCCTTCATGATTTAGGATGTACCGGAACGTCCTCAGTCATGAAGGTGTTTTAAACAGTTGGTCACTTTCTGATAATAGCTTCCCTTATAAAAGCAGTAATCTTTATAGGAATTATCCAGGAATGTGATATAGATAGCCCATCTTTTTATCTTTTGAAGAAGTCATTAAAGGGAACCTGTCATCAGATTTGGTGACTATAAGCTGCGTCCACCACCAGTGGGCTCTTATATACAGCATTTTAACATGCTGTATATAAGAGCCCAGGCCGCTGTGTAGAAAGTAAAAATCACTTTATAATACTCCCCTAAGGGGCGGTGCGGTGCAGACTGGTCAGATGGGTGTCTTCGTTCTCCGGTCCTGCGCCTCCTCTTTCGGCCATCTTAGTCCTCCTTGTTCTGAAGCCTCGGTGCATGACGCGTCCTACGTCATCCATACTCGCCGGCAATGAGGTCCTGCACAGGCACACTTTGATCTGCCCAGAGCAAGACACATTAAAGTATTGTAGTGCGCTTGCGCAGAACCTCAATGCCAGCTAGAGTGCATGACGTAGGACGCGTAATGCACCCTGGCTTCAGAAGAAGGAGGATAAAGATGGCCAAAAGAGGAGGCTCCGGACCGGAGAACGGAGACACCCATCCGACCGGTCTGCACTGCACCGCCTCTTAGGTGAGTTTTATAAAGTGATTTTTATGTTCTACACAGTGGCCTGGGCTCTTATATACAGCATTCTAACATGTTGCATATAAGAGGCCACTGGTGGTTGTCGCAGCTTAAAGTCGTCAAATCTGGTGAAGGGTTCCCTTTAATGTTTAATTTAGCCATCTAACTTTTTGGACCTCTACTCATGACCTGACGTGTTTTAATCAATATACAGAACATTTTTGTGTCTCTGACTTTAGAAATCGCTATGTGCCATCAAAGGTTAAATTAAAATAATAAAAATTTCAATAGGACAATAGCTCCATTTTGTTAGGTTTAGGGTTTATCATGAGAAGCTTCAAAAAAATTGGTCCTGGAAGCTAAGTCGAAATAAATGTGACCATGAGATAATTTCAGCTAACATAGACTCAGTAATACTTACAATTCAACATGGAAGAACTTAGTCTCTATACTGCTCTCATCGGTTTAAAAATGACTTCATAAATGGGCTCTGGGTTTGTTCTCTGAATTTTTGATTTAGACAAATGTTTTTTTTCTCATGTAAACTATATTTTCTAGTAAACATCTTAGAAAATAAATAGAACATCTTACCATTTTTGATGAACTGGATGGCCTGCTCCCTCCGCTGTAGTCCTACTCTTTCCCATTGGTTGCTGTAATCCAAGTACTGTGTGGCTATCAGGGGACTTGTCATACTCATCATGTTTTGCTCTCCACATCCACCAGGGGCACTGATCAGGTGGTTCAGGTTGACACCATCAATGGATTTCTCCACCATTTCGCCAACTGGGTCTCCTGGATGATATGAACATATAAGGCGATGTGATCAGCCAGAAACTGTTTTTGATGAGCGGATCTTTTGAAATTCAAATTTGCCAACTTTGTCAAATTTTGCCAAAGAATTTAATTTGGAGAAAAAAAAACCCCCACAAATCTCAATACTAAAAAGGTTGCATTTGCTAGAAAAATATACGTGGGAAAGAGGAAAGCGACAGGATCCCACTGACTATTACAGCCTATACACTGCAGAAAAAAGAAAGAGGACTTGGCTAACTATAAGAGCTTACATTCTACAGGAGAGAGAGGACATTACTGATCAAAAGAGGTTAAACTCTACAGGAGAGAGAGGACATTGCTGATCATAAGAGCTTTCACCCTACAGGAGAGAGAGAGAAATGACCACATTGATCATTACATCCTACACTTTGCAGGAGAGAGAAAGAGAAGGGACCCTGCTAACTATAGGAAATTACACTCCACAGAGAAGATAAAAAGAGGAAGAGGCAAATGACCCTAATTATCAAATGAGTCTCTATACTGCAGGGGAGAGAAATTCGCTGACCACAAGAACTTAAATTCTATAGGAGAGATAAAACAAGAGAGAAAGAGAGAGTAACCCTCTGACCACAAGAGCTTAGACTATACAGAAGATAGAGAGAGGAACTCTCTGATTATAAGAGCTTATACTCTATGGGAGAGAGAGAAGACCCCGCTAACCATAAGTGCTTACACTCTACAGGAGAAAGATAGGACCCCGCTGACCATAAGAGCTTACACTCTACAGATGAAAGAGAGGACCCGGCTGACCATATCTGGTTATACTCTAAAGGAGAAAGATAGGACCCCCTCTGACCATAACTGGTTATACTCTACATGAGAAAGAGAGGACCCCGCTGACCATAACCGCTTACACTCTACAGGTGAGAAAGAGACAGGACCCCGCTGACCATTACCGCTTACACTCTACAGGTGAGAAAGAGACAGGACCCCGCTGACCATTACCGCTTACACTCTACAGATGAAAGAGAGGACCCTGCTGACCATAACTGGTTACACTCTAAAGGAGAAAGATAGGACCCCCTCTGACCATAACCGCTTACACTCTACAGGTGAAAGAGAGGAACCTGCTGACAATAGCTGGTTACACTCTAAAGGAGAAAGATAGGACCCCCTCTGACCATAACTGGTTATACTCTACAGGAGAAAGAGAGGACCCCGCTGACCATAAGAGCTTACACTCTACAGAAGAGAAAAAAAGAAAAAGAATGATCATAAGAGCTTACGGGCTACAGTACAAATAGACAGACAAGACCTCGCTGACCAAAAGATCTTACACTCTACGGGAGAGATAAAAAGAGAAAGAGAGAGCGAGAGAGAGAGGACCCTACTGATCATAAGAGCTTATATGCTACAGGAGAGGAAGAATGAGAGAAGAACACGCTGACCTCAAGAGCTAACACTCTACAGAAGAGAGAGAGGACCCACTGACCACAAGAGCTTACACTCTACAGGAGAAAGACACAGAGGACCCTACTGATCATAAGAGCTTGTACTCTACAGGAGAGATAAAAAGAGAGAGAAAGGACCCCACTGATCATAAGAGCCTACCTTCTACAGGAGACAGAGGACCCCCTAACCATAAGAGCTTACACTCTACAGGAGAGTATCCCACTGATCATAAGAGCTTACACTCTACAGGAGAGAGAGAGGACTCCGCTGACCATTAGAGCTTACACTCTACAGGAGAGAGAGACAGGATCCTACTGACCATAACATTTTACACTCTACAGGAGAGAGAGGATCCCACTGACTATAAGAGCTTATACGCTGTTCTAAGGGGTGCACGCGTGTGCGGGGTGCTGCATGCGTGCCATCTTTTGCAAAGTGCCAACGTTGCTAAGTGCCTGGCAGTTATTTCAATGGCAGTTAGTCAGGGCAGGAGGCAGCAGGTAAACTAATCTTTGACACTCTGTTTCCACCATGACTATTATTTCCATCTCTATCATCCTATGTGCCTTTACTGTCCACTTTCACCGCCCTGTCCCCCCTCCATCACCACTCATCCACATCAACCCCTCTCTCCTCCCTTCTCCTATGTACAGTTCCCAGGCCCTTTTCACCTATCTGAATAACCTCAATCCTTCATGCTCCAGGGTATCACACAAAAAGACATGCCACACGTATAAAAACCATCTGACCTTTCTCCTTCTACTCCTACTTCTATCAGGTGATATCTCTCCTAATCCCGGTCCACCCCATGCTAACTTTACCCCTCCCCCACCTCCCATAGAAACCCTGATAATATTATTAACATTCCATGTACACCCTCACCACCCTCTTTTAATTGTACTCTCTGGAATCCACGGTCCGTATGTAACAAGCTTCCTTACATCCACAACCTCTTTCTCAATAACTCTCTTAACTTACTCGGCCTCACTGAAACCTGGATTCAGGATTCTGACACTGCTTCCCCTGCTGCCATCTCTCACGGTGGTTTACACTTTACCCATTCACCAAGAACTGGAAACAGACATGGTGGTGGAGTCGGCTTACTCCTGTCTCCACAATGCACTTTCCAGGTCATCCCCCCAGCTCCATAACTCTCATTCCCATCCTTTGAGGTTCACACCATCAGGCTCTTCCATCCCCTTCCCCTCAGAGTAGCTGTCATATACCGTCCACCAGGCTCACCCACCCAGTTCCTTGACCACTTTTCAGCCTGGCTGCCACACTTCATGTCCTCTGAATTGCCAACCCTCATCCTAGGAGACTTCAACATCCCCATGAACAGCCCCTCCTCCCCATCTGCATCCCAGCTTCTATCTCTCACCACCTCCCTTGGCCTCTCACAGCTCTCATCCTCTGAGACACATGAGGATGGTAACACCCTTGACCTGGTCTTTTTCCGCCTCTGCTCAATCTCTCACTTTGACAACTCACCTCTTCCCCTCTCTGACCACAACATCCTCTCCTTCAAGCTCACAAACCCTCGTCCGCCCCAGCACACTCCCACCTATCACACATTCAGAAACCTACAGGCCATTGACTCTCAGACACTTACAGACTCTCTACACTCATCACTGTCCCCTATCGCCTCACTTTCCTGTCCTAATCTGGCTGTAAAGCACTACAATGACACACTCAGAAGCACCCTGGACCAAGTAGCACCCCTCACCCTCAGAACCTCCAAATACCAAGTAAAACAATCTTGGCTCACATCACAAACTCGATTTCTCCAGCGATGCTCTAGAAGTGCCGAGCGCCTGGAGGAAATCCCGCACACCAGAAAACTTCATCCACTACAAATTCATGTTAAGGACCTACAACTCTTCCCTTCACCTCGCCAAACAGACCTACTTCACCACCCTTATCTCCTCACTAGCCAACAATCCAAAAAAGCTCTTTGACACCTTTCACTCCCTCTTCAGTGCCAAAGTACAGACCCCTATCACAGATCTTCATGCTGATGACCTAGCCTCGTATTTCACAGAGAAAATAGAAAACATCCGCCAAGAGATCAGCTCCCAGCCACTAAGCTTTGTGAATCCCATCCCTCCCCATATCCCATCCAGCTCACTTTCCACATTTGACCCAGTCACAGAGGAGGAAGTCTCCAGGCTCCTCTCTTCTTCTCGTCCTACCACTTGCCCTACTGATCCCTTCCCCTCACATCTTCTCCAGACACTCTCTCCGGTTCTCACCACTCACCTAACTAAAATCTTCAATCTCTCTCTCTCTCTTCTGGTATCTTCCCTTCCTCCCTCAAACACTCTATCATTACTCCATTATTAAAAAAAACCTTCCCTTGATCCGTCCTGCACAAGCAACTACAGACCAGTCTCCAATCTCTCCTTCATCTCTAAACTCTTGGAGCGCCTGGTCTACTCTCGTCTCACCCACTACCTTTCCGCTCACTCTCTTCTAGATCCTTTACAGTCTGGCTTCCGCCCTTTACACTCAACAGAAACTGCTCTTGTCAAAGTGACCAACGATCTATTAACAGCAAAACTTAACGGTGACCACTCTCTGCTTATTCTTCTTGACCTCTCTGCAGCCTTCGACACTGTTGACCACCATCTCGTTCTCTCTATGCTCCATTCTATCGGCCTAAAGGACACTGTTCTTTCCTGGTTCTCCTCCTATCTTTCTGGCAGCTCATTCAGCGTATAATTTGCTGCCTCCACATCTTCTCCTCTTCCTCTCACTGTTGGTGTTCCTCAAGGTTCAGTCCTTGGCCCTCTTCTTTTCTCCCTCTACATTGCCCCAATTGGAATGACCATCAGCAGATTTGGCTTCCAGTACCATCTTTATGCTGATGACACACAGCTATACACCTCATCGCCTGAGCTCATCCCCGCTGTATTACAGAACACAAGTGACTGCCTGACTGCAGTTTGCAATGTCATGTCTGCTCTCTATCTGAAACTTAACCTTTCCAAAACTGAACTTCTGCTTTTCCCTCCATCCTCCAACCTTCCTAAACCTGACATCTCCCTCTCTGTGTGTGGCACAATGATAAGTCCTAGGCCGCAGGCCCGCTGTCTGGGTGTTATACTTGACACTGATCTCTCCTTCACCTCCCACATACAATCTCTTGCCCGCTCCTGCCGCTTGCACCTCAAGAACATCTCTAGAATCCGCCCCTTTCTCACAATGGAAATGACAAAAACCCTCACCGTGGCCCTGATCCACTCTCGCCTTGACTACTGTAACTCTCTATTAATTGGTCTCCCCCTAACTAGACTCTCCCCTCTACAGTCCATCCTTAATGCAGCAGCCAGGGTCACCTATCTGGCTAACCGCTACTCGGATGCCTCTGCTCTTTGCCAGTCATTGCACTGGCTGCCCATATATCACAGGATCCAATTCAAACTGCTTGTTCTCACCCACACAGCTCTCCACAGTGCAGCACCCTCCTACATCTCCACCCTCCTCTCTGTCTATCACCACAAAGCTCTCCACAGTGCGGAACCCCCTACATCTCCACCCTCCTCTCTGTCTATCATCCCACCCGTTCTCTACGCTCTGCAAATGACTTTCGACTAACATCAACACTAATCCGAACCTCCCACTCCCGGATCCAAGACTTCTTCCGAGCTGCACCAAACCTCTGGAACGCTCTACCCCAAGAAGTTAGGACAAATCACAACTTACTCAGCTTCAGACGCTCCCTAAAAACGCATCTTTTTAGGGCGGCCTATCACACTCCCTAGCCAAACTAATTTCACCTAATCCCTCTACAACTTCTCAGAACATAACCCCACGTCAAACTCCATGGCACCCAAATGCATCTCAAGGCTCTGGCCAACTGGTCCAGGAAGCCATTATCTATCCCCCACGAGATGGCTGGATTGTCATTGTAAATAAGCACTTGTACCTTGCCCCTCCCCCCACCTCATTGTAGATTGTAAGCTCTCACAAGCAGGGTTGCCATTTTTCCCTTTAAATATTGTATCTTCTATAATTGTTACTTGTTTGTATATGTTTATGTATATGATATGTATATGTATATGAGCCTCCTGAATTGTAAAGCGCTGCGGAATATGTTGGCGCTATAGAACTAAAGATTATTATTATTATTATTATTATACTCTACATGACAGAGAGAGGACCCCACTGACCATAAGTGCTTACACTCTACAGGAGAGAGAGGACCCGCTGACCATAAGAGCTTACACTCTACAGGAGAGAGAGAAAGGATCCCACTGACCATAAGAGCTTATACTCTACAGGACAGAGAGAAGACCTCACTGACCATAAGAGCTTATACTCTACAGGACAGAGAGAAGACCTCACTGACCATAAGAGCTTACACTCTACAGGAGAGAGAGAAGACCTCACTGACCATAAGAGCTTACACTCTACAGGAGAGAGAGAAAGGACCCCACTGACCATAAGAGTATATACTGAACAGGAGAGATAGACTTACCCAGTGACTCTGAAGATAGAAAAAGATTCTGCTATCTAAATTGTGCACCAATTGGAACCACTGATCTGTGATGACCCAGGTACTGACCACCACTGTATAAGATGGCACAGCTGCAGGGCATTATGGGTATGACGCTGATGCAACAGCATTGTGGGAAGTTTTGCCTGCCAAGCTTTTTTTTTTGCAAACCACAAATTGAATTTCAAAATGTCTGAATTCACGTGAAAACGCAAATTTCAGGAAATTGGATCCTAACTCGATCATCCACTCATCTCTACCTAATAGATTTATATAATAGTAAGGAAAGATGATCAGCACGCACCTTGGATGGTAAGAATGGTATCCACATTTGTGTTGGGGACGATATTTTTCGGATCTACTGTTGTGACCCGTTCTTCTTGCACTCCACCTTTATCAGAATTAAAAATTAGAACAGATTCAAAACAGTATTAAGATGTAACAATAAATATTTAAAAAAAGCCATTATATAGAGGTCACAAATATCACTTTCATGGAAAAAAATAGGACCCGCTTCTATGCGAATGGGATATCAACGTCACCGAATACAATGTACAAACCTTTTCCTTGTGGCTCCAAGACAACTGATTTTACGGCCTGTACCAAACGTCTTCCTTCTGGCTATAGATAAGACAAGAAAGTAAAATTAAATTAATTCATACTGTGTATAAGAGCCTAGGCCGCTGTATATAAAAGCCCAGGCCGCTGTATATAAAAGCCCCAGCCGCTGTGTAGAGAGTAACAATCACTTTATAATACTCACCTAAATGGTCGGTGCGGTGCAGACTGGTTGGATGGGTGTCTCTGTTCTCCAGTACCGGCACCTCCTCTTTCAGCCATCTTTGTCCTCCTTCTTCTGAAGCCTCGGTGCATGACGCATCCTACATCATCCATACTCGTCGGCATTGCGGTCCTGCGCAGGCGCACTTTGTTCTCAGGGCAGATCAAAGTATTATAGTGCGCCTGCGCGGAACCTCAATGCCAGCCTGTGTGGATGACGTAGGACGTGTCATGCACCGAGGCTTCAGAAGAAGGAGGACAAAGATGGCCGAAAGAGGAGGCGTGGGTACCGGAGAAAGGAGACAACCATCCAACTAGACTTCAGCCCACCGAACATTTAGGGGAGTATTATAAAGTGATTTTTACGTTCTACACAGCTGCCTGGGCTCTTATATATAGCATGTTAGAATGCTGTATATAAGAGCCCACTGGTGGTGGTCGTAGTTATAGTCGCTAAATCTGGTCACAGGTTCCCTTTAAGAATCATGACATGCTTCTTTTCTTTAAGGGCCAGCAAACCCTAATCCGTAAGTGCATCTCAGGTCAGCTGAGAGGCTGCAGGTATTTAAGAAACTTCCCCCTTATGGAAAGTGCCTGGGCAGTGCTAGTTGTCAAGTCCCTTAGTGCTGCTGCTGACATTGGTTAATATTTCAGTGCTGTGTCAGTTTGCTGATCTGCTGCTGTCACTACCATACACATCGGCCGGCTTACACGATACCGGTCTGTGAATGTATGCACACAGGTTGCTGTGGCTGAATCATTCTTGACAATCCATCCATACATCCTGGACATGTAGCGCCCCTGAATATATCAGGGTGCTACAGGGAACTGCATCCCCTCCAAGGGATGCAGGGCCTACCCCCCATGGTTCCAGGTTCCACTCAGTGATGCTGCTACCACCCGCACCACAAATCCCAATCAGCACCCCACACCAGGGCTGGACAAACAAACCAGTTGGAGGTCTAAGCTGGAATAGGGCCACCCACTTAGGGTTCAGGCAGACTGGTGGGAGGGAACAAGTCAGAGAAGTGAGAGCCTTCAAAGAGTGAGGAGCTGGGGAGTTGTAGCTCCTGGGGAACTGGACTAGATTGGGTCGCAGACGGTAGTCTGGGACCGGAGGATGAGTCGGGGACCAGTCGCAGCGACTAGGGAAGGGTAAACAGACATAGTCTTGGAGGACTGTGACCACCAGCAAGCCCAATAACCGGACTGGTGCCGAGCACGGCGGGGTACAGAACCGTAGGTCAGGAGCAGGTTTATCCATCCTGATAGTTAACCTGTGGAGGACAGTGACTTTATCCCCAAGAGCTCAAAGATTGAAGGCATCAGCACAATGCGGGCGATAGGGCTTTCCATAAAAGGCAGCCCAACTAAAATCCCAAGTGCCAGCCATCAAGAGCACAGCTACACTACAAATAGTGAGCTGGGTCCCAACAGCTTCAAGCAAAGGGACCATCTACACACCTAAATTATGCACGGAGGTAGGCTCCAGATTACCAAGCAGCATCACTGGGAGCGGACACCTGGACGGGCTCCCCAAAACAGAAGTGGTATACAGAGACTTTTGGTTCACTTGTAGCGTGTGTGTGGTTACTTTGCAAAACATCATCCAGCACCATGACTACCTACAGTGAGTACCCTGCTCACTGCCTCCCATCCTCCCAGAGTCCAGGGCCTTCCCTACCAGCGGAGGGACTGACGGAGTACTGCTGATCCTCTGAGGCTGCCCTCTGCAAGCTGTTTACTAGCGCATGTATTTGCGGTGGCAGTAGAGAAGAGTCGGCGGCCGGTCAAGTTCGCTCCCCCAGGCAAGTGAACAGTACCTTTGGTCCAATGGACCCAATAATACAGTGCTCACTCCGCGAGCATAATAGCGGAGAGTCAAACTGGTCAATCATTGACTTCCATAATACTTTTTACTGGAGTTGAGGCCTTCTGAGCATCTGACCTGCTTGACT
Organism: Anomaloglossus baeobatrachus; assembly: GCF_048569485.1. Taxonomy (NCBI): domain Eukaryota; kingdom Metazoa; phylum Chordata; class Amphibia; order Anura; family Aromobatidae; genus Anomaloglossus; species Anomaloglossus baeobatrachus. Next base: position 666,949,507 of record NC_134356.1, on the reverse strand, counting down.
CGAGTAACGAGCGCTCGAGCATGGTAGTGTTCACTCATCATTACGAGTAACGAGCGCTCGAGCATGGTAGTGTTCACTCATCATTACGAGTAACGAGCGCTCGAGCATGGTAGTGTTCACTCATCATTACGAGTACTGAGCATTGTATGCTCTGTAACACGACCTTACTATTTGGAGTTTATACGTCCATGTGCATAGGGCATTAAGGTAAATCATGGCTTTAATATGTCAAAATCATTTCTCTATTTTACGCTCTGGAGACTACATCAACATTGAGAGACAGTCTCAGAAATTGTTACTTACCACGACCTTAATTTTTTTCTTCACTCCATCAGATACAAACTGCCCGGCGGCCTTCACCTCGATGTCATGCTCTCCCAAGGTTAGTGGCACAATAATAAATGTAGCAGCCACTGATGAGGTAGGTTGGATCTTATATTCTTGACGATACTTCTTTTTGGCAGTAGAAAAACTACAGAAATTCTCGTTGTACGTCCAATCTACACGAACCTAAACCAAAGAGGACAAGAGGACCAATTAAAGACTTAGGCGATGTATGGTTGAAATAATAAAGTAACTTTTTGTAGTTAAATTATCCTCTGGGCATTGAAAGTTATGATTTTTTTGTAAAATACATCGTAACCTTATATGGCTTACTTCTCACCCAAATTCTACACTGTCATGTTGCCTCGATGCCGGGATAAGCTGCTAAACAAAGTACATACAATATATTTAAACAATCTATCTAACCTCAGTGGTAAGGATCAAAGGTTCAGACACGAAAAGTCCCAAGTTTGAATGTAGTGGGAGGAGCAGTTAAAAGCAGCTTCTAAAGGAGCATGAACAGGTCATTGGAAACAGCACTGCATTATAGTGATTGTGAGGGAAAGATACAAAACAAGGTAGTGAAGTTTCATGATTCCTCTGTGCAAAGTATCTGGCATACTGGTGATGCCTTCCTGAACTACAGAGCCAGCAGTGACATGTTTCCTTTGTGCAGAGCATTTTGCATTTGGAGATGCTCTGCTGTGTTTCTTTGAGCACTAGCTGACAGGTTGTTTGACAGCACAAGATTCCATGAAGGTTCTGGGAGGTGCCGTTACTCAGGTGTTCAACGTTCCTGGTAATTGCTCTGTTTCATTACTGAGCATCCTCTCCTAGAACATCGCCAGTTGTACTCTCTGGTTCTGCAGTTGTGCTCTTGACTTGTGTTCTGATCTACATTTCTTGACCCCAGACTGGTTGATTGACTCCTCTCTGCCTGCTCCCTGTTCTTGTCGTTACCTCCTGGCTTATTGACCTCGGACCATTACCTGATCACTTCTCTGTCTGCCCCCTGAATCTCATACATAATCTCCTGGAATTCTGACCCTCAGCCTGTGACTTGACTTTGTTTGTGCTTGTGTTCTGATCTAAGTTTCTTGACTCCGGACTGTTTCATTGACCCCTCTATGTCCGCTCCCTGTTCTTGTCATTACCTCCTGGCTTCTGACCTCGGACCGTTACCTGACCACATCTCTGTCTGCTCCCTGACTCTAATACTCTCCTGGAATTCTGACCCTCAGCCTGTGACTTGACTGCGTTTCTGCTTACTCCCTGTGTTGTTTCGTGTCCTCCTGTTTCCTGACCCCAACTTGTCTGACTACCCTGCCATCTATACTATCCGGAAGTAGTGACTAGCATCACAGAAGCACATTCTGAAAATACTTTACCTTTTGCGATGCCTGAAGAATAATAAAATTAAAATAAAGTTTAGTTACTCTATAAGATTTACTCCATCTTTGTTACTTGCCGTAAGTTCACTGTTGCCGTAATTGTAGAGAATGGCCCGGATCTCCACTTGCTCATTTCTAACCACGGAATATGGAAGCGTTAGGTCAATAAAGAAGTTCATCATCACCTGAATATTATGTGGTTGAGACACACAGATACCTTTACAGAAAAAAAGGAAGAAAACGAGAATGTGAAACCCTATATGAATGATCACAGGGCCCGCAGAGCCCATATCGGTCATTTCACACAATTCGATGCAGTTTTGTTAAATACACCCTCAACATTGAAATTGCAACATGAAGAAGGACAAGCTGTAAGGTTATTGAAGTAGGGAGAAAGCAGCGGGTTTTGCAAAGATCTGCAAATGATCAAATATTCCACATCGTGGCATGTTGGAGGGGCATAAAAACCATATTGAAAGCAAATTATTATTAGCCACGTGAAACCACAGAAATTGGATGAAATCTTGAGGGATGAATGTGCGATTCCTCTTGATTATTGATTTGCCAGTTTTCACCACTTGTGGCAAATTAAGAGTCACAGACTCTTTGAACTGAGAGACCCATTGGTTTACCTGTCTGGCAGAGTGCTACGCAAGTAGACTGAGGTGTTGGCACTGTTCAATATAGCAGTGGTCAATCCTCTTCAGGGGTGCGTTCCGATTATATCTTATATGCCGTGATAGTCAGAGATTGGTCTGGAGAACATGTGAGGCCTTCAAGGGTGAACATCACACTAGTCCAACTCTCAGTATTATGATGTGGGGTAGTGTAGCACCCTGGAAAACCAGGTAGATACACATATAGGCCCCCACAGAACACCAATCCCACAAAGGGTTAAAACAGCCCCTCAGGGAAGGACAGACACACCAGTGGACGGGACCAGGTGGTTGGGAACGCCCACCTAGGGGTCTGGAGAGCCCGGGACGGGAAAACAGTCAGATTGAGATTGAGATGAGAAGAGACTAGTTCAAATTGGAGTTTGGAGTGGAGGTTCCAAGATGACAGGTGCCAGGGTCGGAGCCCTGACACCTTGGCTAGGTGGCAGACAGTAGCCAGATTCTGCAGGAGATGAGAGGACGGCTAGGTGGATCCGAGGACAGGGGCAGGGTTGGAGCCCACCGGTACCGACACCGGAGAACCAACCCGGAAACCGTGTGCACAGAGGGGGTACTTGGACCCCGAAGCCAGGACCAGCACCGACGACCTAACTAATTAACCAATTGAGGGCAGGATTTTAGGTCCTGTCCCAACCTAAGTCCCCACCCACCGAGAGGGATAGAGCTACCGCCAGGGCCCGTAGATCCCAAGGGTCAGCGTCAGATGGGCACGGCTCCCAACCAAAGGTCTGCAGCAGCCAGCCACCATAACCTTTATTTACCACAAGACTTGTGTGCTTTATTTGACCGTGAGTAACATCCCCGGCCTGGCCGGGTGCGCCGGCCGGGCCAGGTGCACCGGCCCCTGCAATCACCCTCCTCAGCATAGAGACACTGGGCCCCGGGGCATCCATCCCTACCCACGGAGGGGTTAACATTCAGCTGCCAGACCATCACCCCGGGAGTTCCACAACTGCAGGGGTGGTGCTAGATATCACCACACACCGTGGTGGCGTCACAGACATTTTGCAAACAACGCCGTATAAATACGTCCCCCTTTATTCGGAGTGTCCGCGCGACCCCCGGGTCTGGAGAACCCCTCGAGTCATACCGTAGATCCGGATCCGAGCAGCACTGGCTGCTGGCACGGGGGTGGTACAGTAGCATAATGTATGGCTCTAAAAGGCCATCATGTTGAAGGATGGAATAGAAGGATGGATGAAATAGATGTCTATCCTCTTCAGCGAAGAGTTCCGATTATGTCTTGGATGCCGTGAAAATCAGAGATTGGTCTGGAGACTATGAGAAGACTTCACAGAGAAACATCACATCCATCCTACTCCCAGGATTATGGTGTGGGGTAGCATAATGTACAGTTCTGAAAGGCTATCATGATGGAATGCAACAATGGAGGCTGGATTAGATGTCTATCCTCTTCAGCGGTGAGTTCCGATTACGTCCTGGATGCCATGATAATCAGAGATTGATCTGAAGACCATGTAAGTACTTTACAGGGGAACATCACACCCGTCCTACTCTCAGGAATATGGTGTGGGGTGGTATAATGTACAGTTGTCAAAGGCTATCATGGTGGAAATCCTCTTCAGCGGTGAGTTCCGATTACGTCTTGGATGCCATGATAATCCGAGATTGGTCTGTACCCCCAGAACACCCGTCCTACTCCCAGGAATATGGTGTGGGGTAGCATAATGTACAGTTCTGAAAGGCTATCATGATGGAAAACAACAACGGAGGATGAAATAGATGTGTATCCTCTTCAGCGGTGAGTTCCAATAACGTCTTGGATGCTGTGATAATCAGAGATTGATCTGAAGACCACGTAAGTACTTCATGGGTGAACATCACACCCGTCCTACTCCCAGGAATATGGTATGGGGTGGTATAATGTACAGTGCTCGAAGGCTATCATGGTGGAAATCCTCTTCAGTGGTGAGTTCGAATTACGTCTTGGATGCCGTGATAATCCAAGATTGGTCTGCAGACCACGTGAGGACTTCACCGGGGAACATCACACCCGTCCTTCTCCCAGGATTATGGTGTGGGGTGGTATAATGTATAGTTTTCAAAGGCTATCATGGTGGAAAACAACAATGGAGGACGGAACAGATGTCTATCTTGTTCAGAAATGAGTTTTGATTCTGTCTTGGATTCTGTGATAATCGGAGGTTGGTCTGAATACCATGTGTGTCCTCCACAGGGGAATAATACACCCCTCCACCCCAAGCTTTATGGGGTGGGGTGGTATAATCTAGGGCAGCCAGACCCCTCTAGCCTTCATTACAGGTACACAGCTCCATGTTGAAACAACTGGTATGGCCAATTCTCCAAAGTA